>NC_050575.1:134989447-135337904 GCF_011100635.1 Trichosurus vulpecula | reverse complement strand
TTGCTGACCAGTTGTGACCAACAGGTAGATAAATAGTCATAGGAGCCCTGGGAGTGGCAGCAACCCCCAGATCATTGCCCCTGCTTCTAGCTCAGCCCTCACAGCCATCATCAGGGAAAGCAATTCCTGTGGAGGAGCCAGCTGTCCCCATCAACTGCCAAACACCTGGCCAGCTAGCCTAGGTGAAGTGGCATGAAATCCTGAGGGAGAGAAGAGGTAGCATGTGCTAGACAAGTCAAATGATAATCACCATTGCCTTCCCTCAGACCTGATGGCAGTCCAGGTTCCTGAACTCAGGATCCTTGGGAATAACAATACTGGCAGTCAAATGGCCGCAGCCATCATACTTGAGAGCAATCCCAGTGGAGGTGTAACCTGGAATAGGTTCCTCAGGGGCTACAGCTACAAAAGATCCAGAAAAGAAAAGTTCTTGCAACCAAAGTCCTTAGCACTGTCAAATTATTCACTATCAGAAACTGATAGGATTTTGTCAGTGGAACTCTCATTTTTAAAAAAAGGCATCTGCTTTGTTGTTGCCCCACAAGGATCATGGGATCCTTCCATCTGACTTTCAGCCCATTAAAATGTGAACTCCTTGAGAGCAGGAACTGTCTTGATTTTCTATTTGCATCTCCATCCCTCATACTCCTTCATGCATAAATGCTTTATTCAGTCAGTAACCATTTATTAAGCACCTGTAATGTGGTAAACACTGTACTAAGTGCTGGAGATAAAAAGAAAGGCTAAATAAAGTCCCTGCCTTCGAGGACCTCATAATTTAATGGATCATTCATTCATTCTCTCTGTTAAAATATAACTTATTTGATTATGATATTTAATGTCCACTATTTCCATCACTTTGTGACTCTTCTAATTCTCTTCTCAAAGAAAATATTCATGATATGTAAGAATGAACTTCTCTATTGCCTATAACCCTTTGGACTTTCTCATTTCTTATTCTAAACCATGTATTGCCATATATGTTTTCACCATTCTCCCTCATGTTCACTATTGCATTGAAATCATCAGATATCCAATTACATGTTGATTTAATTTAAGTCTTATCAAGTTCTTCAAAGAACTTTTCTCTACCTTATTATCTGCAAGAGACATTGGCAAACAAATTTAAATTATTTTTCTTGGTGGCCTTTTAGCAAATGTTTATTATGAGCCCTGCAATACAAAGTAGAACAGAGCTCCATGAAATGATGTTTCTTACTCTTTTATTTGCCCATTAAAGGATAACCTGTGAGTCATCCTGGCATTTTACTTCAACACTCTTCTGTCTTCTGGTTTCATTTATAGCAACCATGTAAAGATTGATAAGTTTCAGTCCCTCTAGTAATATTTCCACTTACTGTTCATTTGACAAATATCTCACATTTAGAGAAACAATTTCTAAGTTAATATTTATGACCTAAAACTTTTGTGATTCTTAGCACCTTCTATTCCACTTTCTATCATTCTCCACTGTTATTACAGAAGCAGAAAGAAGATAGAGAAGATTGAAGGCCATTTTTTTATTTATCTTTCTTTCATTGTCAAAAATTTGTTACTCCAGTGTTCATGAACCTCTACATAACTTAGCCAAGATGGTTTTTGGGAAACAGCTATAGCTTGCATGACATAACAGAGAGTGCTAAGTTTGGAGTTAGGAAGTTCTGGGTTCAAATCCCACCTCTGATACTTTCTATTTCATCCTAGGTCAGCTTCAGTTTCCTCATCTATAAAATGACTGGGTTGGATTATATGGCCTCCTAGGTCCCTTCCAGCTCTAAATCCATGATCCTGTGATGCATAACAGTATTCAAAGCCTTTCTAACATGGTAAAACTTGCCACAGCTCACACTCTACCTTCATGGTTTGTAGAATCCATGGTCACACTCAATACCAAGAGGCACCAGAGTAGGGCTTTATAGAGACACTTGTGAAATTGTGTTAAAAAGATGGGTTTTTATCTAGGAATACCTTGGGGTCATTAAAAATGCAACACAATTTCCCAAATACTAACCAGTCCACTCTTTTATTATTCATTTCTGGACTAGGCTCATTGTCCATCTATAGCAGCTATTTAGGACACAGGTTCTAATGGAATTAATTTAATGGCTACTTATCCAACACCTTATTATAGACAGTTCTTCATCCATTTTATTTTTCATGTGTGGATTATTAGCCTAATCTTTTGAGTGGTCACATCAATCAACAGGCATTGGTTAAGCAGTAACAGGGGAAATATGTACACAAACAAAATAAATACAAGAAGGGAGGACACTGGCAACTGGAGGGAATTAGGAAAGGCTTTATGTAAAGGTGGTATTTGAGTTGAGTTTTGAAGGAAACCAAGGATTCCAAGAGGCAGAAGTAAGGAGAGAGTGGATTCTAGGCATGACAGATAGCAAGTGCAAAGGTATTGAAGATGGAAGCTGGAAAATTGTGTGCAAAATAGAAAGGAGGCCAGCAGGATTGATGCTCTGAAGGAAGTAATGTTTATGGATTAGAAAGGTAGGAAGGAGCCAGGTTATGCCAAGTATAAGGCTATGCATTTCATGTTAGATGAGAAGATTTTGTAACAGATTGGATATAGGACATGAGTATTAAGAGGGAACCACTAGGTTATTGAGTAGGAACAGCAGATATGCGCTTTAAGAAAGTTATTTTGGTGGCTGTTTGGATGATGGATTGGAATAAGTGGATGGAGATTTGGGGCTAGGAGATGAAATAAGAGATTGTTTTACTCTTCCAGGTTATAAAGGCCTGAATTAAAGGAGTGCCTATGTGCATAGAGAGAAGAGGAGATATTTGAGAGATGTTGTAGAAAGAAAAATGACAATACTTGGCAACAGATTGGATTGGGGAAGGGTGTGTGTGAAAGCGAGGACACCGAAGTTGCAAACTTGTGTGATGATGTGACTCAACAGTAATAGACAAATTCGGAAGAAGAGTAAGTTTGAGGGAAAAGATAATGAGTTCTGTTTTGAACATAGTGAATTTAAGATGCCTATAGGATATCCAATTTGAAATACTCCAAAGTTACTTTGTGATATGAGACTACAGCTCAAGAAGAAATCAGGGATGGATATATAGATCTGAGAATTATATTCACAGAGATAATCAAACATATTGGAGTTGATGAAGTTACTTAGTAAGACAGTGCAGAAAGAGAAGAGGAGAGTATTAAGGTACATCCACAGTTAGGAGGCATACATGGATGATGATCCAGCAAAGGATACTGAGAAGGAAGGGTTGGACAGATGGATGAGAATGAAGAGAGAACAGTATTTTAAAAAAAAACAAAGAGGAATGTTCAGGAGGAAAGGATATCAACAATATAAAATGCTGCAGAGAGGTCAAGAAAATGAGAAATAAGAAAAAGCCATTAAATATGGCAAGTAAGAGGTCATTGGCAATCTCTGAGGTTTCACCCTACACTCAGCAAAATGGCAAAGGTAGGAATAGTCAATGTTGGAAGGGTTATGGAAGGATAGGCACACTAGTGCATTGTTGGAGGCACTATGAACTGGTCCAAACGTTACAAAAAAGAATTTGTAATTACACTAAGGAGGTACCTAAAATATCTATACTATTTGACCCAAAGATGCCACTTCTTAGATATATTAGTCCAAGAATGTCACTGATAAAAAGGAAGGTACCAACAATATACATCAAAGTATTGATAGTAACATTTTTCATACCAGCAAAGAACTGGAAATAAAGTTAATATTCATCAATTGAGGAAAAGCTAAACAGATTGTAGTATATAAATGAAATAGAATATTACTTCATTTTAAGAAATCATGAATATGATGATGATGATGCATATGATGAATACAGAGAAATGTGGGAAGGCTCATGTAAACTGATGCATAGTGAAACAAGCAGAACCAGGAAAACAATAAATAAGATTAGAACAAAGCATATGGAAAGAACAGCAATATCAAAACAATCAAAACTGAATGCTGCAAAATTATAATGACCAAATTTTACCCCAGAGAAGAAATATGAAAATGGACCTTCCTCTCTTCTTTGCAGAAGTGTGGGGTTATGAGTCTCAAATATGTGGATTGGGTTGAGGTACATATAATACTATGGTGGGCACTATTATGGTGTAAATGAACAGCATAATTCCTAAGTAATAACAACTTACAATATAAGACACTCTAGCTCTGAGAAAGATGACAAAATTAGGCAAGTTTTAAAAAGTAAAGGATAAGTACATATAGGAAGGTGAACATAATCCAAAACAAAAAGAGATGTCTTTGTTCTAAAGGATTCATTCTTTTTTTTTAAATTAGATTTTTTATTTTTAGTTTACAACACTTAGTTTTACATGTTCTTGAGTTTCAAATTTTCTTCCCTTTTCTCCCCTCCTTCCTCCCCCCCAAGATGGCATGCAGTCCGATATAGATTCTACAAAAACTAAAGGGTTCATTCTAATAGACATAGACATGATCACATATGAAGTGTTAGCCAAATGATCTTTAATATTTCATAGTCACATATTTCCTGTATTCATATTCTTGACTGCTTGGTATATGAAAATGAAAAGAACCTATGTAATTTTTTTAAAAGCTGTCAATTTTTTGTTACTTTCCCTTTAGAATATAGGTATACATAAAGGAAAGCATTCTGAGCCTGGAGAATTAAAGTTTAGCCACTGCTTCCTATTTCTTTACTTGCTCCAACTCTAAGGAGGACTCTCCTGTCCAGAAAGTCTCTCTTGATATCAGCAAATGCATATGTAACTGGGTCTTTAACCTATCCTGGGGTGTTTGAGCACTGTTGCATTTTTCAGAAGGAGAAATGGCTCCTAAATGGTAGAGAAAAATGCTGATGTGAACTGAATTCAGACATGTATGAGAGATAGAGTTGGTACCAGAGGTACTTCAGGTAGGAATAAGCATGGTTTCAGACTCTCTTTGGGGGAAACATGTGGGAAGAAAGACTGTAGGCTCCAGATATGTAGGAGAAGCCAGATCCTCAATATGTTCCTGATTTCCAACTTGTCTCCTTAGAGACTTTGGAGAGAGAATTTTCCCTTGGGTAAGATCTGAGTCTCTCCCTTGGTTCAAGCAGAAATCTTAGCTCACTACTGTCAGCTCACTCATTCTTTCTTGGGTATTTTCTGATATAATCTGTATGACTTCTCTGATTTATATCTGCTGTTGATTTGGATAAATGGGTTTACTCATTCTTCTCTATTTTGTGATCAATGGTCTTTTGTATAACCGGGGTTTGGTGGGAAGGAGCCAAGCTAGTGAGTTTAAGTTTGAGGTTACATCCCCTCCCCTTTAAGAACAATCAAGGAAGTGGTTTTTATTACTAACTCTTAAAAATAAGCATACCTCTAGATCATTGATACTTAAAAGTCTGGTACCCCTCTTGGAAACAGGCAAGAGAAGGAACAGCCAACCAGCCTCCCTCAAGAGGAAAATCACAGTCTTCTTTGGAGAGGGCTGAACCATATTCCAGATAATTATTTAGGCTTCTTGTGAATTGCATTTCAAGAACCAATCCAATATACATGAGCATATGCTTCTTCATATAGGAAAAAGGATTAAAATTAAGGATATTTTCTCTTGGTGATGAGATGATGCATTGTAGGTAAAGAATAAGATACACATTTTCAAACATGACCAATATGCAAATGTGTTTTGCTCAACTATACTAATTCATTACAAAGGGACTTGTATTTGGCCCGGGGCGGGGGGGGGGGGGGGAAGAAGGAGAGTATAGAGGAGAAATATACGTGTGGAATGAGGAATGATAAAAAGTTAATAAAACATTTTATAAATTACAGAAAACAGCAGAAGTGGATTCAAAAATGGGGAATTTTGGTATTACTATATTAAGCTTAATTTATACTTTTAAAAAACCACACTGTACATGGTAGATTCATCGTTTCATAAGCAATCTTCTTTTCTATTCTTTGTATATGAAAATGTTCGTGTTTGTTGATTACTTTCAAATTCATAATAAAAATTATTTAAAATATCTTGGAGTCTTTTCTGACTTTTTCTTCTCTGTCACATTCTATATCAACTCTATCACCAAGTCCGGTAGGTTATTCATTTTTTATTTCCCAGTCAGTTCACCTTAATGAGTGCTCATTGGGTACATACCATGTTGTTTAAGCATACAAAGAATGAGACCTAGGTCCTGACCTGAAGGAGCTCATAGTCTAATACAGATACAGGTAACTACTATACACGGCACAACATAGTAAGGGACCACAAAATGGACACATTATCCATGACACTAACCTAGTCTTATTTAAAATTTGGATTACTATAACTATCTCCTTGACAAATGCTTCGCTTAGTCTCTCCCAATCTCCAATCCTACTTGGGTTTTATAACCTAATCTATATAAAACACTATTTTTCATTGTTTCTCTTCTATTATAACACCTCTCTGTTAGCTATGACTGTACTAGCTCCAGGTTCTTATATTTGAAAATGCTATGAAAAGTTACACAACATAGTACCATACAGTAGCAAAAACAGTGCATCTGGAATCAAAGTACCTGAGTTTGAATCCTAGTTGTGCTATAGACATGTGTGAACTTGGGCAAAAATACTAACAATTCACATTTCTATAGTGTGCTAAGGTTTGCATTGGGCTTTACAAACATTGTTTTAAATGACCAGCAAAATAGCCCTGTGAGGGAGCTATTAACCTATCCCTATTTTATAACCAAGAAAAATAAGAAACAGAAAACTGAAGCTCATGATTATACATCTAGAATATCTAAAGTAATATTTGAGCTCAAATTTCTCCCATTTCACACTCTGGGCTCTCATTTCTTCATATAAAATAAGGAGATTAGGCTAGATCAAAGGTATCACACTTAGAGCAGTGGGCTGCTAGTGGCCAACAAAACTCAGCTGGTTTCTATTTGAGTTTGATACCACTGGTACAATATTCTGGTGCTATAATCCTCTGTCTGGTCTTCACAGCCTGTCAAAATCTAGCCCATTTGACTTCCCATGGACTCCCAATGTGTGCCTTAGCTACAGTCAAGTGAGTCTCTTCACTGACTCCACTGACTCCAACACTCCAACTCTACTGATTTCCATTTCTATGTTTTTGTTCGCATTATCCCCTCTCCTGAAACAACTTCTCTCCTTTTTCAAACTTTACCCATCCTCATAGGTCCTGTTCAAGTCTCACCCTTTCCAGGAAGCCTTTTCTGATTATTACAGCCAACAGAATTCCTTCCCTTATCACATCATTTAGCACTGAGTTCTTAAATTGTTTTATGTGAATCAGTTTTGTCTTCTCAAGCAGAAGCTCTGTGACAGCAGGGACCATGTCTTATCCATCTTTCATTGTTACACAGTGCTAGGTAAAGAATAAGTTCTAAATGAATATTTAATAAGCTGACTGAATTGGTAGGTTCTTAAGAGGGTGCACCTGTACATCCCAGCTAAAGCTCATCAACAATCGACTGTTTACTAATACTCAGCAAATTACTGGACTGTCCTTCTGTTGACATTTTTCTTATCAATCTAATTATGCTGATAGTTACTCAACAGCTGGGGGAGATTAGCTGGGACACATGTACTATTCACATTTCTCTAGGGCAGAGTTTCTCAACCTTTTCTGCTTCATAGGCTCCTTTGGCAGTCCAGTGAAGCCCACAGACCTTTTCTCAGAATAATGCTTTTAAATGCATAAAATAAAATATATGTTATCAAAAAAATTTTAGACCAATCCAAGGACCTTGGTTTAACAACATTTGCTGTAAAGAATCTGACCTCACAGCCTCCTGGGAAGGTTTTTGTCAGTGAAATCCCAAACCAAAAAATATAGTCTTTTCTACATTTCCTGTCATAAAATAATGACAGGAAGTAAATAATTTAATAAATGAGAGAGCCAAGAAAAAACTTCCAATTGCTCTAAGGTAAAGATACTGGATTATTCCAGGTTAACCTTCCTATTCTAGCATCTAGCAATCAGGGTTCTAAGTACCAATAAACCCCACACTGAGAGCAGGCAACAGATTACAAAAATATAGCCTTTTATGGTAACTGCACTATAATGGCTTCATTGCCAAAGGCCACATTAGCTGAGGATGGAAGATTCAATTTATAGTATCTAGTGAATGTGTGTATGCTCAGTGACAGCTTTACAGATTTCTTCAGAGGAAAGCTTGCTTTCTTGTGCCAGAGAAAAAATTAGCACCTTTGAAAAACATATATGAAAGACCACAACAATGTTATTCCTCTAGAAAGGTGAGAAGTTTTTTAGTTTTTTTCCATCTTCCAGCCAAGAAAGGAGCAAAATTGGCCTTCCCCACTTCAAACTCTGGAATCAGTTTTGACCATGATTTTCCCTTTGTGATTAGGAAGATCCTACAAACATGATTGCATAAATGAAAATCATAGGATTTAAAGTAGAAAGGTTTAGAGATCATCTAATCCAACCCCTGCCTTTTAAAGATTAGGAAACTGAGGACCAAAGCAGGCCAAATTTAACCAAGGTGGCAAAGGTAATAAGTAAGGGAGCCAGGATTTAAAGCCATGTGCTGTGATTGCGAACTCAGGGCTCTTCCCACTACACCACACAGTCAAGTGAAAGGAAAACAGGACCTTTTCCCTCTTTAAAAAAAAATTAAATTTGTGGGAAGTAACTAAAAATGATCCCAGTATATTTCTACTTTGAAGGATCCAAGATTTCACTGATTCTATTCAGCAAATATTTATTGTCTAATACGGGACGTTGTTTTAGAGAATACTTCAATACATGGATAGATCTGTGATCTCACCTATATAGGCACTTCTTCCAGCTATATCTTCACATTGTGATTAACTTTTGTCTATGTTCTCACCATAAATCCTCTAAAGGGGAACCACACAAAATTCTGGAAGCCTTCCTCTAGCTCTTTCAATAGTGCATGGATACTAATGGAACATAGAACTTTCAATCAGTTATCCCTTGCTCTTATGTCAAGAAGTCAGCCAAGAAGCATTTAACAAACACCTACTATATTCCAGACACTGTTCTAAGCTCTGAGGATACAAAGAAAAGCAGAATACAGTCCCTGCTCTCTAGGTGCTCACAGTTTAATGGTGGAAACAAACATGCAAACAACTATGTACAAACAAACCATAAAAGATATATACGGAATAAACTAGAAATAATCAATAGAGGGAAGGCACTAGAACTAAGGGAGTTTGAGAAAAGCTTCCGGTAGAAGGCAGGATTCTGAGACTTGAAGATAGCCAGAGAAGCCAGGAGGCAGAGATGAGGATAGAGAGCATCCAGGTGTGCAGCTCAGCCAGTGAAAATGCCCAAAGTTGAGAGATAGTCTTGTCTGGGGAAGAAGAAGGCAGCCAGTATCACTGGATTACAGATTTTGTAGGGGTGGGGGAGTAGGGTGTAAGGTGTAAGAAGAATAGGAAAGTAGAGGTGTTCTATGTTATGAAGAGAATTGGATGCTAAACAAGGGATTTTACATTTGATCCTGAAGGTCATAGGGAGCCATTGCCATTGGAATTTGATGAAGGGGGAAGGTGGTGGTGACATGATCAAATGTGTAGGAAAATAATGAGTTTTTACTGGTCAAAATACAGCACCAAAGCTAGAGGATTTTGATGATTACAGATATACGCTATGAAGGGAGGAATATTGGTAAAGCACATTTGATTTGGGGTTAAATTCATCTATATGCCAAGCCAGAAAGGATCTTGGGAAATTCTAACCCTTAGCATGGGTGCATTCTGCCTGGTTTTTGCTAGTTAAATATCCTGGCTCATACCCTCAAGCTATGACTAAAAAGCTATCAATCTACCTTCATCAGAGAGACTTTCTAGTCATCACTCCCTAGCACTCTGGAGGTAAGATAGCTAACTGGTAGCCCTGAAAATATGAAGCCCAAAAGCTTATAGCCTTATAGTACTGCCTAGAAGAAACAAAAATACCAGAGGAGTGACTGGTAGAGTAATACACTTAGTGGAGAGCAGAGAAGCCCAGGGTAGAGAGAACTGAGAAGCAGTAGAGACATGACACCCATTAAGGGAATAGCAGATATGTGGCAGCCAGTAAGGAGGATCAGAGACGTGACACAGAACCCAGATTCAAGCCAAGAAGGGAATATCACCCAGAAAACATAAACCCAAAGAGAACAGCATCATTATCATGTACCAGAAGACATCAATGACCTTACATGTCAAATATATAAACTGCTCCAGCAACAGAGGTTCCCTTACATGTGTGCTCCCATACATGACCCTTACATGTGTTCACTCTTTGCACTGTGTATTTCTGAGGAAATGTGCCCATTTTTGGAAGAAATGTTCCACTGTCATTTTTCTTACCATTTTGTTTCTTTAAGTGTCTTTTATTCTGAACTAACTGGGTTCTCTGGCTGGCTGGTAAAAGTAAACATGTTATTGTGGGTAGGGGGAGAGGGTTAGTGACCAATGGTTTTTAATAGATGTGGATCCACTAAAATAGCAATTCCTGCCCCAGGTGCTATACATATATTTTATTACATTCTTCATACCACTCTCCTGTACAGTCTTTTGTTCACTGCCTATCTGTTATCCTCACCCTTGCCACATGCCTGGCTCTCCTTTTCTAGTTATATGTCTCATCCATAATATCCTTTATACCACTTCTGCTTCTCTGTCAGTAATGTCTTATAGCTTACTCACATTCACTATGGACCACTCAACTGCCCTCTGAGTAACTCACAACTTAAATTCAGAGATGGTAGAATTCCACAAGTCACAAGTATACAGTATCACTGCACCAACAAGGGCCTTTATAAGAAACAATAAATATGGACAATTCAAAAGAAACATGGAAAGACATATGAACTGCTACAGAGTGAAGAAAAGAGAACCAGGAGGAACAATATATACAATGACAAGAGTAGTGTAAAGGAAGATAACGCTAAAAAGACATCTGAATGCAGATACAATTACCAATCTTCATTTCAAAGACAGATGATGAAGTGTACTTTCCTCCTCTCACCAGAGAATTGCAGAACTATGAGTGCTAGATGATGCATAGGCTGTAAAATGTGATTGCTATGTTGGTTAGTTTTGTTTAATTGTTTTTCTTTGTTACAAAGGAGGGTTCTGAATAGGAAATGTATTCTTGCATAAAAAGGGCATCTATAAAATATTTAAATAGCACTGATAAAATAAAATTTGAAAAGGGAGAAGCTTGGGGTCATTAAAAGCATTACATAATTTTCCAAATGCAATGCAACCTATTTCCTCCTTCTGCACAATTTTGGGGGTCCGGTTCATTGTATATCTGCAATGTCTGTACAAGATATATATATATATGTATACACACACACACACACACACACACACACACATATATATACATATCATGGATCAGCTCTTTGGGCTGTCAATACAACCACATATCACCATCTGAACAATAGGTATTCTTTATCCACCTGTTTTTTCTGTGTAGATAGGACAAATTCTTTTAAGTAATTATGCAACTTTTTAATAGCCTCTACAATGTTCTAGGACTTAACGCAATCAGCATAATGCCATCTTTAAACAGGAGGATCTGCAGGTCTTCACCAACTTCAGGAAATCTTCCTTCATATGGATTATGTGCTAGAAATCCTCCATGACAGTAGCATACATCTTTAGCAATCATACAACTAATTTTTCTTTTTTATTCCTTGCTCTTTAGTGACAATCAAAAGGTCATCAAAGAAAGTTATCTCTATTGTTCTTTTTTAAAGGAATCTTGTTTGATTTTTACCATATGTATTAGAGATGCTTTAAAGAAGGACGTTTAAGGCTAAATTTTGCTCTGCTGAATCAGAAGTTTGTTATTATCAACAAACAATAAGCCTAATAGGTAGTTATACTATCTTTACTTCTCAATTATCTGTATAATTGTAAAGCTGCAGTATGCTGCAGAGTACCATTTTAGAAAGCCTGCCTATTCTCTTCACATACCTTCATGAAGGATGTCTTCATTAGGTATGTAGATTACTCAAAAAGATTTTGTAGAGATGGGAAAGTAAGTATATGAGTTGATAATTACTGATACTATCTTGATCACTTTTGCAAATAAGTTTCAAGGTTTTTTCCAGACATTCATTTTCCTTCCCTTTTTCAACTATCTTGAGAATTGGTCACTCAAAACCCTCAAAATCACATGGCCTCCAGCATATATCTCTTATGTTTGTATGCTTGATCTAGTCTAGCTGCTTTTCCCATTTTTTATTTCTTTAGTGTCATTTCTTTTTTCCCAAATAGGACATTGGGGGCTATGATATTAAAAGTCTAAATGTCCACTGTCCTTTAAGAAGGAAGAAGTTTGTTATGGAAATCATGACAGATTCTTTCCATTTTTTTGTCTGATGTTGTCCTTATTTCAGGGTCACCCATAATTGTTTTTAAGGAAGTTTAGCTTGAGTCTCTCACCAAGCTTTCTGCAAACCTGTTTTCCCTCCATGACTTCTTGATGTTTCATTAAGTGATACCATCATCTATTTCACCATCCTCCATAAAAGTTTACATTCTAAACTGGTGTCAACCTTGGCACCAATATCTGGTGCTAAGAACACAAAGTAAAATACAAAATAGCCATGACTTTCAAGGACTTCACATACTTGGGGGTGGATAACCTAAAGACAGAAAAGTTAATAGAAGGTAATTTAAGGAGGTAATTTGAAAGCTTTTTTTGAAAAAAAAAAAACAAAGGAGGTAGGATCAGATATACCCCATCTGTTTTCTTAAACAGGTCTGACCATATCTTTCCTCTACTTGAGAGGCTTAGGTGACTCTTAGTTGCAACTAAGATAAAACGCAAACTCCTCTGTTTGGCATTTAAATTCCTTCTGGCTTCAACATATCTTTCTAGTCTACTTCACGTTACTCTCTCTCATGAACTCTACAACATACCTAACAGGTCTATTGGCTGTTCCTCAAGAAAAAGGCAGACAAACCACTCTGCCTAGAATGCATTCCTGCCTCACCTCAGTCTCTTGAACTCCTTTGCTCCCTTCAAAGCTCATTTCAAAAGTCACTTCCCATAGGAAGCTTTTCCTGATATACCCGTTATTAGTGCTATCCCTCTCCTATCCCCAGATTACTTTGTATTACTTGATATATATTTGGTATTTACCGATTTATGTTGTTTTTCCTCCTACAGAATGTTAAGCTTTCTAGAGGAAAGAGGCTTTTCTATTTGGTTTTTGAATGCCCAGCATCTAGCACAATGTCTGGTATTTAATAAATGATTGTTGAGTTAAACTGATGAAGAAAATACCAACAAATAGGGGGCTTAGGAAAGGTATCATGGTAGAGATGGCCCTTAAGGTGGCCTTGAAGGAAGGACTCTGAGAGGTGGCAGAGAGGAGGTCTTGCTTCCCAGGCATGCAGACAGGTATGGAGATGGGATAACAGGTTCAGGGAATGACTAGTAATCTGACTAAAGTAGAGTGGGAAAAGTGGAATAACATGAAATGAATCTGTGCTGGTATGGGTTCTTTCTCCCCCCGTGGAGATCACAACCCCTCCATACTTTTTTCATCCTAGGCAATTCTTGTTTATGTATCCCATAAATAGAGACAGACAGAAAGACAGGCAAACAGACAGGCAGACAGGCAGGCAGATAGAGTGAGCAAACATTTTTAAGTGCTTACTAGCTGCCGGGCACTGTACTAAGCACTAGGGGTACAAATATAAGCAAATAAGACAACTCCCTCAAAAAGTTTACATTGTAACGGGAGGAAGAGAACCAGAAACTAGGGAAGGGAGTGAAGGGTATTCATATAGGGGCAAGGCTGTGGTAATGAAGTGGCAATGAAGTCCGGAGAATGAGTCAAGCCAGGAAATTAAACATGATCGGGCCTTTTCATGAAATATTGGTCTGGGCTAAAGATTAGCCTTAATAAGAAATGAGGCAAAGAGTGGCCTCTTAAAAAAAAAAAAAAAGATCTGGGAGGGGAAGACCTGGCCAAAGCAGAAACAATTACTTTACATTCATTCTGAGCCAATCAGGGACCAAACAATGGTCCCAGGTGGAGCTTGGTCTGGGATCTATTATTGACCAATCAGTGAGAGCTTCAGTGATTCAGAAAGTCAGAGTGATTTGGGGTTAAGGCTGCTCTTTAACAGAAAAGAGGGAAAAAAGTTTTAGACGTTAAAAATTTACATTTCCTTTCGGCAGAGCGTCCACAGGTAAGGGTGTAATACCCTATGTGGTCAGAGGGAAAGAAGAAAGAAGGAAAAAGAAAAGGAAGAAAGAAAGAAAAAGAAAAGGAAGAAAGAAATAAACAGGAAAGGAAAGGAAAGAAGGAAGGAAGGAAGGAAGGAAGGAAGGAAGGAAGGAAGGAAGGAAGGAAGGAAGGAAGGAAGGAAGGAAGGAAGGAAGGAAGGGAGGGAGGGAGGACCCCAGTGGCCAGCTCTTTTTCTTACTCACAGAGGTTGCTTTTTGTTGTTCATTTTAGAAAAGGACTGAGACATGTTAAAGGCCTTAGCTTGAAAAGGCCACTTCATCCTGAGCCATCTCCAGTTGTCCTGATCTATATCTGGCCACTGGACCCAGATGGCTCCACGAGTGAAAGTGAGGCTGGTGACTTTGCACAGCCCTCTCACATTCAAATCCAAGTCACTTGCATTTCATGGCATCACCTCCCTGATGTCACAGTCCTCTTCGAGAATGAAGGACAAACAGCAACACAGGGACTTGCCAATCTGGAAAATGGACCTCAAATTGGAGACATCTTTGGGGTGACAAGACAGTTGAAGAGGTATAGAAATCCAGAGAATGAGCTGGGGCTGAGAGAGCCTTTATGGAGGTTCTTACTAATATGCTGGGTCTTTTAACATTTTGTTAAATACTTGGGCTATCCAGCTGCTACCCTGCTCTCTCACTACATAACTAGCTCACTTCCTTTTACAGACATACATGTCCTTGATGATATCATTCATACTACTTTATGCACATCAGCTACTGTTACTAATATGCTGCAGGCTACCTGGACCTACCTACATGTGTTTCTCCATTGCCTTTTGCTTCAACCACAATTTTTATTCTTCAGAGATTAGTACTAGTTTCATGACATATAGTCACATAACATCCCATAAGAATACTGGCACTTAAAATATGGGTTTAGGGGTCAAGAAGTATCTTAGGATCATTAAAACTACTATATAATTTCCCAAATGTCTCCAGTTTTCTCTCCATTTCCTCCTCTTCAATTATGGGCCCAGTTCAACATCTTCCATTGATGGACTAATTCAATTTACTACGATGCTGTTTTGTTGCAAGTCATGAAGACCACAGTCTCCAAAGAATAAAAACTGACCCAAAGGGCAATGGATAGATTCATGGTGGTGGTAAGTAAGCTGTAGCATATTACTAACAATGACTTGGAAGTAAGAAGCTCCATAAGGAGTATCAACCAGGAAATTTATTACTGTCAAAAGAGATGGGTTGGTCATATAGAAAATGCAAAGGATAATAGACTCTCTGAAGGATTAATTGGTTTTCAAGGAATATGTCTAGAAAAAAACATGTATGCTGGATAAATCCTTTGTGGGAAATGTATGGGAAGGCAGAGAGGAAGCATACAGAATTAGATGGCATGGATGCAATCAACCACTGGAGTACTCACACTTATGAGAACATGGTTCCATTGAAATGCTGAAAATGTGACAAACATCTTAAAAGTATTTTCTTCTGGGGAAAAAAAAAGTACTATCTTCTAAAATTTTGATGAAATAAAATCCCAAAACTTAACATCAGTATTTTTTTTAGTTTCAACTTTTGCTTTGTGTAGAATTACATTTTAGTTAGTTATTCATCATGTAAAATGAATGAATGAATGAATGAATCAGTTTCCTTGGTGTCTTAAAAAATTGTTGCCTGTATATAAACAATGTTCATTCTATAAGTGAACTGAGTATTTTCCTGAAGGGAAACTGTCTTTTCACAAACTTTACTGAGGACCCAGAGGCAGTGCGACATAGTGGGTGGAGGAATAGTTTCGTAGTTAGGAAAATCTATTTGAATCCTCTCTCTTTCACATATTAGCTATGCACCCATGTGCAAATTATTTAATTTCTCAATTACCTAAAATAACTCTCAGACCAAAAGTTGCAGATAACTTACTGCTCTTCATGAGTGAAGGGGACTTGTGCCTCCGGAGCTCCCTACACTAATGAAATCATTAGTTGGGATCAATAATGATATGGATGATGATATTTTCATTTAATATTAATGCATAATATTCATGTTAGATAATATTTATTGTCTAATATTAATAATAAGTTGAAGGCACAATCATCCACAATGGACTGTTTCTGCATATCAACATTTTCTACCTTTCAATGACTATATAATAGAACTGGCCCCAATTTAAATGCCAATCATTCTTGTGGAATAGGGGAAGACATGATGCTCTTCCTCAGGTTTTATCTGAAAACCATTATTACCATAACATCCCTCTCTCTCCCTTCGAAATGGGCTACATTTACATTGAACTAGGGTAACCCAAGGGGTAGCTAGGTGGTACAGTGGATAGAGCATCTTCCTGAGTTCAAATCTGGCCTTAGACACTGATTAGCCTTGTGACCTTAGACAAGTCACTTAACCCTGTTTGTCTCAGTTCCTCATCTGAAAAAAATTAGCTGGAGAAAGAAATGGCAAATCACTCCAATATCTTTACCAAGAAAACCCCAAATGGGTCATGAAGAGTTGAACATGACTCAAACGACTGAACAAATGGTAATCCAAACACAACTCTGTGAAATTTCTACCATGCTGCCTGAAAGTCCTTGATTTGACGTGTTTCTTCTCCCCTCTTTACCTCCCCCCATTGTGATTTATGCATTGGCAAAATGGCAAGGGAAGAGTCACTATAAGAAATAAGAAAACTCTTTTTTTTGGAGAGGGGAAGGCAAGGTAATTGAGGTTAAGTGACTTGCCCAAGGTCTCACAACTAGTAAGTGTCAAGTGTCTGAGGTCGTATTTGAACTCAGGTCCTTTTCACTCCAGGGCTGATGCTCTACTCACTGCGCCACCTGACTACCCCAAGAAAATTCTTAAAGACTGAATTGAATAAGCTTTTTTTTTTTAAATTAATTTATCATCAGATTTTCCTATAAAAACCTAACCTTTGTATCCCTGAAATAATTATCTATCTCTTTTCAGTCATACCATCCTTCATATAAAATGATAATACCTGCTGAACAAATGTGACTTATTTGGTGAAGCATGAAGTAGGCAGACATTTGATGAAGTATGAAATAGATAGACACGTCTTCCCCTGTGTTTAGAAACATGGAAGTGCCGCTCTACTCTAGTAAAAAGGAATCCATTTCCAGCTATGACCTCCATTATCAGTTTCATTCATTTGTTCATTTAGTCAATGAAAATACAAGAAATGCCCATTACATGCAAGGACCGTCTGTGAAACATCGGGCAAAAAATTGCTGGTGTGGCTCTTGTCTATACACTAGCAAATTATCTTTTAATTGGATAGCTTCAATCCAACAAAGATACTTTCAAACAGTCACTGTGCTTTCTGTCCACTTCTGCTGTAGCCCCTGGACAGCACTATGAGATGCAACATATTCCTCCCTTGGTTTCCTGGTGTCCCTACACTTTGATGTCTATAATGTAAGACGATTGTCGCATGAAGGCAGCTTCATGGCCCCCACATATATCTCACTTATTGGATTTTTATTTTGGTTGGGGTCATTTAAAACTCCATGATGAGCTGCCATCCCCACATCTTTACAGCATTACACCTCACTACCACAGAACTCATTTTTATTTTTATTATTATTAGATGAAAAGTTATCATAATATGTCTCTTGTGTGCCAAGCACTGTGTTTGGTAGCATGGAGGTCTACAAAAAAAGGTGACAAAATGGCTCTGTGAATACCATAAAAGGAAACCTAGAAAAGCTGCTCTGTTTCCCCCTCTACCCATACTACTTACAGATTCATTTCCCAAAATATAATAGGAATGAAAGATTCTGAAAGGCGATTAAATTCTCAAAGAGAGAATACTAAATAAACTTGTAAAAAATGTGATTCTAGTAAAATGTGTTTTCTTTATAAATGTTGCAAACAGGAGGGAATGTGGTATAATGGATAGATCACTGGATTGGGAATTAGAAGATTTAGGTTCATAATCTGACTCTGGTATTTAGTACTTTTGTGACCTTGGACAAATTATTTCTCTGGGCCTCAGTTTCCTCTTCTGAAAAATAAGAGAGGGAGATTAGATTCAATGACTTCAAAGCTGCCATCTAATTCTAAACCAATGATCCTGCAATCTATGAAAAGAACATTAAAAACGATGATGAATATAAACTATAATTGTGGGGTTAGGAATCTCAGAAGAATTCGGTAAGAAATTTCAATAATCCATGATATTAAGCAATTAATTCAAATCAAGGAATTAAGATCTTGGACTACTTTACTTTACCACAGTGTATAATAACATACCCTATGCATGAATATGATATTTTATAAACAGCTTAAAAAGCTTTTAAAAAAGTACAAATTTTATAGAAAGGGAAAATAATAAGTGAATAAAACTTTTTTAAAATGTTTTTTATTCTGAAGAGAAACACCATAAAAGAACATTTCCATGTATATAGCAGAACACAAAAGAGGATTCTCTATAAAACTATAAATCTGCATTTCCTACATTATGCTTTTTTAAAAATGTAATAAATTCTACACATTACTTTCAAAATTGTTCTTGCTTGTCTGTGCTTTCTTCTGAACTTCCATCTGTTCTCTTCCATATATTTTTAAAAAATAAATTTTTGCTCTTTTGTTTTTACATAGTCTATATTTCCTCCCACATCTTTCCCCCAATTTCTCTCAGAAAACCATCCTATGTATTGAAGAATATCTTTGAATTTTAAAAGGTATTTTAATGACCCTTTCTTTCCTAATGACCTTCTTCCTTCTTTCCTTTCTTCCTTCCTTCCTTCCTTCCTTCCTTCCTTCTTTCCTTTTTTTCTTTCTTTTCTTCTTCTTTGTCTTCTGGCATTCACATACACACATATTAACTGGGGGAAATATTTTTTTAAAAAAACCTTATAACACAGACACATAGCTAAGTGAAATAAATTCACAGAATGGCCATTTCTTAAAATATATGTCTTTACTTCCCCTTTTAAAAGCCTTAGGACAGAGCCAGTTTGCTCCCAAGACTTTTACATTCTTATTTAACTCCCTTAATACCCTTTCAAGACATTAAAGTTCTGCAGGGACACTTATTTCTAATATACTGTTAACACTAGATCATCATACAGTTCCTTCCAATTGTTCAAATAAAGTTATTTTTCCAGGTTTCTCTGGACTCTTGTGTTCCCATTCAAAAATTCCTATTCAGGTTTGAACTTTTCATGAGAAATTCTGTTCCATCAGAGACACATTTTTTCCCTGTAAGATTATAATCAGACTTGCAAGGTAAGAAATTCATGTTAAGTCTATATCTTTTGCTTTTTGTATTCCATGATCTCCTCTCATCCCTAATAGAAGTTGCCAGGTCTTGTGAGATCCTGACTGTGGTACTTGAACTGTTTCTTTCTAGATGCTTACAGTATTTTTTTTTCTTTGATATGGGCACTCTGGATTTTGGCTATAATATTCCTGGAAAAAGATTTTATTTTGAGATTCACTTCATGACCTTATTGGTAGATTCTTTTTGTCTTTACTTTGCCCACCAATTCTAATAGATATGGGCAGTTTTCATTTATGATTTCTTGGACCATGGTATTCAGACTTTTCAAAAAAAAATCATAGTTTTTAGGGAATCCAATGAGTCTTAAATTGTCTGTCCTAGACTTCTCTTCAAGATCAGTTGTTTTTTATATCATATCTTAAATTTTCTTTTTTTAGTCTTTTTATTTTATTCTAATCTTTCTTTCTACTCATGGAGTCACTAATTTCTAATTTGTTCTATTCTACTTTTCAGGGAGTCTATTTCTTGGGTAAGGTTTACTTTTTCCTCTTCTAATCTATTTCTTCTCTTTCCAATTCTTTCCTCAAGAGCATTTATTTCAATTTTTATCCCTTGCTTCATTTCTTCCAGGTACTCATGTACTCCTTGTGGGAAGTCCATGTTTTCCTTTATATCTCTATTTGCTGTTGTCATGGAGTTATAATCTTTTTGGGGTGAGGAGGTGCATCTTCAGATTTGCAATGATTCTTATACTTGTATTTTCCATGGGTTTCTTATCTGTCTTCATTTAGTTCCTGATATGAGGCTTTGTGCTAGGTCCAGTTTCTGCACCCTGAATTGCTTTTGGGTGGGATGTTGGGCCTTGCTTCATCCTAGCATGGGTCACCTGATTCCTTTGTTGACTCTACCTTTAGGGGTTAGGCCCTCCTAGCTATTTGAAGTTAAGGTGTCTAGCTCTTTATAGGCCTCTCTGGCCTTTCAGAACAAGGTGCTAGGGATCTCAGAGTAGGCCTGGGGTTTCTTGGTCTGAGTACTACTGCATCACATGATGGTCTCTACTGCTCCCCACTAGCAACACCTTGTGCCTCCAAGGCCTCCACTATGGGATTTTCTTATCACCCTAATGCTTTCTCAGAGTCCTACATTCTTTGTGCCTCAAGATACAGTACCACACAGGCTACAGTTGTCCTTGTGCTATCTTTAGTCATGCTGAGAAGCCCCCATTTCTATTGTCCTTGGACTTCTAGATAATCTCTTTTGAAGTTCTTGGATGGAAGGAGTCACTTACTGTAGTTTCTCATTGGAATTTTTGATCATTATTCCATCTAGTGTGAATTTCAGTGTTTTTCTGGAGTAAGTATATAGGAGTTGAGAAGCCTGTCTCTTATTTAGGCAGCCACTTTGGCCAGGAGTATCCTATGAACAAAACTCAATGGCAAGGAAACATCCCCTATCAGACATGTTAACAAGAAAGCTATTGGATTTCAGAGTAAGATGAGCTTAAAAGGTGGGAAAGCAGAAGTTTAGAAATGTATTGTACTATTCAAAGAAGAAAACCCGTGGATAAGAGAGACATAGCAAATATACTAGAAAAAACATAGGACTAGAAGCCAGTGTACTTGAATTCTAGTCTGGGCCCTATCTGTGATTAATTGTGTGATGATGAGCAAATTGTTCCTTTCATTAGGTCTCAGTTTCCCCCCTCTGTAAAATAAGTGGATTAGGCTAGATAATCCTTTCTATTTCCAAAATTCTAAGTAATTTTATACAGTTTAACAGAGTAAAATAATGCATACCGAAGCAAGGCAAAAGTGAATTACACTTTTTAAACATAAAAGATTTTTCTAGTGTTTTTCTTTTTTAAAAAGAGACAAATTTTTATTATGGACTTAACTGTCAATGCTTTTCTATAATTTTGTTTAAAGCACTTAATTGGTCCTTTTGTATATAAAACAGAAAATTTACTTGACAGAAAAAGTGACAATCTCAAGCTTTCTGAAAGCCCCAATGGGTCAGACACTCCCAGATCAAGAGGAACACTGTACAGACAGAGTACGAAATAAACACAGAAGTCCCCTGAGAGAAGTAATGCGGTTAAAAAACAGTCTATGGGCTTAAGCAGCTGTATGATCACCCGCTAACAGTGCTCACTTTAAGAGTATGGCACAAAACAAGAAAGCTAAAACAACTACATTCCCTTCTCCATGCTCATCAACAGCGAGTAATGAAGGCTGCCCTCCAGGGAAAATTAGAATGAGATTTGGGGAATGGCACCGAGCACACAATAAAAGAACAGGAAACATGCTGAAGAAATGCAGGGTTTGTTACCAAAGGAACATGAAAATCCAAAGTGGGAGAGCATCATTTCTTCAACGACTATTTTCTTTTACTGAAGACAATATTTGGGGGAGGGAAGTGGAGGAATCAACCCTAAGGATTAATATGATCAGAAACCACAGAAAAATCCAAAGGATGAATCATGGAGAGAACAGAACAATTCTGCATCTTCACAAACTGACTTGGACAGGACCATTAACGGAACCTACTCAAAAGTCTGAAAGTGTGATCTTAAAATGTATCCAGTAATTTTTCTGCTAAGCTTCCCAAGGAGGAATAAATCAACTTTTTCTCACTGTCCACAGCTTGAGTGGTAATGCCAGAAAAAAATAAGATGTTCTGGGGATGGAAAAAGTGGACTTTAATTATTGTTGGTACAATGGTTTGAACACAGAAAATTTAATTTGGTGCTAAGTGGTATTTCAACCTACAAAGAGTTACAATTTTAAATTTTGAACACAATGGGATGACCGGAATTGTCAAGGGGGAAAACAACTACTCCTCATTCCCTAAAATCATTCTTTAAGGATTAATTCGCCAAAGGCAGAGCACCATTACAAACAGAACTCTGTCTTCCTAAGGGTTGTGACACAGTGGTATATAAGCAAAAAGGAGATGTTATTATTGAACTTAATCTTCAACATTTTAGCTCATTATCCTAAATTAAATTGTTTCACTGATTTCTGTGGTACCAAATTTACTGAAAGAAGTTAACAAATGATGTCACATCAGCAAGAATGTTATGAAATTTCTACAATCTAATTATCAGGCAAGAGATTCAAACCTATAAACCTAGAAGAATAAATATTAAAGATGGACATTTATGTAATAATGCCTAAATATAGAAAGACATGAGATTCATACTATCAATTGGAAGACACCTTGAGAATCACATGCTATCAAAAATCACCCAAAATAGCTTAGTGAGCAAATACAAAGATCTCATTAATTTGAAATGTCAGGAACCTGAAAAAAAGGCTTTGCATTATTAACTAGATTCCTTTCAATATTCTGATTTTAAAAGGGGTACTGAGTTGGATGGGGAATAGCAGCTGATTGAAATTATATACTGCTCTGAATAAACTAGTATTTAATTAATGATATTTTTTGTAATTTCAGATCAGTCCCTAAATTTTCTTTTGTTTAAGACTAACAGGCCTTGTTGTCCTGAAGAGTTAGACTTCAGTAAGAGTTGTAATTCTTCCTATATGGCATTGGCTTCAACATAGCTAAGAAGATATGGCATATAATTATTCAATCAATCAATGAGCATTTACTAAATGCTTACTATGTGCTAGGCCCTGTGCTATGAGGTAAGGATACAAAAACAAAGAATGAAACAATCCTTACTCTCAAGGAGCTTATATTCTAAAGAAAGAAGATTCAAACTATTAGTTGGGAAACATCTATAGGGCCCCATGATACCAAAGGGCACCTAACATAGCTTAGTAAGCAAATACAAAGATCTCATTAATTTGAAATGCCAGTATCACTACACATTGAAAGGTGGATTGACAAGAGAATGATGTGATTATTCATGTATACCAAGAACACCAATATAGAAGCAGCACACAGGATAAACTGAGGAGAGATGTCACGGGAGACAGGAAGCTCTTCGTGGAGACTGCTGGTAACAGTCCAAGTGGAAAATGTGAGAATCTGAATGAAGGTGGTAGCTAGGTAAGGAACATATACATGCAAAAAGAAAATTAACAGGCCTTGGTGACTGATTTAGGAATAAGGGGGAAGAAAGAATCAAAGATAAGTCAGTCCTCTCCTCAAGGAGCTTAGTTTTTAAGGGGGGAAGGCAAGGAAAGAGACAATCTATAGATAAACAAGCATATATGGGATATATAAGGAACAGATGAAAGAAATTTTAGAGGGGAAGATTTTAGCAGTTGAGGGAACAGATAAAGGCCTCTTATAAATGGTGGGTTTTGAACTGATTCTTGAAGGAAGTTCTAAGGGCACCTAGGTGGCACAGTGGATAGAGTGCTAGGCCTGGAGTCAGGAAAACTCATCTTTCTAAGTTCAAATCTGACCTCAGATACTTACTAGGTGTGTGACCCTAGATAAGTCACTTAACCCCATTTGCCTCAGTTTCCTCATCTATAAAATGAGCCAGAGAAGGAGATGGCAAACCACTCCAGTATCTTTACCATGAAAATCCCAGATGGAGTCACAAAGAGTTGGACAAAACCGAAAAATGCCTGAACATCAACAAAGGAATTCTAAAGGCTGAGGTGAGGAAGGAAGGCATACTAGGCATGGAAGATAGCCAAAGCAAAGACACAGACGAGGAAGACGGAATATTGTGTGAGAAGAATAGCAAACAGGCCAGTATGGCTAGATTATATAATATATGAAAGTGAATAAAGAGTAAAAAGACTGGAAGGATCTGTACCATGAAGAACGTTAAATGCCAAATAAAGGACTTTTAAAAAATAATTAGTTAATTGCTTTTTAGTTTTAGTTTACCACATTCAGTCCCTCAAGTTGTTGAGCTTCAAATTTTCTCCCCTTCCCTCTCCTCCCCCCTCCCCACCCAAGACAGCATGCAATCTGACATAGGTTCTACATATACCTTCATAGTAAACATTTTTTCACAATAGTCAAGTTGTAAAGAAGAACTGTAACCAGTGGAATAAACCACGAGAAAGAAGAAACAAAACAGAAACAAAAACAAAAAAAAAGAGAGCAAATAGTTTGCTTCCATTTGCGTTCACAGTCCATAATTCTTTCTCTGGATGTGAATTGCTTTTTTCCATCTCAGTCTTTTGGAGCTGTCTTAGAACCTTGCATTGCTGAGAAGAGCTAAGTCTATCAAAGTTAGTCATCAGAGATACCGTGTGTCTGTATTCATGTATAATGTTCTCCTGGTTCTATTCCCCTCACTCAGCATCGGATCATATAAGTCTTTCCAGGTTATGATGAAGTCCATCTGCTCCTCATTTCTTATAGCACAATCATATACCACAACTTGTTCAGCCATTCCCCCATTGATGGGCATCCCCTTGATTTCCAATTTTTTGCCACCACAAAAAGAGCTGCTATAAATATTTTTGAAAATATGAGTCCTTTTTCCCCACATGTATGATTTCTTTGGGATACAGCCCTAGAAGTGGTATTACTGGGTCAAAGGGTATGCAAATTTTTATAGCTGGAAAGGACTTTTTTTTTTACTGAATGGGCAGGCAGAAACATGGCCAGACTTGCACTTTGGGATAAACGTATAGTTTGTGATAGGGGACTAGAGTTCAGGAAAGTATGTGTGTATGTGTGTGTGTTTGTGTGCGTGTGTGTGTGTGTGTGTGTGTGTGTGAAATCTGTGTAAAGGTGATAACTGAAGAGATGACCTAGGATAGAGCCTTGAAGGACAACCACATTTAGTGAGTATAACATGGATGAAGATCTAGCAAAGAATACTGAGAAGGAGCAGTCAGATATATACAAGGAAAACCAGAAGTGAGCAGTGTCACAAAAACCCAGAAGAGAGAAAGTATTCAGGAAGAAAAGGTGGTCAACAGTGGCAAATACTACAGAGAATAGGGCCTGAGGAAAGGCCATTCAATATAGCAGTTAAAGAGAAAGTTATATGGAAACAGTGCTATTTTGTCACTAACTTGTTAAAGGTATACTACTTCTTAGAAATAAACTGAACAATAGAAGTTTATGATTTCACCCAAAATAGCATGCTTTTAAAATTAATTTATGTGTTTAAATGATTGTTTGTTGAGTTCATAATGAAAATTTGGAACAAAAAATATTTCATTCAACAAACTTTTATAATTGCCTACCATGAACAGGAAAATTTGCTAGGGATTCAAAGATGAAAATGGGGAGTCTGCTACCAAGAAGCTTACAATCCAGTAATGGGAAAGGCAAACAAAATGAGTTAGAATGTGATAAGTACATATGTAAGATCTAAAGGGGAAGAATGAGAGAGAGTGGGAAGGCAGGGATCACTTCAGATTGTGATGAGGGAAGGAACCCATTCCATCCATAAGCAAAATTATCTGCAAACATATAGTAAGAATGAAATAGGCTGGGGAACAACCAATAGTCCAATGTTGGTAGGAAACAGAAGACAGAAGTTTTAACTGAAGAGTAAGCAACAAGTTAATCTGGAAGACCAGAGCTGAACAGAAAATTTGACTTTCAAATACAAGACTCAAGAGAACCATAAAAAGGTAAACAGGAAAGAGAAATCATAAGGGATTCAATAAGGTTCAACTGTTTACATTCCTACATGGGAAGATGATACCTATAACTCCCAAGAACTTTCTCATTATTAGGGCAGGTAGAAGAAGTATACATTAGACAGAGAGCACAGGTGTGAATTGACTATGGTAGGATGATATCTAAAAAATAAATAAAATTAAGGGGTGAGAAAGAGGAATGCATTGGGAGAAGGAAAAAAGGAAGAGATAGAATGGGGTAAGTCATCTCACAAAAAAAGAGGTATGAAAGAGCTTTTACAGGGAATGGCCAAACAAATTGCAGTATATGATTGTGTTGGAATATTATTGCAGTATAAGAAAAGATAGGATGCTCTCAGAAAAACCTGGAAAGACTAACAAGAACTGATGCAAAGTGAAGTAAGCAGAACCAGGAAACATCATGCACAGTAATGATTAGCTACAAATGACTTAGATATTCTCAGCAGCATAATGATCCAAGACAATTCTGAAGTTCTTGTGATGAAAAAAAAAATGCTATCGATCTCCAAAGAAAGAACTGATATAGTCAGAATGCAGATCAAAGCATACTTTTTTTTAACTTTCTTTACTTTACTTTGGGGTTTTTTGGTCTGTTTTTTCTTTCACAACATGACTAGTATGGAAATATGTCTTGCATGACTGCACGTGGATGGTCTATATCAAATTACTTGCCTTTTCAATGAGGGAGGATAAAAAGGAGAGAGGAAGAGAATTTGGAACTCATAATTTTAAAAAATGTTTAAAATGTAATTGTGTAAATTAAATTGTGTAATTGTATAAATGTAATTTGTAAAACACGTAACTGGGGAAAAGTAAAATCTTAAATAAATATTTTTTAAGTTAAGCTGGAACCAGATCAGGGGGACAGCAAGGTGGTGCAGTGGATAGAGGGCTGGGCCTGAAGGCAGGAAGATATCTTCCTGTGTTCAAATCTGGCCTTAGATGCTTAATAGCTGTGTGACCCTGGGCAAGTCACTTAAACCTGTTTGTCTCAGTTTCCTCAACTATAAAATGAGCTGGAAAAGGAGATGGCAAACCACTCCAGAATCTTTGCCAAGAAAACCCCAAAGAGTCAAAGACATAAAAGAGTGAAATGACTGAACACAGACTAGGGAGAATGGAAGAGGGGACTTTGAAAGTGAGGGTAAGGAGTTTCAAATTATTCTATCGGAAATGAGGAGCCACTGACACTCTTTATCCAGTAGACTATTGTGCATTAAGGAAGGAAAGAAAAAAGGAGGGAAGAAAGGAAGGAAGGAAGAGAGGAAAGAAGGAAACATACATTTATCAAATACCAGACACTGTGCTAAGCACTTTACAGACATCTCATTTAATCATTACAACAATCCTGAGTCGTATGTACTATTATAATCCCCATTTTACAGTTGAGGAAACGGAGGCAAACAGAAGTTAAATGACTTACCCAGGGTCACACAGCTAGTACCTGTCTGAAGCCAAATTTGAATTCATGTTCCTGACTCCTGGTACATGGCTCTCTGTCCACTGTGGCACCACCTAGCAGTCAAGGACAGGAAAGTCACTTTGATAACAAAAATAAGAAAGGAAAAATACAATATGCAAAGAAACCAGTTAGGAGGCTATTACAATATTTATAATATACAACAGACAAAAGGATTGAGCAGGAGAAATGGAAGTCAGGTGAAGGGGACTGCTATGGAAGATAGAATAAAGGACAGGACTTGGTAATTGACTGTAGCTCATTTTTTAGTTACTGAATTTTAAGTAGGTCAACAAAGTGAAGACATCCGTTAGACAATTTAAAATGTTACTGTGAAACTCAGGATAAAAGTCGTGGCTGAAGAGACAGGAGGGATCTGCACAAAGTGACAACTGAACTGGGAAGATGGATGAAGCCACCAAGGGAGGACTCCACTCCCAGTCTTAAGGAATTAGAGTGTTTCCCCCTGAGGGTAGAACCATGAGCAGTGGGTAGAAATTAAAAGCAGCAAATTTAGGTTTCCTACTTCATTGGAGGTTTTCAAAGTAGAGGCTGGATGGTAACTTGTTGGGTATGTGAGAGTAAGGGTATCTCTCTTCAGGGATAAATGACTGAGATGACCATTGAGATCTTTTGGGGGGGGGCAGGGCAATTGGAGTTAAGTGACTTGCCCAAGATCACACAGCTAGTACATGCATCAAGTATCTGAGGCCAAATGTGAACTCAGGTCCTCCCGACTCCAGGGCCGGTGCTCTACTCACTGCACCACCTCGCTGCCCCCACTTTTATGACATTACAGCTTCCTGATTCTACCCCACCCCCGCACTATTTCTTCACTTGTTCCTTCTCTGGCTTCATTTCCACATCTGGACCCTTTAATTGAGAGATCCTCCAAGTCTCTCGTTCTTAGGCCTTCATTTCTCTTTCCTCTTGGTGATTTCATCCACTAAGACGGACATGTCAACTGTGTCCAATGTTATGGAGAGGTCAAGGGGAATGAGGTCTGTATCACTGTATCAGTGATTAGGGGATCACTAGTAACCTTGGAGAAAGCAATGCCAACATAGTAGTGGGGACAGAAGTCAGATTGTAGGGGGCTAAGAAAAAGAAGAGCAGTGAGAAAATGGAAGCATTGAACATACCCAGTGAGAAGTTTGGCAGTGAAAGGGGAAAAAAAAAGGAAATGGATAGTTTACAGACATGGTAAGATTACAGCAGTGTCTGAAGTAAAGAGGAATGGATCTGAAGAAGCCTGAAGGCAGGGAATTAGACTTTTATGCTGAGATTCATAAAAGGCTCTAGAAAAGGACAGCAAAGCATCAAATGATTTTTTTATTCATGTAATTGAAAGTTAAGATTATTGGGCAAAATGAGAATAAGGATATGAAGCAATTATTAATCTTTTTGTTTATAAACTAGTTGATAAGTAAACATCATTTTGGCTGTTCTGTGTGTTTAGTATTTTGGAAAACTATGATATTTCTAAAGACCTTAAAACTGCAACATAATAAGTAAACTGATTAAACTTTATTTTATACTATCACTATTACCAATCTAAGGTTTCAAAAATGAATAAACAATCTAGCCTTAATATATAAATCATGTTTTGTTATATCAATTCATGATACATAAATGCTATTTAATTGTTGGACTATTTTAAAAGTACAACAGACCAACTACCTTGGCATCCTTTAATAAAATTTCCCTCTCTTATTCATCTTTTCTTTGCTTCTACAAACGTTTCAACTGTTCAAAAAATTTTAACTGTGACTGGACATCTGTTGTCTACTTATACCATTCATTATCTTGGGAAATAAAGAACATATTTCCAAAAATTCATGGAAGTTTGTGAAAATCATACACATTTAAAAATATAATTCATGCCTTTACATTACTTTTTCTTCAGATTTTTAAGA
Source organism: Trichosurus vulpecula (assembly GCF_011100635.1). Taxonomy (NCBI): domain Eukaryota; kingdom Metazoa; phylum Chordata; class Mammalia; order Diprotodontia; family Phalangeridae; genus Trichosurus; species Trichosurus vulpecula. The sequence goes on along the minus strand of NC_050575.1, from coordinate 135,308,547 downwards.
AAACAAAATGCTACCTTAGGACCTTGTGGTTTATTTCTTTTTTTAGAAATAATAAAGAGAATATTATATATTGATCAATATGAATAGTCAATTTTGAATGAAACTATTAGTAAATAAGGCCAAGTACCAATCACAGGGAATAATTTTCTAGAGAGACTTGTGATCTTGATCTTAAACACAGTTAAAATTAAGTGGCACTATTAAGCTATGCACAATTATACATAAAATTATTATAATTTAAGAAAAATTAATTTTTAAAAAATTAGTTAAAAATAATTTTAACCTTATTATTCTAATCTTCTATATATGTACTTTGTCAAAAGGTAGATCTAGTTACTGAAAAATAACTATAATTATTAAAGTTATCTAGAGGCATTTTTAAGGTATCAGTATATATTCTTTTTCTCTCAAACACAGATTCTCAGTTCTTTAAAGGCAAAGACTGTGACTTAATAAATACTTGTTGACCAGTTATAACTGAGGTAGGAAAAATATGAAGGGTTTGAAAATTATAAAATTATAACAAAAAGTAATATTTGGTCAAAATTTTGCAATCTCCCAGCTTGTTATACCTGAAAAAGAAATCAGGAAGGCTGGATAAGAATTCTGTCTCTTAAGGAAGAAAAAAATTTTTTTTTTCTTATTTAGTTGATCAAACACATTCCAGGGGAGTTTATAGTCCAAAAAGTCTTCTTCAATGAATTCCACTTTTTCTGCTGTCTCCCATTATAAAATTGTTCTCTGGATATAATAAAATAATACTTAAAGACGAACCTTTAAAAATCACAACTGAAGGAAAAATTACTTTCTGATAAAATATCATAAATACTTAGACCATTAGTAAGTTTATCCAAGATATTGGTAATAATATCCAAATAACATCCAAAGGGACCAATTTAACATACTGAAATGAAAGCAGAACATTGGCGTCTATCACATGTGCTTCCTACTGCAGTCACCCCTATATTTTTCACCAACTTCCATGCTAACCACAGTACTTCTAACTTTATACCCAGGATGATTTTTTCAGTCTTTTGAGAGTTTTACATTTTCCCTATCACTTGAAATTACTTGCCATTTTTCTATGTATCTTTGTCTAGTGTTGCCTGTACAGTTTGTTACAGAAACTTTGGACAGGAGAGGTCACCACCATTTTGGTAAAGTCAAGTTGCTGTTAAAAATAGCACTCCATTTTGGTTTTGTATTGGTAAAGCCTGGCACAATGCTTTGCAAAGTATGGATGCTTAATGATTTTTTTTAATTTGCTTAGTTATCTAATGGACATCTGCATCAATGTCTACAAAACCAATATCTATGCTTATAAGCATACCATATTACTGATTTATGTTAGTCAAAGCCATCAATGCCTACAAAGTATGGATATAAGGTTATCAATCATTCCAGAACATGGCAAGACCAGAAAAAAGATGATATGTCAGGCAGCTCTGTTTCTTTACACTCCTAAATGTAAATTCTTTCCAGCCCCTTCAAGGGCTGCTATTCCTTAAATTGGAAGCACACTTAATTCAGTAATTGTAAAAGGCGGAAATTCTGTTCAATAGATTCCCATAAGAAACTAGATTTTGATTGATCATATATTTTACCTTTATATTTACTTTTTTATTCAACAAAGTCAATTCAATTCGACAAACATTTATTAGGTTCCTATTGTAAATAAGACATGGTTAGACATCGAGGATTCAGAGACAAAAAGTAAACAGACCCTGGCCTCAGAGAGCTAACATACCCAGGGTGTACACCATGTTCACAAGTAAATAAATATAAAGGAATTTCAGGAAAGAAGGTAAAAAACCGAGGTGATCAGAAAAGGTCTTGTATGGTAGATGACACCTGAGCTGTGTTCTGAAAATAGCTAGAAATTCTCCAAAGTGGGAGTGCCAGTATATTCCAGAGATGAGGGATCAGTTGTACAGAGTCAGAGGCAGAACACGGAATGTCATTGACAGGAAACAGTTATCAAGCCAACTTTATTGGAAGGGAGAGAAAGGAAAGGGAATTTCATTAGATAAGACTAGAAAGGAATGTGGGAACTTGATTGTGGAGGACTTTGAATGCCAAGCTGAGGATTTTATACTTTACCATAGGTTTAACAGGAAAGTATTGAAGATTTTTAAGGGGGAGGGGGTGTTACCATAGTATTATTGAGTAGGCAAGGTGGCATGGGCATAGCTATGTTTTAAAATTATGAATGTGGTGGCTGTATAGAATTGAAGAGGGAAGCGACTAGAGACAAGGAAATTAGCAAGTGACTGCAGTGACCTGTGGAAGAGGTATTCATTTCAATTTGCTTGAATGGATATTTGAGATACTCAGAATTTAGTAGAGACGCCCAAAAGTCCACAGTATACAAAAGCCAGGAAGTTGTTATTGTTGGTTTTTCAGTTGCATCTGACTTTTCATAACCCTACTTGGGTTTTTCTTGGCAAAGATCCTGGAATGGTTTGCCATTTCCTTCTCCAGCTCATTTTATAGATGAGGAAACTGAGGCAAACAGGGTTAAGTGACTTGCCCAGGGTCATACAACCAGTAAATGTCTGAGTCCAGATTTGAACTCAGGAAGATGAATTTTCCTGACTTCAGACCTAGCATACTACTGCCAGGAAATGAATCAATACTAAAATCATGGACTTGAGATGTCTAAACACAAATTTACCAAGTATGACTAACTAATTAAACACATTGAACTAGCCATCCCAATGGAGGCAAATTTGATCTCTTAGGTATCACTAAGGCTTGGTGGGATGACTAAAGCTGATCTGGTGGTTCAAGCCTGGGATTGGAATAAAATGAGACATCCATAGATAATATAACATTTAACAAAAGAAATTTACTTAGCAATAGCAAGGGAAGGCTATTCAACAAAGATCCAGCATTGATTCAATTGTGTCAAACTCCCCTCATCTCAGTATTTGCCATGATGGCATGTAAGACTTCACTGACTCATATGACAGCGGGACATCCGTCAAGCCTGAGCGGCCTTGACTACTCAGTTTTTTATGACATCAGTGAATAGGAAGCCAATTCAATGGTCTGAGCTCCTGGACCAATTAAGTCTCAAAGGGGAAGGGTGTATGTGTGTTTGTAAAGATATATACATACATACATATATACATATGTATGTATGTTCACAAATACAGGTATGTATATGCATGTACCATGTGTGAGGTGTGTGTTTTCACATATACATACATGAAGGTAGACAGACATATACACACATCTCTATCTACACACATGATATGGTCATGTAAGAGAGTCTGCGAGTGGAGGAGGAGTCAAAGAGAAACAGTGGAGAGTATCTGGATGGAGATCGATGGGATCATAAATGGAAATGTTATTGTCATTAGAGCATACTACAGAACATTTGGACAGGAAGAAGTGGATGATGAGCAGGGAAATAGATCGCTATCCTGGTACACAGGTATTTATGTAGCTATTCAGTCGTTTCAGTCATGTCCAACTCTGTGTGACCACATTTGGGGTTTTCTTGGCAAAGATGCTGCAGTGCTTTGTCATTTCCTTCTCTGGCTCATTCTACAGATGAAGAAACTGAGGCAAAGTGGGTTAAGTGACTTGCCCAGGGTCACATAGTTATTAAAGAGTCTGAGGCTGGATTTGAATTCAGGGAGATGAGTCTTCCTCATTTTAGGTCCAGTTCTTTATCCACTACACTCTCTTGCTTTCCCCTTTTTGACCTTTAGCTGTACCCAGAATCCTTCTGATTCTGAACTGTAGGTTACATAGGCTAAGTGACCTTCCCTAGACACTGTTTTCTACTATCTCATACACATCCATGTAAGTCCATCCCTCCTGTTTACCTCATCCCACTCTATCCTACCTTTTCTCCAAATAAAGTAGACCTGGAGTCAGGAAGACCTGAGTTAAATCCAGCATCAGACACTCACTAGCTGTGTGATTCTGGGCAAGTCATTTAAGCTCTACCTACCTCAGCTTCATCACCTATAAAATGGGGACATTAATAGCACCTATTTCCGGAGGTTGCTGTGAGGATAAAATGAGATGCTATTTATAAAATGCTTTATAAACCTTACAGCCCTATAGTTATGATGAAGCAGCTAGGAGTGGATAAAGTTCTGTGCCCAGAGTCAGGATGAATTAAGTTTAAATCCAGGATCAGACATTTACTAGCTATGTGATCCTGAGCAAATCACTTAACCCCTACTCAGTTTCCTCAGCAGTAAAATGGGGATAAATACAGAACCTACCTCCCTTGGCTGTTGTGATCAAATGAGACAATAATTTGTAAAGCACTTAGCTTAACAAATGCCTATTTCCTTCCTTCCTTCCTTCCATTTTGCCCTATATATGTACACACAATAGAATAACCGTAGAACGATAATCCCCCAATAAAATGTAGGCAAGGATTATTTCATTTTTTTGTCTGGCTCTCCAGTACTGAGAAGAGTGCCTAGCACTTAACAGGTACCCAAGAAATGATTGCTGAGGTAAAATAAATGAAGAAAAGTTTGAATTATTTTAATATGCTTTACTTAAAAAAAAGAAGCCTGTAAAAATATTTTGTAAAGATTTCCATCATAAACGGTTAAAAAAAATTTTAAGTGGTGTCTTCTATTTATGCGGAAGAGCTCACTCCCCAATAGTGCTACATCAATGAGGCATTACAATCTATGAAATACAAACATACTCTGGCTCCATCATTGGAGTCTCTTCATAAAGCCCTTTTCTGTTCAAGAAAAGCAAACATTTGGAAAATACTAAATAGTTTTCTTCAAACACTCCCATGGTTGTCATTTTTAGGAAAGATGACAGCTACTAAAAATGGATTTTTCAAAATACATTTTCTTGTGGTTTGGGTTTAGTTCTATTTTATGTGATTTTTTTTAAACAAATTGTTGTAAACCAACCCCTTTTTGACCATCTGCAAGCCTCCTTTTAACAACATGATTTCCTTTCCATAATGTAGCTCTGAAACAACAAACAGCAAGTCTGGTATGGTGACAAGTCTGAAATTAAACAACTAAGCAGCTTCACAGCAAACAATGATCCCCTGGTACTTTAAATTTAGCAGCTGCTCAAAGAAATCTTGATAAATGAACCACAACATACTTTTACAAACTGGTTCTCTGCGGTTCATCTCCAGTCAAACCTTTTGAAAGGCCAATAAAAGGGAATAGCTTTATGTACTACTGATGTGGGGAGGGAGGCAGAGAGGTAGGTAAAAAGGATAGAAAGGTAAAAGGAAGGGCGGAAAGGAGGAAGGGAGGGTGGGATTGTCCAAATGTGTTTACCGAATATAGTATCTTTTAAGATATTTCACCAGATTTAGCTTCTTTGGGCTGTACTTACTTTGTATGATTCTTTTCAATGCTATGTTATTATTGTGACTTTTTCAATAACTGTTCTTAATCTAGTCTGTGCCGCTTGAGAAATAAAGGTCACCACCTCAGCTGGCACATCAGTAATTCCTGATTTTCTTGCTGAAGCAGAAAATAGAAGAAAATAAAATATTTGTAAATTTTACAAATGTGGTAATTGGACTGTAATTTAGTAACTCTAAAACATTTTAGGTTATTTTTAAAAACTTAATTTAAAATACAAAGCTCAAATATTAGCATCACATTTAGTCAAAAAGAAGGTGCTCTATTATTATAACCTTATAGTAGCCCTTAGAGAAAATATGAATGAAAAGATATAATATGCCAAAAAGACTGATAAGTGAGGAACATTTCAGAGCTAAGCTTATTTGAATTTGATATAAATCTAGGAGGATATGTGATAAGTTGATGAATTATTAGGTGACCTTTGAAAATAATGTGAATTTCATAAATGTTACCCATTTTATTGGTCAAGAAAAGCTTAACTTCTCCATATTAATCAGCTAATATTTATAAAAAGCTTTAAGATGTAAAGTATTAAACACAGCTTGTATTCTAAAATTCTTGATATTTCATCTAAAGTATCTTCCCTTCTTCAAGATGAGGTTTCTCAGAATGAGCAATTTATGCATATAAAAATCCAACTATTTTACATAAATAAGATCTATGCATGAGTTATTTTAAATGCCACATCAGAACTAAGTATCACATAAGTTAAGGGCTACTTAAAAGAACAATATTTCACAAGGGCAGGCCAAAGTAGCCATAAATATTTCAAACCACCCTCAGAGTTAACTGTTTAGAAAACTTAATAAATTTCAGTGAATAGCAGTAGGTTTGGCGGGGAGGGATAGGAAACAGGGAATAAAGGAGGGCTCACCTCCATTTCTCAATCTCTTAGTACTTTTCATTCTGTCTTTCTCTGGCCTCTTCCTTCCCTAATAACTCCATCTAGCTTATTTCCACACATAACACCCAATATACCAACTCAGTAAAAGTTTATAGTCTAGTACAGCACTGCACATCATACGGGTGGCTGTCACATGACCCACAGCAACCAATCATCATCAGTCTGCCTCTAGTCTAGCCTGTCTGAGGCTCAAAGACGGTTACAAGTTGTGCAGATCTCATCTAATATATGATTAAACCAACAGAAAACTTTTCATATTCCATTGATGAACATTACTTTTGTTTATGTGACATACAAATGCTCCTAGACAGTTGACATGCCATCAAAATTTTAGTAAGATAATTTAGCACTTTATTTTGAAAAGAATAACTGAAAAACCTATACCTGAATTTAACTAAGATAATAATATCTAACCTATTCATATATGGTGCTTTAAGATTGACAAAGGTAATAGGTTTAACTCATCATAGACCAGCATGTCCAATCTATTGTTGTGTTTGCATTTTATTCTGAACATGTTTGACATATTAGAAATTTCTCATTTTTATGGGTGCTAGACCTTAGTCACATGGGCAGCATTTCTTCTCCCATCTTCTCTTTGGTAAGTGGCAATAACATTCTCACAGGAATAAAGAAGGATACACTGTTAATAGGCTCCCTGGGGTTTGGCTTCTTGCTATTGCATTTTCGGTGATTACATCATGGTTTAGGCAAATTCAAATAGCACTGTTTATTCCCAAATGCAAGGCACAGCAAATGTTCCTCAGTGCATCCATTCTTAACCCTGCCTTTTTATTCTTTAAAGAGAAAGTGCTTCTACATACTATCTCAGCAGAAAATGGGGTAAAAATCAGGGTACTTCAGGCGTTTTTATCATTGATATAGCAAAATCTATAATGTTTTAGATTGTCCTCATGCAATACTGGCTACTTGGAGGCACTTGGGATTTCTTCTCCGGCCTCGGTTTTCATCATCTCATTCCCATTTCTGAGAAGACTGCAGCTAGGACAAATTTCTCAGTTCAGCTCTCTGCTCAGAGTCTCAGATTTCCTTTTCACCCAGGCACATGCCTATACTCAATCTTCCCCTTAAGACTTCTACTTTTTGCTATGTGGAGCGCTTGGCTTGCTTCTGACAACACTAACAGGCCAACCGTACTAAGGAAGAGAAGGAGAGGGAGGAGGGAGAGAAGCTGAAATCTTCAGGAATATATAATCCAAGAAATGGCAGTAGAAGGCAGGGCAGAAGGGGAATGTGAGCCCAGCAAGTCACAATTTCTCTGCACTTTAATTTCTCCATCTATAAAATAAAGGTGTTGGACTGTTCTGGATTTAAATCTAGAATCCTTAGATCCTAATATTGGATCTAAGAGCTTTGCTCTTAGTGGGGTGCAGAAATGCTGAGTGTGAAAGGCAGGAGTGAGTGGTTGCACAAGGGGAATAATTGAGAGAGATGCTATGAGACACCTCCAGTAAATGGTATAGTTAGCTTAGGGGCTGACCAAAGCCATTGCTGGCAGCCTCTAGACCTCTGAGATTTCTTATGGAGTCCTAACAGGGTAACCCAACCCTATCAAGAATGTTGTCCAGAATAAACGTTATCATCAGATTTATCAAATTTGTGTTTTAATGGAAATGTTTTTTGCTTTAGGGCCAGGATCTTGGCCTATTAAAATCTAATATCAGACTTTCCGAACTATAGCGAAGACTGATTTGGAAGTTTTCAAACTGAACAAATTGAATTTAAACTAAATTAATTTATTAGCTTGCAGTAGTTATATACCTTAAAATGGGCCTTTAAAAAAAAGGTAATTTGAAAGAGATCCAATGACATTAGCTAGAGTTGTTTTTTTAACAATCCATACTCTGGATTGTTAATCCATACTCTGAGTGTACCTTCTGTATTTATTTTGTTTCAGGTCCTCTAGACAGTAAATATAAAAACAACTATAACCCAGTATACATTTCTATAGGAATATAGATAGATTACATAGTGACTTTCAGAGGTACCATCTCACTTGAGCCTCACAACAGCTCCCTAGGGAGGGAGGCAGGGTGGAGATTTTCATCTATACTCCATAGATTAGGAAATTGAAGACAGTATTCTTTGCTGGCCCGTATGAAGGCATGTCCCTAGGTTCAATCCTGGGCCCTCTTTTCTCTCTACACTCTGTCTTTTAATGATCTTATCTATTACTTTTGATTAAACTATCATCTCTTAGTATATTGTTCCCAAATCTATATATTCAGTCCTAACTAATCACCTGAACTCTAGACCCACATCTCTGAGTTGCTTGCTGGGTATCTCCATTTGGATATCCCATTAGCATCTCAAAATAACATGTCCAAAAATGTACACATTGTCTTTCCCTCTAGCCCACTCCTCCTTCTAACTTCCTTGTTCTTGAGTAGGATGCCACCATACTTCCAGATATCCAGGTTTACAACATCAGCATTATCTTTGACTTTTTGATCTCCCTCATCCTACACATCCAATTATTTGCTAAATCTCTTGCATCTGTTCCTTTCTCTACTCTCCCATGACCACCACCCTATGGTCAGCCTTTCATCACCTCTGGCCTGGATTACTATAATATCTCCTACTAGACCTGCCTCCAATTCCTCCTTTCTCCAATGCAACCTGCCCACAGATACCAAACCTAAAGAACAGACTGACCATGTGACTGCCCTGCCCAAGAAACTTTAGTGGTTCCTGATAGGCTCTAGGATAAAGTACAAATTCCTTTGTTTGGTATTTAAAGGCCTTTACAACCTGACTCCACCCTACATTCCACCACCGAAGACAGTCTAGACAAGCCTTCCTATTGCTGTTCCCCATACACAGCATTTGATTGCTACTTCTGGGTCCTTGTACAAACTGTTCCATGCCTAGGATGTTTTCCTTCTCACTACCACCTCTTAGAATCTAATCTCTATCTGTATTAGAGGCTTAGCTTAACTGACACCTCCTGTACAAGGTGACATTTTTTACTGACCCTTCTAATTGTTAGCATTCTCACACACTCCTGAAATTACCTTGGATTTACTATATCTACATCACCTTATAAAATGGCAGCAGGTAAGACCAGTTTAAAGAAAGCCTGGCAAGGGAACCAACTAATCAGTCATTCAAAGGGCATATAAAGATTAAAAATGGAAGAATGGTAAGAAGAAAAAGATCTGCAAAGATTTTTTTTTATAATAAACTTTTTTTTTTTTGCCATCAAGGATAGTAAAGCCACCAAACCTAGACTTTAACATTATAGTCCTGAATGCACATATAGAGATATAAATAGCAGTAAAAGAGAACAAACAGGGGAAAAGCAGCTAAATTTGACCAAGTATACAGAGAGGACAGCTGGGCTGGAGGTGACATAATTGTGAGAGAATTGATGGATTGCTTCACGAGTTATCTGAAGGAAGGGAAGACACCAAATATACATAAAAAAGTCTTAAACTTTATTAATACTGAAAAAAGGTGACCAAAGGAACATCAAAACTATCAACTTATACTCCTAGTTTCCTGTCTACATAAAATTTTAATAGAATAATTTACACATGAATTGAGGGCATGCTTGATGAGGGTATTAGAAAGGAATGGGCAGGCTTTCATAAAAGATATTTTACATTAGGCCACATCTTTACTATCACACAATTAATTGAAAGTTGTAGACAATACAAGATTCCAGTGTGTTTAATTATCGATAATAGTCAATTATTAATAGTAAATTTATTAATACTTACTAAGTGCTAGAGAAACAAAAAAAGAAGAAAACACAGAAAGTCCCTGCCCTCATGGAATTTACATTCTAATGTGGAAGATGCATATAAATATATATAAACAAGATACATAAGAGTATTTGAAAAGTAACCTTTATAGGGAAGGCTTTTGACTTGGTAGAATACACTTCCTTAGTGAGCAGAACCAGGAGAACATTGTACACAGTAAAAGCCACAACGTAATCACCAACTAATTGCCTACTGGACATCTTGAACTGGATATCCCATAGTCATTTCAATATGTCCAAAATAGAAATTAGTATCTTTTCTTCCAGTCTTTCATCTTTTGAAATTCCCTATTACTATCAATGGAATCTCCTAGTCACTCAGCCCGCCACTCATGTTGGCAATCCTGGTGTCATCTTAGGTCTTTTACTTGTACCCACTGTTGCCAATTTTTGTCATTTCCACCTTCACAACATCTCTTGTATGTATCCCTTTTCTCCATTCATAGCTACCACCCTGGTGCAGCAGGCCCTCATCACCTCACATCAATAATCAATAATTGCAATAATTATTACAATAAATTATGGCAATACTGAGCTGCCTAGTCCCCATGCCTCAAGCTTCTCCCCATTCCAGTCCATCCTCCACTTTGTGCTGAAGTGATCTTCCTAAAGCACAAGTCTGACCATGTCACTCCATCTCACCCCTATTCATTAACTCCTGTGGCTCCCTATTATCTACAGTATGAAATACAAAATCTTCTGCTTTGCTTTTAAAGCCCCTCACAATCCGGGCCCTTCCAGCCTTTTCATTGGCTGTCTCCATGCCTATAATGCTCTCCCTCCTTACCTCAATCTCTTGGCTTTCATTGAGACTCAACTCAAAGCTCACCTTCTGAAAGAGGTCTCTCCTAGTCTCCTCAACTAATAATGCCTTCTCATTAGGACTGCCTCCCTTTACACTGTATATATCTTGCATGTACATAGTTGTTTATATACCATCTCCCCCATTAGAATGAGATCTTTGAGAGGAGGGACAATTTGCATTTATTTTTGGGTTTTTTGCCCATCTTTGTATCTTTAGTCCTCAGCAAAATGGCTGGTACATAGTGAAAGCTTAAATATTTGTCAGTTTATTGGTTGAACTAGTGGGAGAGCATTAACGAGAGCTGCACAGAATGGGCAGGCATGAATGGGCTGCAATGTGCAATGTTGGAGGACTATCTACATCCATTAGAACATAGATCCATTAGAAAATGAGAGAATTTCAGTATATTTTACACATATTTATCCATGTACATGTTCTTTCCTATCAGTATGATAAAAGTTCCTTGAATGAAAGGGCTATTTCATTTTTATCTTTATCTTCCTCAAGCCTAGAACAATTCCTGGTGCACAGTAGGTACAGGAAAAACTGTGTAACCATCTGTGGTGGTGAAGGGAGCCCAAAAGACTACCACCCTGGGGTACCCTTCCTCTTTTTGTTCCCTCCTCATCCTCTTCCCTGGTCCATCCAGGATAGCCCTAAGGTTCCCACCACCACCAGGGACATACTATCTCCTTCACTTCCCCCTTTCACTGATTTCCCAGATGGGGTCATTCAGGACTCATCTGGGCTGCCTGACTGCTCACATAGCTTAGATGAGATGGAAGTCACAAACTCTGTTCCTTCCTATAGCATGGAGGACCACCAGACCTTGCCACCTGCCCTGATTCTACAACATGCTGACTCTCAGCACTGCCATCTGATGTATTGACATAGCCTAAGGACCTCTAGGTCTTGCTATCGATCCTGCAGCTGAACCTCAGGATTTCTAGGCCTTTCCAAGCCCCCTGCAGATAGACTTTCTTGTATGTGTTTTCTCCCTCCCTTTTTATGTGTGAGCTCCTTGGGTGCAAGGACTCTCTCACTTCCCTTTGTATCCCCAGCCCTTAAAATAGTGCTTGACATATAGTAAGCTCTTGATAAATCCTTTTTTGATTCATTCCTTCACTCAATAAATATTTGTTGAATTATTTGAAGTGATTTGCTCAGGTAGGAGAGAAGTAGACCCCCATTCTCCTTACTCCTAGGCCAGTGCTGGCACTGCCAATCTTCATATCTAAAGCCACAACCTATTTATAATCTTATCCTCAAGACAATATATAATAGACCCAACACAACTGTTAAAAATATAATTTCATTTTTATCCAAAGTCTATAAACTCTATGGGAGATCATGTCATCATTGAAACCAGGGATATCTGTACAGTAACAATATTTTAAGAGGATATGCAGCTTTATTTATTCAGGATCTATAATGACACTAATAAGTCACTTCATGTTTAAAAGAGGAAAAAGAAGGGGGAAATGGAAGCTAGGAGAAGAAAAGAGGTTAGCAAATTGCAAAGAGGGTTAAATGATTTACTTTGGATGCACAAACATCAATTTGTAAATGGTTAATCCAAAGCACAAAGTATTTAAATAATATTTAATGAACAACGGTAACAACTGAAAAAGAATCAAGGTCTGCATGTAGTAATCAGTAGGCTATGATTTCTCACCCAGGAATAAAAAAGAAACATAGAGAAGTTTTAGGTCAATGGCAAAGCCTGTCTGCCTGGCTGGGAAATGCAAATCCTAATTAATGTGTTGTAGTTCTAAATTAGAAGCTGCCAAAAAAAAAAAAAAAAACAACTCAGCTGCAATAGATTCACCTTAGCTGCAGACAAAGCAATGCATCCCTCCTGATATATTAACATAATTAAATGGATAACTGTTCACTAACATGTTCACCATCACCACTGGCCAGAAGCAAAATACCAAAACACTCATCTAGTCCTTTGAATTTGCTTTCCGTATAACGGCTTATAGGAAATCTGCCAAGAGGACCCTTTCATTTAGACAATTACACTGAAGCATCTGGTTCATACCACTGTGAAGATGCAAGTGAATGGACCTTTTTATTTTAAAACAGACATATCTTTCAAATACATTTTCAATGTATACAACCCTGAAGCCTTTGCTTCATAAAACCCTACTTTAAAGGTTATGTTTGGACTTGGCTTTTCTCTTGGGAAAGAATAAGGACCTGGGGAAGAAGGGGAGAATGGGTTAATAAAATGGAACAAGATGGAGGCAGAAACACCGGAACATTATTTTTTATGAAGTATTCACATTTTTGCAGCCAAACTCAACTACAGTAAACCATCATGTCTAAAAAATGTAGGGAAATCAGTGAGAAGTTCGTTTTGTATTGAAATATCCTTCTGTTATTTTAATGATCTGATCTAAAATGAAGTGGCAGGGCCCCGCATCACCCTTGGCTTGATGTCAGCAATGAGTTCAGTCCAGTCAATCACTGACATGATAGAAACACTGAGCTGTCACTCACCAGCAGGGGGCACTACAGTGCCTTCTTTCTCTAGGCAATACCATTCAAAGTATGACCATATTTTTGAAAAAGCACATTTCAAGAGACTGTAAAGAAATCTGTCATCATTTTAGACACATAACTATCCTGCCATGAAACTACTATGGCATCTTTTTCACACATGCCTCAGTTACCTACATATGATACCCTTCATACTCGGGTGCATTCTCCAACGTCAAAAATGAATCAATCAAATCATTTGCCATTGGCACGCAAAGTAAAACCCTACTTCTAGATTAGTTCAATGAACGCGAATGTCATAACTTCATAAATTCAAGTCAGCATTGTTTCAGTAAGCGTTCATTGGCTGCCATTCACCTGGACTGACAATTCTAGCGGATCATTTCAATTCAGCAAGAGCTTACTAAAGTCCTACTATGTCAAAGGTGCAGTGTTAGGGGTACAAAAATAAAAACGAAACTGTCCCTGTCCTCAAAGGGCTCATATTCTATTGCTATGGGAAAATACTTAGAAAAATCAGTAAATGCAAGATATACACAATGTAATGGAGGGAGTGGGGAAGAGGTCGAGTCAATAAGAATTTATTAAGGACCCTCAATGTGCCAGGCATTGTGCTAAACTCTGTAGATACAAAGAAAGGTAGAAAGTCTCTTCTCTCAAAGATGTCATAGTCTAACAGGGGAGACAACATGAAAATAATTATGTGCAAACAAGATACATACAGGATAAATCAATTATGTTGGGTGTCTTTGATTGAGCTATGCTAGGTGCTAAACCCCAGGCCCCAAACCCCTATCTATTAGGTGCTAAGCCTATGTGGGTGTGAATCAGTAACTAAGGTGGGGCCATTGAAGGGAGGTGCTAACTCCAGAGCCAATAGTAAAAGCCTAAGTTCTATTGGCTCAGATGACGGTTGATCACGTCTGAAGCTGTATAAAAAGAGAGAACAGAGTTATTTGCTTAAGGCTCTCTCACTCCTGGGCAGGCGCTGAACTCAGATGTTGATGGTTCTCTTGGTAACTATGAATTGTATTTGGTCTGTTTATGTCTGTAATTTGTATTTGCTCTGAAGTTCAGGGTGCTGGCTTTTTCCCCTGAACTAAGTGAATGATATTTGTATGCTGAATTAAATTGAGATTGTTAACCCCTTAATGTTGCTTTCCTTAATAAAGCAGATCAAAAGAACCTGGGCTTGCAGCGTTCTGTGAGCTGGTTGTTGTTGGTTTTACACCCCCCACAGCAGCTGCTAGCTGGATTGTTGAAACAATAATCAACATAGAAAAGGGATGAGCTTTAAGACAGATGAAGAAAGGTTTTGTTTTGTTTTTTTTTAAGAAGGTGGGATTTCAGCTGGGACTCAAACAAAGCCAGGGAAACCAAGAAACAGAGATGAGGAAGAAGAGAATTGCCGGCATAGGAGACAGTGACAACGCCTGGAGTCTGCAGATAGAGTGTCTTGTGAGAGAAACAGCAAAGAAGCTAGTAGTGTCACCGGATCACTGAGTTAGTGGGGGGGAGTAATGTATAAGAAGACCAAAGAAGCAGGAGGGAGACAGGCAGTAAAAGACCTTACAAGTCAAATAGGATTTCATGTTGGATAGTGGAGGTAATAGAGTTTACTGAATGGGGGCGGGGGAGGAATGGAGAGAGGGAAGTGACATGGTCAGACCTATGATGTAAGAAGATTAATTTGACAGCTGTGTAGAGAACAGACTAGAGTAAGGAGAAACTAAAGGCAGGGAGACCTACCAGCAGGCTAATTAATGCAACAGTCCAGATATGAGGTGATGAGGGCCTACACTGTGGTGATGGCAATGTCTGAGGAGAGAAGGGGGCTTATGCAAGAGAGGTTATCACAGGCAAAACTGTCAGGACTTGGCAACATATATTAGGGAACAAACAATGCAAGATCAGAAAAGACTTCACAAAGGTGGCACTTGGGCTTAGCCTTGAAGATATGAGTCATACCAGGAAGCAAGAAATTATTCCAGACATGGGGAAAATCCTATGTAAAGGCACAAAAGGAGACAGAGTATTCTATAAGAGAACTAAAAAGTTGGCTGATTAGTAGGACCTTTCATGACCTCTGCTTCTATAGACAACCACTTGGTTTTGCTCTCAATTACTTCAGATCATAACTTGGCTAATTCACAACCTTCATTTTCAAGGCAGCTATCCAAATATTGCTATTTAAAACATATTCAAGAACATCCATGATCTGACCTGACTTTCCAACTTAGTGAATGCCATGTTTTTTGGTTTTAGGGTAGCTATCAACTGTTATAGGTCTGACCTCACTACTGTTTTTATGTTCAATTCAATTAAATAAAAATTAATTAAGCACTTGCTTTCTGTTTAATGCATTATGCTAAGTAACTTAATATGAAGCCATATTTTTAAAAGCACAATTTATTTAAACATCATTATTTACCCAAAAAATCCCAAGCACTTTAAATAATAATCCCATAAAATAATCAAAGATCAAATGGATTAATGCTTAGTGCCAACAAACTTCCTAATTATTAGGGCTCTACAAAAATGCAATGGACTTCCTCAGGAGGTAGTGGGCTCTTAAAGTAGAGGCTAGATGTCACAGATGTTACAGAGGGACTGCTGCTCAGGTACAGGGTAGACTAGATGACCTTTAAGGGATTTTCAAACTCTGAGAACTATGCGTTAAAAAAAAAAATTCTGAGAAGGAACCAGAGAGGGGGCAGCATGGCACCATGGAAAGAGCACTGACTATGGAAGCAGAGAAACTGGGTTCAAATCCTGTCTCTGATGAGTCACTTTAACCTCCCTGCGGTTTCTTCATCTATAAAACTAAAGGTTTAGATTAGATGATCTCTGAGGTCCATCTCAATTATAGATCTATGATCCTACATTTACCAGATGATTCTTTGAATGTAGTTCCTCTCCCCTCACCCCTACTAAAAAGAAAAAAAAACACCACAGAATCATACAAGAAGAGCATTGGAAGGAAATTCAGTGATCATCTAATCCAATACCATCCTTTTACAGATGAGGGAACTGAGGCACAGAAAGGGGAATTAATTATAACATGACATTTCAAAGACATAATGGAAAAACAAGGATGTAGATTGTATTTAACAGCAAGTATTTAATGGATTACTGTTGCTGTCTGAAGAGACCGATTATTTATTCACCATTGCCTGAAGTAAAAATTAATTTATGAAAAATTGAACATTTTGTTCTAACATTGAAATCATAACTATTTTTAGCTTATCCATAAATGAAGTAAAATAAAACATTTAATGATATGTGTATGTGTTTATATGTGTGTACATAATATGTGTATATGTTATATACACACACTAAAGAAATAACTCCACTAAAATCCCATACTCTGAAGAGATGTTGGGTTACTGAAAGCTATAACTATAGACCACAAGTTCCAGCAGGCTGTATCTAGCTGAAAAAGCTTCAAGTGAAAGAAGAAGCAGTTTAGCTAAGTTCAGAAAAACTCATCAATAGGTTGGCTGTAAGGGGATGGATTTTTTGGCCAGAGTACCTCTCAAGGACCACTGACTTAAATGTACAGGCATTTGGAAACTATGTCAATGGAAGAACTACTCTTCCTAAAGAAATCCCAAATCATTAATTTATTTAAGATGTATTGAGGGCTAATGAAGACAGAGGAATAGGAGGAAGCAGTCCAGTCCAGCTCCTGTGTTTCAGAGGGAGCACTAACACCAACATTCTCAGTTCAAGTTTGATGTGGGTACCAAAGGAGACAATAGTAAGTCATTGAACAATCAACAAAAGGAGGTTTGACATACCATAACACAGCAAAGATATGCAACAAGGCTACAGAGTTGCTTAGCTTCCCTGGACACAGTCCCCATCATCTTCATGGGGAAACATGTCTGCTCATCAGAACAAGATGTAGTAAAGAACTTGCAGGGTCTTCAAAAATCTACCAAGGTCCAAAGGTCCTAGATTCCTAGGGGTTAGGACTTTTATGCCCTTAGATGACTAGGAAGCTATATCAGGGAAGCCAGGGCCAGTTACTTTGTCTTCTAAAGCCTCCTACTGTTGTGGATGGGAAGAAAGAAGCTGTGTCAGAAGAGCTTTAGTCACACTAAAAAAAACTCTGAAAAGAGTAGTGATTGGAAAATTGAAGGAAGAACTATAGTGGGTCGAGTTTCCATTCCAAGATCATAAAACTGACCTACAGGGAAGTGGCCAGGGAAGGAGCTGTGGAAAAGGGCTTGGCTAGGATCAAAGACTCAGTCCCCAGAGCCCTAAGCTATGCCAGCAGCAAGGGAAGGCTCAGAGCTAATCTTGTACTTAGCTCCTAGCCCAGGACTGCAGTGCTGGATCTCTGGGAGGAGTTAAGAATAGGGACTCAGCACCAAGAGCCTTGAGCCCAGGGTCATCCAAAATAGATTATAATCACTCCCTGTACAGGTATAAAGGACAATGGTGGAGTGATGGGGGGAGGGGGCAGGGAATCTCACAGAGGGGCCAGGAGCATATGCAGTCCTCAGAACTCTCAAAGTCAGGAATGCCCAAGATGCAAACACAGGAGAGAATAACTCCAAAATACCTTTTAACATAGCTTGTCCCTAAGTTAAAAATCCTAGACGAAATTACGCAAGAACTAAAAACTGAGTTTAAAATTATATTATAAATAAAAAGAGAGCAATAGAGGAAAAAACTAGAAAAGAAATAAGAGCTATAAAAGAGAGGCTTGGAAAGAAAACAACTTATCACAAGAGATACAAAACCTTACCCAAGTAAGAGACTCTCTTAAAATCAGAAAGTCAAAAGATTGAAAAATACAAAAAAGTGAGGTATATTTCATATTCTAAAAAAAAAAAAAACAAAATTAAAAGGTAAACATAAGCAAGCAAAGGAAAAAGATTTACAAAGATGAAGTGGTTGCATTCTAATGGAGCATTCCCCTAAGAACGGTAACATCAGCAGGAGTCATAAAAGGAACCAAATAAGATACAGCGCCTGGGAGTAAATTTTGTGATGTTTTAGTGATCTTAAAAGAAGAAAAGAAAGGGAGGAGGGAAAGGAAGTACTGTGGAAGAAAGGGGGAAGAAGAGGGGAGATGTCTCACAGAACTGGAGGCCGGGAGCAGGACAAGCAGAAAGTTATAAGAATGAAAAGGGGCAGGCATCTTAAGCCACACTTTGAACTGACGTAGGATAAAATGACAAGAATCAGGAGAACAAGTTATACTATTACAACAATATTGTAAAAGCAAACAATTTTGAAAGACTTAAGCACTCTGATCAATATAATAATGAACTATAATTCCTGAGGACTGATGATTCAGAATGCTGTTCATCTCCTGAAGGAGAGGTGATTAACTAAATATTTTCAGAGTGAGACACACATTTCGGATATATTCAACATAGGGATGTGTTTTGACTATTTGTGGGAGTTGGAGGGCTTTGTCTTTTTTTCCCAGCGGAGGAGGGGGAAATGGAAAGGAGAAAGGTAGATGCTTCTTCAGTGAAAAAAAAAAATATTCTACTAAAATGCATTAGAAAAAAGTCTCCTGATGATGGTAGATCTCTACTCATCTTATAATATTATGATTTCAGATGCATTAAAATTATGGATAACCAATATGTATGACAGACATAATTAGGCTACAGAATGTTACCGATAAGCAAACCGACATAAGAGAAATCATGGAGGATGTACGTTGCTGACAAAGAAGATAAACTGAACAACGTATAGTGGAAAGACAAAAGACAGAAAGTCCAAAGGGTACACTGGTACCCTTGGTAACTTAAAAGATACAAAAGGAAGGATTCTATCATGTGAGTGGATTGTCTACAGCAATCCAGGATATGGGAACATATGGGCAAGAATCAGAATAGTAAGAAATTGTAGGAGGGTTTTGGTCTGCACTGGTTCAGGAAGCACTAAAATCAGTAAGATCACAGATCCATTTAAGTACCCAAGTAGTGAAAAAATCTGAAAATAAATGTAAAAGTAAAATCTGACAAATGTCTAATAGATTAACTGATACTTTACTACAGAACAAATGAATATTTCCCCTTATACCCTTGGTTACCCTTTTTGAATCTCAAAGTTGAATTAAGGAGTCCTGCTGACAAATCATTTAAAAATCATATTACATAAAATTTTGTCTTCGAAAGCTGGAGCAGATGCCATGTAAATCTTTGCAGCAAAGGCTGCCAAAAAGCTACTTAGCAAATGTAAACTGGAAGAATACTGAAGGGAAATGAGATGGAAAATATAGGGAACAGAGTGTTCTTCTTTGTTTTAACTAACAGATCATTATTTGCTGAATAAATCATAACAGCAGGAATTAAAAAAGGATATTATCCTCTATAATTATAACTACAGACAACTAGAATAATAGAAATAATGGGGAAGGAATTTAAATTGCATAGCTAGTGAAAAGATTCTTAACTCAGAGTCTGTGAACACATTTTTCTAAATATTTTGATAATTCCATTTCGCTATAATTGGTTTCTTTTGTAATATATTTTGTTGTATGTATTTAATTATTCTGAGAAGGGGTCCACAGGCTTTACCAGACTGTCAAAGGTGTCACACACAAAAACGTTAAGAACCCCTGAACTGATAACAACAAAAGCTAGAATAAAGTTTGTAAAGCCTTTATGAATGTTGACTCTTTTGATCCTCATAATGACCCTGTGTAATGGATGCTATTATTTTACAGATGAGAAAACGGAGTCACAGTGCTGTTAAGTGACTTGCCATGGGTCACAGAGCTAGTAAGTATCTGACACAGGAATCAACTCAGGTCTTCCCAATTTAACGATTAAAGTGAATGATTAAAGTCTAGATCTAGGCTGGATGTGGTAGCACACGCCGGTAGTCCCTGATATTAGGGAAGATGAGGCTGGTAGATTGCTTAAGCCCAAGAGTTCTGAACCTCACTAGATTGACTGGATGCCCATACTAAGTCTGGCCCCAATATGGTGAGCCCTGGGGATCTGGGGGCCATCAGGTTGCCCAAGGAGGGCAAACCATCCCGGATCAGAAATGGGACAAGTCAAAGTGTCTGTGCCAATCAGTAATATGACTGGGCCTTTGACTACCAAATGTACAGCCTAAAAGAGGGAGATGCAAAGACCCAGTGTGGAGAGAGAGACACAGAGAGAGAGAGACAGAGACAGAGATAGAGACAGAGAGAGAGAGAGAGAGAGAAGCAGTATATATAAAGATATATACATACATATATACACACACATACACACACATACACATATATATGCAATGCTTATATATTATGTAATATATAATTTCTATATATACATGACATATATAAAATATAAATATATTCTATAATAGACCGTATACAACATATATATCTTATGTATATATAAGTATGTGTTATTGTACATATTATATATGCATATATGCATGTGTGTACATACATATACATAAATGCTTACATCTCTCTATATCTGTCCCTGTCCCCATCTCTGTCTTTGGCTCTCTATCTCTTTATCTACTATGGGTCTTCAGGTCTCCCTCTTTCTTCCAAGCTGTAAGTACATTTGCTTATGTATTATATATGATATGTAATATCATATATAATATACTATAATTCTATTTTATATAAGATATACAAAATATAAATATATGACATGTCCTATATTATATACAAGCATTATATGTATATATGTATGTATGCATATATATACATATACTTTATATACTTTAAATCTGTATATGATCTCCTACAAAGCAGGTACTCATTAAGTGTCTACTAAACTAGTTTGAATTGTATTTCCTGCCTATTCCTTATATATAAACTAATGGAATAAGCTGTGTCCTAGAATTACATTTATGTATAGTATGCATACAACAAGAGCCCTAATGAGGTAACAATCCAATGAATTAACAGCAGCGCAGGGCTAATCTCTAACCTGTAACAGCATCCATTCAGCACCCCCTCCCATACTACTCACCAGACTCTGTCATAGCTCCACAAGCTGACCATGTGCTTTCAATAGAACTCAACTCCACTCCTGCCTTCCCTTTGTGCAAAGAAAAACCAAAGGGAAGATGCCTGCATTGGTTGGAACAGCAGCATGGTAGCACTCTGTGCTTTGATCGAGCTCAAAGAAAACTGAGGAACAGAGACACCTGGGGCAGGCCACATATAAGTGGTTCTGTGTCACTACATTAAGCTTGAGGGAAAGAGCCCGGCCTCCAGCTGCGCTTAGTTCCATTCCTCATAAGTTAGTAAGTACAGAGACTAAGGCTGAGAAAACCTGAATTGCCCAACATTGCACCAGGCTGACAGCTTTAAGGTCCAAGCCCTTGGGAAATAGTAATCAAAGGGGAAGAGTCAGAAAGTGAGTGACAGGGGGACTATAAGGAAAAAAAGACTGAAATTACCAAAGATCACAAGGTAAAGACTTTGAACATAAATAGATAAACCAATAGGAAAGATATTAATAAAGAAGAGAGCATGGCCTTCAGATAAGGTGAAAGAGTTCAAACACTGAGGAATAGGTATTATAAGACAAAGGATATTAATCAACATCTGATGAGGCAGAGCACTCAATGGATTCCCAAGAAAGCATGGAATAATAGCAGGAGATGTATGAATAATTTAAAAGAGAAATAAAAATTATGAAAGCAAAATTTATTGCCTACACAGCATAAATAAAAAGTAGAAAAGAAAAAACTTGAATCTGTGGTGGCAAGACTCAGCAGAAGAAACTAGAGAGAGAATAACTTGTTGGAAATGCAGATACATGACAGTGAAGGACGATCTAGTGAAAGGGAAGTAAAAAGTGATAATATTAAGAGGAAACATAATCCGCAAACAAATATTGATCTCAAAGACAGGATGCATAGAGACAACTTAAGGATTATATGGCTCCCAGAAGAACACAAGTCCAAAAATCTGAATACCATAATGCAAGAAATGATACAATAAAATGATCTAGAATTTCCGAACATAGAAAACAAAATACCAATTGTAAAAATCTACACTGCCCTCCAAACCCTACACTGCAAATTCCAAGATATGTAGTGGCTAAATTTAACATTTTATGACAAATGATGTGGGGAAATGACCATGGAGAAAGTAAGATTAACAATGAACTGCACAAAGCTCTCCCCCAGGTCCCTCCAAACACCTGCAAAAAAAAATGTCTCTGAACAAATTCTAGAGCTGCGGAACCCACGAAATAGCAGAGGGAAGCAGGTCTCCAGCCCAGGACAGCCTGGATGGTCGCTGGGAAGGGTATATCGCACCATGCTGGGAGCAGAGTGCACCCCAGTGTGGGCTGTGCCAGGACAGACCAGACCAGGAGACAGCCAGAGAAGGCCTTAGGGCCATGAATCACTGCGCTGTGGCAGTTGCCAAACTACTCAACTCACAGATGCCAAAGACAACTGAGCAGGTTAGTGGGAAAACTGCTGGATCCAGGTGAGAGAGGTGTGCAGTTAGGCCCCAGCCCTGGGGGTGGTGGAGGTGGCACAGGAAGCTCCTGCAGCTGCTTCCAGAGCTCCAGCTTCAGCTGCTTCCAGGGTACCTGGCCCACACAGTGGGAGGAATCAAGCAGCAGATCAGAGTGGGAGTGCAGGGAGAGCTTTGCTGGCACAGAGGGGGGGTTCTCTTGCTTTGCCCTGCTTGGATCTGGGTCTTGGTCCTGGTTGGCGATTCTTGGGGGAAGAAGAACGTGAGTGTGGCAGAGGATGCAGGGACAGTGGAGCAGAAGTAGCTCTGAAAACAGCAGTGCTTGGACCCTAAAGCTTGGGACAAAGTACTCTCTACTCTACAAGCAGTTATACCCTGACAAAAAGCTCAAGGGTCAAGTAGTTGGCTGGGAACATGAACAGGCAGCCAGAAAGGACTCAGACTCAGACTATAGAATCCTTTTTTGGTGACAAAGAAGATCAAAACATACAGCCAGAAGAAGTCAACAAAGACAAAGAGCCTACATCAAAAGCCTCCAAGAAAAATATGAATTGGTCTCAGGTCATGGAAGAACTCAAAAAGGATTTAGAAAAGCAAGTAAGAGAAGTAGAGGAAAAATTGGGAAGAGAAATGAGAGTGATGCAAGAAAAGCATGAAAAATAAGGCAATGACTTGCTAAAGGAGACCCAAAAAATACTGAAGAAAATAACACCTTAAAGAATAGACTAACTCAAATGGCAAAAGAGCGCCAAAAAACCAATGAGGAGAAGAATGCCTTGAAAGGCAGAAATAGCCAAATGGAAAAGGAGGCCCAAAAGACTACTGAAGAAAATACCACCTTAAAAATTAGATTGGAGCAAGTGGAAGCTAGTGACTTTATGAGAAATCAAGAAATTATAAAACAGAACCAAAGAAATGAAAAAAATGGAAGACAATGTCAAATATCTCATTGGAAAAACCACTGACCTGGAAAATAGATCTAGGAGACATCATTTAAAAATTGTTGGACTACCTGAAAGTCATGATCAAAAAAAGAGCCTAGACATTATCTTTCAAGAAATTATCAAGGAAAACTGCCCTGATATTCTAGAACCAGAGGGTAAAATAGAAATGGAAAGAATCCACCAATCACCTCTTGAAAAAGATCCCAGAAAGAAAACTCCTAGGAATATTGTAGCCAAATTCCAGAGTTCCCAGGTCAAGCAGAAAATCTTGCAAGCAGACAGAAAGAAACAATTTGAGTATTGTGAAAACACAGTCAGGATAACATAAGATCTAGCAGCTTCTACATTAAGGGATTGAAGGGCTTGGAATATGATATTCCAGAGGTCAAAGGAGCTAGGATTAAAACCAAGAATCACCAACCCAGCAAAACTGAGTATAATACTCCAGGCCAAATATGGATTTTCAATAAAATATAGGAACTTTCAAGCTTTCTCTATGAAAAGACCAGAGCTGAATAGAAAATTTGACTTTCAAATAAAAGAATCAAGAGAAGCATGAAAAGGTAAACAAGAAAGAGAAATCACAATTACTAAAGTTGAACTGTTTTGTTTACATTCCTACATGGAAAGAGATGATATTTGTAACTCATGAAATCTTTCTCAGTATTAGGTAGTTGAAGGGAATATACATATATATAGACAGAGGCTACAGGGTGAGTTGAATATGAAGGGATAATATCTAAAAAAAATAAAATAAAATAAAATTAAGGGGTGAGAGAGGAAAATATGGGGAGAAGGAGAAAGGGAGAGATAGAATGGGGTAAATTTTCTCACATAAAAGTGGCAAGAAAAAGCTGTTATAATAGAAGGGAAGAGGGGGGAGGTGAAAGGGAATGAGTGAATCTTGCTCTCATTGGATTTGACTTAAGGAGGGAATAACATACACACTCAATTGGGTAACTTACCCTACAGGAAAGTAGGGGGGAAGGAGATAAGAGAGAAGGGATGATAGACAGGTGGGCAGATCAAGGGAGGAGGTAATCAAAAGCAAACACTTTTGAAAAGGGACAGGGTCAAGGGAGAAAACTGAATAAAAGGGAACAGAATAGGATGGAGGGAAATATAGTTAGTCTTTCACAACATGACTGTTATGGAAGTGTTGTGCACAATGATACATGTGTGGCCTATGTTGAATTACTTGCCTTCTTAGGGAGGGTGGGTAGGAAGGGAAGAAGGGAGAGAATTTGGAACTCAAAGTTCTAAAAGCAGATGCTCAATAAAAAGTTGGTTTTGGGGGCAGCTAGGTGATGCAGTAAGTAGAGCACTGGCCCTGGAGTCAGGAGGACCTGAGTTCAAATCCAGTCTCAGACACTTGACACATGTACTAGCTGTGTGACCTTGGGCAAGTCACTTAACCCCAATTGCCTTGCCAAAAAAAAAGTTGGTTTTGCATGCAACTGGGAAATAAAATATACAGGCAATGGAGTATAGAAATCTATCTTGCCCTACAAGAAAGTAAGGGGAAAGAGAATTGGGGGGAGGGGGAGTGGGGTGACAGAAGGGAGGGCTGCCTGGGAAACGGGGTAATCAGAATATATGCCATCTTGGAGAGGGGGGGAGGATAGAAATGGGGAAAAAATTTCTAACTCAAAATCTTGTGGAAATCAATGTTGAAAACTAAAAATAACAATGAACTGCACAATCACGGACACAGGAAAATTCCCATGATGGTGCAATATCCTCTTTAGTACCTGGTGGAACTGGTAATTCTAAGAATGAAGTATAATGGAAAAAGAGGATTGGGGGGATGATCTACAAAGCAATAACAAGAAGAGGGAATCCAAACTAAGCACCTTAGGAGCTTTCATTACATAAATAATACAGAAACTAAAAAAGGACTAAATTAGTATGAGGGCCATGAATCAAAGAGTAAAAGTCTAGAACAGAAAGAAAGGGAAGGAAGATAATGAAGAGGAAGGAGAGAAATTATTTTAAGAAAAAAGGCACAGAAAATGAAATTTTAAAAACTAACAAACCTAACAAGTTGAAGGGAAAGAGAAGATGGGGGATTTTACTTGTCTTAAGTGAAAGGGGAAAAAATAGAGGAAAAACTAAATAGAAGAAGAAAAAAATTTAATAAGGTCAGTGAAACTCAAAACTAGGAAAAGAGCTAATGGAAAAGCAGGGCTGGGGAAAACTTGAGGGTAGAAATAGGGTAACCTTAAAGTAAATTAAACTAAATTGACTTAAGAAACAAAGTACCTTGCTTATGGAGAGTAAAAGGGAAAAAAATCTTCATCTGGGAAAAACAACCAGTTATTAGAATTTATATTCCCTGGACACAGTCTCCTTATACATCAACAGGTCAAGTTTATCTGGGGATTGTTTCTCTATTCCTTGATTTCTTAACCTTCTATTCCAGAGCCCAATCATTCCCAGGTAAAGAAGCTGCTTTCACATAAGCGATTTATTGTACCTATCCAATTTCCCTAATTAGATTGTAGGGTCTCTGAGGACAAGTAATGTCCATTTTTCATCTTTTATTGCTAGTACCTAACACAATGCCCTATATTTAGTGGGCGCTTAATAATAGTTTACTTAATTGAATTGAATTAGGCTGAAACAGAGGCACAACATTACCATTTAGAAAAACTAATAGTCACATCCTTCCATTCTCAACTTTGGGAAAAAAATCTTTATTCACATGTGATTCTATATGACTTATGTGAATTCATAAATCACTAAAAACAGACATAATTTTCTTGTTAATAAAACTAAACAAGGCACAAATGTTTATCTACTTCTAGATATCAAAATAAGCAATTATTAAGTGCTTACCATCTTCCAGGAAGTATGTATAGTGTTAAGGAACCAAATCCAGGCAAAAGTACAAAAACAATCCTTACCCTCAAGGATTCTACATTTTAATAAGGGATACAGTATGAAAGTAAATAGGTATGTACAAAATACATAAAGATTAGAAGGAAAATAACCCTAAAGGGCACAGCTCAAGTGACTACGGAGAGCAGGAAGACCTCCTGCAGAATGTGGTCAGTAGGACAGAGTGTGGAGGGAAGCCAGGAGCGTCAAGAGGAAGAGGTGAAGAGAGAAAACATCCCAGGCATGAGGGACAGTTAGTAGTGAAAAGGCACAGGGATGGAAGATGTGTGAGAAACAGTAAGTAGGTCACAACTGCCTGATCATAAAGTATATGCAGGGGAACAAAGTGTAAGAACATCAAAAAGGTAAGAATACTATAGGTTTTAAGAACCTCAAAAACCAACCAGGTTTACCGGGTACTCTAAAATCTTGCACCGTATGCCTGTTTACATGGGCAAAAAGCCATTTAAGAATTGGGAGAATTACATCTCTTCTAGTTCCTGAGTTGTGAGACTCAAAATCTACTGCTTAGGTCTCCCCCATGTTCCCTTCAGTAAAGCATAAAAAGTTAAAAATCAAATTACATAAAAGATGAAGTTTTAACAAACATACAAACCATAAACAAAAAGGAAGTCATTACAGACTTAGCTTAAATCATGAAAAATTGGGGAATACAAAATTAAAGACCACATTGATAGAATATCAAAGCACAAAATCCTAACCCCTGCATATTTTTGCATAGTTTCATTTCTAGCATTGCTGATTACCAAAGTATTTGTATGTAAACATAAACTATCTCCTACCTAATCAACTACTCTCAGCCTGACCAATATATTCTCAACTAGCACAATCCAGTATTTGTGGCACAACAATTTCTTCCATGGTGATGAATTTTAATGTTTCAAACACAGAATTTTAACATTACTTAATGAATGGGACAATCAGAAAAAAAGAAGATTCTGTTTACAAATCCCATAGCAATCAGTACAGAAGGGAAAAGAAATATTGAAATAAAATGAGATACTGCATTAGCAACATTCATAGACATTTTTCTAATGGTATTGTGCGATATTAACTCCTTTATCTTTGCCCTTAGTTTTGATCTAAACTTTTTTTCTCATATGCAGTCCTTTGCTATACACTGTTTTTAAGTTAATGAAGCAGCAGGGTGCAATGTAGAGGGTGGTGGGCATGGAGTCTGGAAGACCTGGGTTTGAATCCCACCACAGACACTACCTGTGTGACCCTCAGCAAATCACTTGACCTTTCTGGATCCCAGTTTTCTCTTGTGCAAAATAAGAGGGATTGACTTGATGGCCCTTTAAGATTCCTTCCATCTCTAAAACTCTGATCCTGTGATATGTAAGGTTTTTGTCATTTAGTAATACATTTTTTACAATATGGCTAGGTTATAGACATTTCATTTGCTTTATCTGCCCTATTCCAAATTGCTTTCCAAAATGTTTGTACTGATTTGTAGCTCCACCAACAATGCACAAATATATCTTCCCATAAACCCTCTTCCCAAAAGTACGACATACACAGCAAGTCAGGAAGTCTTATACTGAGCCCTGGAGAGGCTCTGATCTACAGCAATGGAGGGAGTCCCCATACGGATAGATTTCAGTGAAAGAAACATTTTTAAGTACCTATTTGTTCCGGATCATTAACAATAAGAATAATAAATTTAAGTCAAAACAACCTTGAGATTTTACCTCACACCTAGAAAACTGGCAAAAGTGACAAAAGACAGGAATAATCAACGTTGGAGGGGTCACTATGAGAAGACAGACACACTGGCATAGTGTTGATGGAGCTATGAATCAGTACAATCATTTTGGAAAGCAATTTGGTATTGTACAAATAAAGCAACTAAAGTGTCCATAACCTTTGATCCAGAGATTCCACTGTCAATAAGTCAATAAACATTTATTAATCACCTACTATGTGCTAGGCTGCATGCTAAGCACTGGGGATATAAAAAGAGACAAAAGACAGTTCCATCCTCAAGGAGCTCACAATATAATGGGGGAGACAACAACCAAACAAATGCGTACAAACAAGCTATGTATGGAAATAATTAAGAGAAAGAAGGCACTGAAATTAAGAGAGGTTGGGGAAGGGTTTCTGCAGAAGAGGGGGTTTTAGCTGGGACTTTGAGTCAGAGAAGCCAGTAGGCAGAGATGAGGAGGGAGAACATTCTAAGCATAATAGCCAGAGAAAATGCCTGGAGCCAAGAGATGGAGTATGTTCTTTGTGGTATACCAAAGAGGCCAGTGTCACTGGATCTAAGACTATATGGTAGGGAGTAAGGTGTTAAGAGGACTGGAAAGGTAGGAGGGGGTGAGGTTATGAAAAACTTCGAATTCCAAACAGATCCTAGAGGCAAGAGGGAACCAGTGGAATGGGGAGGTGCAGGGGGGTCAACATGATCAGACCTGTGCTTTAGGAAAATCACTTTGGTGGCTGAATAGAGGAAGAACTGACCCACCAGCAGGCTATTACAATAGTCCAAGGACCAGGTGATAAGGGCCTATTCTAGAATGGTGAAGTGTCAGAGGCAAGAAGAAGGTGTATTGGAGAGATGCTGCAAAGGTGAAATAGACAGACCTCAACAACAGACTGGGACACAGACATCTTATGGGATACCCGTAGTAAGAGGGTGTGGTATTTGAGGATCCAGCAAAGGAAACTGAGAAGGAACAGTCAGGTAGGTAGAAGAACCAAAAGAGAGCGGTAACCCAAAACCCTAGAAAAAAGAGAATATCAAGGAGGAAAGCATGAGCAACACTGTCAAAGGCTGCAGAGAGGTCACTCCTAAGGCATGTACCCAAAGGACGTAGCAATACTTTTTCATGGTAGCAAAGAACAAGAGACAAAGTAAATGGCCGTCAACTGGGGAATGGCTAAATAAATTGTTGTACATGGATGGAATATTACTGTGCTGTAAGAAACAGCAAATATTATGAATACGGAGAAGCACAAAAAGACACACGAATTTATACAGGTAAAATAACTAGAGCCAAAAAAAAATATACGTCATGACAACAATGTAAATAGAAAGAAGAGTCACAAAACAGTTGAAAGTGAATTGCTTCAAATTACAAAGAACAAGCATGGCCCCAAAGAAGAGATAGGAGAAGACACCACCCCCTTTTCCTTTGCAAAGGTAGGATGTCCACAAGTGTGGAAATTTGCATATATATTTTCCAATTAAAAATTTTTTATGTATTGATTGGTTTCTCTGATTGTTTTCTCTTATTCCTCTTTTCGATCTTTTAAAATATTCCTTTTTATAAAAATGGCTCTGAGAGAAGTAAGAAGGAGGGATACTGGGGAAAAATTTACATGATGTAAAAACAAAAGATGTCAATAAGCATTTATTTTTCTAAAAATACCTACTAAATTCAAAGTATTATAATAGGTACTGTGTTCACTAAACAGTTCCTCCCTCCAAGGAGTTTAATTGCTGGATATTAATGGTCCACAAATAAATGTGATCAAGGCAAAGGAGATATCCCCACAGAGGACTGTAAGAAAATCTGAGAGAGAGATCACTGTAGCTCGGGAAAATAAAAAGGAAAAGGTGGCATCTCAGTGTGTTGGTAAGCAAAATGGGCTCTTAGCACTTAGTTTAACCAAGTACCCTTGAAGAGTTTGGCCTTCGTTTCCTTGATTAGAGTTGGGTGTCCTTGGTGCCTCCTTGCCTCAGGGGAGGGCCTAGTTTACGCATGAGTTTGAGTGACATGTTTGGGACAGCAGAGGCTTTTAGACCACATGGGTTTAAGTCGCCTCTTTGTGACGATTCTAGGTCCATGGGTGAGTCATCACATTGACTCACCCCTGACCCTGAAAAAGATATAAAACCAGGGGTTGGCTTTGTCTTCTTTGGAGCTCTTACCCACAGCAGTGGTGGTGCGAGTGACTCTGGGCCAGCCCTCCTAATGAGCTCCCGGGCTGAACCTAGATGTTGGTAACTATGAATCTGTATTTGGTCTGTATGTCGATGTTTGTAATTTGTTTAGTTCTCTCACTCGAGGTGGTGCTGATGTGGAGACTCCAGGCAGCTGTAGTTAAGAGCCCTCCAGCTTGTAACCCAGATGCTGAGACTTTGTTAAACTCTGGTAACTATGTATTGGGATTTGAATCAGACAAGGTCTGTCTGTCGATGTTTGTACTTTGTATTTTGCTCTGAAGTTCAGGGTGCTGGTCTTTTCCCCTGAACTAAGTGAATGATATTTGTATGCTGAATCAAAATAAGCTTGTTAACCCCTTAATCATTGCTTTCCTTGGTAAAGCAGATCAAAAGAACCTGTACTTTTGCAGTGTGCTGGTAGCATTCTTGTTGCTGGGCTTGTGTTGGTCTTTCACTCCCACAACAGCTGCTAGCTGGATCGTTGAAACACTCAGTTGGTAACTTAAAAGAATAAAAGGATTTCATTGGGTCATAGGAACATAGCTTTAAAATCAGAAGAGACCTTTGAGGACATCTAGTCCAATCCCCATTTTACAAATGAGGAAACTGAGGCTCAGTGAGGTTAACCTACTTTCCTTGGGTCCCACAAATTGCTACCAAATCCAGCATTCTTTCTGCTGTACAATACTGCTTCATTTCAATAGGAGGAAATGAGGAAAAGGTCTATTCCAAGCATATCTGATGACCATATATATGCATACAGGTAGAAAACTACAGATGAGATCAGGCAACAGCTAGCAGTAATCCCAGTTTGGCATGTAAAACAATACAGGGTATTCCCCTGGGTAAATACAGGGAATAAAGGGAAACAGTATGAAGCATGCCTGGAAAATTAGATAAGAAGATCATGGAAGTTTTTTGCTTCTATTTAAACACTGCTGAATGAAACTGAAGAAAATTACAAAACTGTACTGATTGGGTCTATTATACATTTGTGTTACATCATCTCAACTGGGCTCTCACTGCTGCAAGGCAATTCTTTTACACCTCCCTGATTCACTCTCTCAGCAGCTTATCCAAATCTTTTCATCTCTCCTTATACCTCACACAGCAACCTCTGCCCTCAGTCTCTTAGCTAAAAAGCCTACCTTATATTTTACTGAAAAAAAATAAAGGCACTTACAGAGAGCTCACTCTTCTTCCCTTCTCTTCATCTCACATTACTTAGATAATTTCCACTGAGATTGCTTTCAAGTTTTCAGTTAGATAGATAGATAGATAGACAGACAGAAAGACAGGCAGACAGACAGACAGACAGATAAAGAGGAAGGGGGAAGGGAGGAAGGGAGGAAGGGGAGGGAGAGGAGAGAGAAAGAGAGAGAGATTGTATATATGTACTATATTATATATATCCTTATACATATACATGTATTATATATATAGTTGTCTACATATTGTCTCCCCCATTAGACTATAAGCTCCTTGAGAGCAGGCTGTCTTTCTGCCTTTCTGCTTGGCACATAACAGATACTTATAAATGCTTGTTGACTTAACTTTAAGTGTCAGACTAAGGACTCTGCATTTTATTCTATAGGTAATAGGGAACCACTGGATTTTTTTGAGGTGAGAAGTATCATGGTCAGAGCCATGCACAAGACAATTATTCAGGCAGTTGTACAAGAACATATTGAGAGGAGAGAGAATGAGAAGAGGGAAACCAGCTAGAAATTTATTACAGCAGTTTAGGTAAGTGATGAAGAAGGCATGAACTAAGGTGGTGGCTGTGTAAGTGGAGAGGAGAAGTGGAACAGAGAGGAGAGATACTATCAAATTAGAACTGACAGGACTTGGTAACCAATTGGACTGGGGGTGGGGGTGACCATTAGGAAGAGGGAAAAACCAAAGACAGTTGCTGTGTTCAAGTCTAAGTGAGTGGGAAGACATTTGAACAGAAATCAAAAAGTTTTCATGAGTGGCAAATATAAGAGGTAAGATGATGAGTTCAGTTTGTACATGTTGAGTCTAAGATGCCAACAGAACATGCAGGTGTAGATTCTAGCAGGTAGCTGCAAAAACAGAACTAACAATAAGAGAAAGATAAGATTTGAGAGCGATTTTGCAAAGAAGTGACAATTAAAGCTTCCATTATGAAAGAAATCATAAGAAATAAAGTTCTAGAGGAGGAGTTAGGAAAAATCTCTGCCCACAAGAACCTTTAAACAAAACATTAGATGCGCAAAACCCTTAAATTCTCTAGAATTTGGATCTCAGATGGACCATCTCTAAGACGATCCTGATTATTCCTTAATGACATGGCACCAAACTTACTACTGCCTGACAAAGACCTCATGTAGGAGAGGAGCCCAAAAACAAACGTGGAGGACCCAAGAGTCTTGACTCAGAAGTACCAATGGCAGTCAAACAGTTCCCAGGCTAGAATCTCTCACAATGCCTCCATGGATTTATCCAGCCCTCTTGCTTTGTTTATTTTTCATAACAAACTCCGGAAAAAATTCATCATGATTATAGCTTCACTGAAGTAACAGGAGACAAAATAAATCCATGAAAATCATCAGCTTTTCAAAAGATTACTAGCAAAACATAGGAAGAAGAAACAAGAGGGAAAAATTCCATTTGAGACAGACAAAATGCATCAGATTTCTGGGAAGTCACCCCCCAACTCACACAGAATCATGGAATCTCCAATGGGGATTGTACCCTTAAACATGATAGAGACCAATCTTGTCTAAGGGGAAGAAGAATCAGAATGCCCTTTATTAGGTGGCCATCCAGCCTCAGCTTGAAAGCGTCCAATGAGGGAAGATGCCACTGCTTCCAAAAGGAGGTGATTCATTCCACTTTTCAATAGCTCTAAATTCTCAAGTTTCTTTTTCCTTCAAACCTAAATTTTCCTTTTTTGCAATCTCTACCCATTGTTCCTTGTTCTGCCCTCTGGTGCACAGCAGAATGTCTAATCCCTCCTCCACAGGACAGCCCTTTAATTATTTGAGGACAGCTATCAGGCTCCCCCTAAAGCCTGAGCTTCTGGGGAAAAAAAAGTGATGTATAATTTTGGATTTCAGGACATTCCATGCACACCATGCTATTCTATGCCCATGCCTATGGAATATCAAATTCTGGCTTGCTCTTTTACTAAGTTGGACCTCCTTGCCCAGAAGGTGTGTATTTGAATCAGTGGTATAATGAATCACTTTCAGTGGGCTTCCACTGTATTATTTATCATGTTTCAGACTCCTTAGCCTGGTCAGATTTGCTGAAGTATTAAAACCACATAATGGACTGAAACAGAAGAGTAATAGATAATAAATACATACTAGTGGTCAAATTAAATCCAGGATATTTATACAAATCAGGATAGCCTTTGCTTTCTAGGTTTAAAACAATCCTTAACTCTACTCTTAAACTCTCCTTTAAAAGTTAAGTTTTGATAATGTTTTGTTGTTTTTAGAGCAAAATCAACAGTATCAGCAGTTTCTGTATCTATTGCCTTTCAATAATGCTGTCAAGTTAGAAGTTCATGTTCTATTACATTTTCTATCTAGTGTATCTGTTGAGTTTAAGTTCAAAAGGAAGAAAAAATTATACTCTGACAATTGTTTCATATTCTTTGCTGCATTCTCAAGCGTGACTATATAGAAAGGTTTGTCTCCCTTACTTTCAGCATATATGACCAGACCCTGTTACTTTTAATGAGATTGATGTCATCCAAGAAGAGCTCTTGCAATTCTCCTTAACTCAAAATTTCTCTGTACCTTCCACTGCTCTCCCCTTTTTCACTCTTGCTGTAAGGATGACATTCAATTTCATTCAAGCAACAAACATCTATTAAGTGCGTACTTTGTGCAAGACAATATTCCAGGCACCAGGGAAACGAATACAAAATCGAGAATGTCCCTACCCTCTAGAAGCTTATGTTGGGGATGCAACGTGTACAAGAAGTAAGTAAACACAGAGAGCTGTATATATAGATATAAAATACAAAGTAACTTCAAGGGGAAAGGGTGCTAATAATTATGAGACAATCATATGCGTGTGCATATGACTTGTGTGTGAAGCAAGTATTCATTTGAAGTATTGGCCTATCTGCGTAGGCAAAAATCCAGTCAATATCTGTGCTCCCTAACATTCTAAGTTAATCTATTGTTCTCTGCTATTCATATGGACCTCCTAACAGGCTATAGTAACTCTGCAGGTAACTAGAGGATATTAAAGCCTAAAAATACCTAGCTGCTTCCTTTACCATGAAGGAACCTTTTATATTCATTTCAAAAGTTACTTGCAACCCTCATGTTTTCCTGAGTCATGATAGAGGGGATGAAATATTGGTAAAATATTAAAATACGAAATTTACATTAATTATATTTTGGTTCCAGCCCCCACTCCTTGGGGTGATTCACTCAGTCATAGCTCTTGTTACCAATTAGAAATTAAATATTTGATCACAGCAGTTTATCATACTTGGAATAAAATGAAAAAGAAAATTAGTTACATTCTCCTTCAATTGTTAACTATCTATTTCTCTCTCTTGCCCCTTTTCAACTGCCAAGATCTTCCATATGGATGGGGACATTTCCCTTGGGGGAAGAAGCTTTCATTTTCCTCTCTCATGGCTAAAATAATGCAAAAAAGGACAAGGCTTCCCCCACCACCACCCCACCCCAATCACCCCAGCTGCAACCAGGATTCATTAAAAGACTTGGTCAGCCTGCATCATGAAGTGTTGTCTATGCTCTGTCATCTGGATTGATCTCATAGTTCATCTCTTGACAACCAGTGCTGCTCACATATACCCAGATCATATACACAGGTTACCTTTTATCCTGTGAAGTAGCTCTGGTTGCTATAGTCCTGTCACAAAGCAATCATTGCAACTTGGGGGATGTAAGAGAAGAACCCATTTCTTGTGCAGAATCTCCAAATTTACTCCACCAAGCCCTGTCTTCAAATTTTCTTGGGCCCATGGATGATACAGAAAAGATACCACAAAGCTGTTGAGGAAAAGTCTTCATATAGGCAGTAGTACCTGAGTTATGTTCTGAAGGAAGCTAGGGGTACTACAAAGTAGAACAAAGAAGGTAAAGCCTTCCAGACACTTAGACCCATTTGAGCAAAGGCAAAGAGCAAGAGATTGTAACGGAATGTCATCTACAGGGAGCAGCTAGTGGGCTAGCTTGACTGGAACAGAGAGTATGGGAGGGGACTAATAGGAACTAAGTCTAGGAAGGTCTTTGACTCTAATCTCTCTCCTCACAATTGATAAGTCAAAAAGTTCAGTCAACTGTACTTCCAATATATCTTTCCCATTCATCTATTCCATTCCATTCCCATGGCCAACTCCCTAGTTCAGGCCCTGATTAACTGTCTCATGAACTATTATAATAGTCTTCCAACTAATTTTCCTACGAAGTCTCTCTTCTCCCTCTAAATATACCCCTAGGTGCCATTGCTGGACTAACCTTTCTAAAGCATAGCCCCAATAATAACAGTAGTAGCCATTGACAAGGTACTTCAAGGTTTACAAAGTGCCGTCTTCAAAATAGCCCTATCTAGTAGGTATCGATTAGAAATTAAATATTTGATCATAGCAATGCTATTATCACCATTTTACAGAAATAAGAACTGAGGCATGGAGAGTTGAAGCAGCTTACCCAAGGTTACACTTAGCTAGTAATTAGCTAGGCTAAGACTTGATCTAAGTCTTCTGATTCTAAGATCAATGCTCTTCCATGGCACTACCACCCTGATCAAAAGCCTTCAATAGATCCCCAGTACCTACAAAATTTAGTTGAAACTACTCAACCGAGGTTCGAGGTCTTTCACGATATATCAATGGCCTACTTCCCCACCCCATCACCACCACTCTTCTTATATACACATTCCATATATTGTAGCCAAACTAGACTACTTACTATGGTCCAAATACACCCTTGAGCTTTCGCACTTCCATTGCTTTGCTTCCATTACTAGAATGCTCCCCACCTGTACCTCCACTGCTGCCTGCTGATTACTCAATTTATTCTTCAAGCCCCATCCCATGCTACCTTCTTCATAAAACCTTTCATGATCCTCTTAGCCAGAATCTCACTCTCCTGTGAACCATTATAATGGCTTTTATCATATCCTGTATTTTCCTATAATCACCTTTGTACTTTATTCACTTATATCCATGCCTGTAATATCTCATTGAGGCACTGCAATGACCCTGGGTCCTCAAAGAATATGCCAGTGGAGCACAAGCTCTGGCTGGTCCTACCAAACTGGAAATGATTTGAGTACAGACCTAAGAACATGTTCTTTCTGTCTCTGTCTCTCTTTTTATATCTGTTTCTCACCCCTACCTGTGTTTCTCCTTGGAAGAGATAAAGAATGATATCATAATCACTATGGAAACATCCTATCAAAAAATCAACGATGAGCATTTTTAAAGAGTCAGTTGCAGACAAAATTTCTAAAAATATGTCATTTCCCTAGCAAGGTTCTCCAATTTTAGGCTGATCTTTCCTTAAATTATTTTCTTAATTAAGAGAAAATTAAATCCCAAATTCAAACTTAAAAAAAATAAGCTGTTTGGAAACATATACAAAAATAAAACATTCTTTGGTGAATAATCTCACTAAAATAACAGAAATAACTTATAATACACCTTAATGTTTACCCAGATCCTTCTTTATAATAATGCTATGAGATTGGCAGTACAAATATTTTACTGTCATGTTAAAAATGAGATGGCAAGATTAATAGACCTGTTGAAGGTCACACAACTAGTCAGGGCCAGGTCATTTTTGATTATAAGCTCAACATGCTTTCTTTAAAAAAAGATTTTTTATTGATTCTCTACTTTTTTACATCACTATTATTTTCTACTAACTCCTCTTTCTTTGTAATAAACAGAGCCTTTTTTGTAATAAATAAAGAATAAAATAAAAGTCAAGAACTTCCAGCCAAGGTTGCTGCCTGAATGGGAAGCAGACTATCTAACGCCTACATATTTATTCTAAAAGAAGTTTGAAATTTGCATCAGACTAAATAATGATGAAGAAATCCAAAAAAAAAACTCTAGCAAGTGACATTTTCCACCTCAGAACTGCATAAAAGGTCAGACAGAAGCCTGAAGTCAATAGGAAGAAGTACTGGCAGCAAAGTCAGAGCCACCAGAACACAGCCACTCAGCCCATCTAGGGGTGAGCCAGGTAATGTGGGTGACCAATAAAGTTCTGTGTCCAGAGGCAGCAAGAATGGAGGATTCTCCTAAGAAAGCTTCAGGGTGGTTAGAAAGCTCCAGAATCATCATAAAATCCCAGGGTGAAGACCTTGGAAGCCCTGGGAATAGCAAGGGGAAGCAGCACACATGGTACTGTAGTACTCAGATCAGTATAACCCAGGCCAAGGAGTTCAGAGATTCCTAACACCATTTTCTAAGATGCCAAAAAGAACCTCAAAGATCCAGCCCTCTGAACCTCAAGGGTCCAGTGGGGCTTAATCCTAGAAGGTGGAGATCAGTTAAGAAAACCAGAGGATGGAGGGTGAGACGAAGAAGGACCAACTACACCACCAAAAAGCACAGCAGAGGGAAGAACTTGACCCTGGCACAAAGCCTCATTTCAGAAACTAAACCTGGAAAAATAAGTAAATCAAAGAAAACACAGATGACTATCAAAGATTATTGTAAATATGGAGATTTTCATACACACAAAAAGCAATGAGCAACTCCACCACTGCAAACAGCAGTGACTCAAAGAAAAAACAATTGATTTCTCATTAAAACCATATGAATACCTAGGAGAATTTAAGCAAAAGATTACAAAAAATAAATAAGAGCTCTTAAAAAAAGAACTAAGAGAGTAAATAGTTTAGAAGAGAAACTGGAAAACTTTATTCAAGAAATGGACTCCCTGAAAACTAGAATGGATAAAAGTTATCAATAACTCATGCCACAGCAAGAAATATTAGATCAAAATCAAAAGACTGAAAAATAAAATAAAATGTAAAATATCTAATATAAAAAACTGTTAACATGGAAAATAGGTCAAGAAAAGATAATATGAGAACCATTGAACTAACTGAAAATAATGATCAAAAAAAAAAAGCCTGGACACTATATTTCAAGAAATTATAAATTAAAAACTTACCAGACCTATTAAAAGAGGATAAAGTAAAGATAGAAAGAAGCCACAGAAAACTTCCTAAAAGAAATTCCAAAAGGAAAATTCTCAGGATTATCACACCTAAAATCCAAAGCTCCTATGTCAAAGAAAAAAAAGAAAAAATATTGCAAAAGTTTAGAAAGAAGCAGTTCAAGTTCAAGAATAATACCAAGGAGTGAATAATTTTGAAAGTACTATATAGAATCCATTTTATATATATATATATGTGTGTATGTATATGTATATATTAGTATATTATGCCATGTTTTGTTGTTGGTTTTTAGTTATTTCAGTCATGTCTGTATCTTAGTGGCCCTTTAGGGGGTTTTCTTGGCAGAAATACTGGAATGGCTTATCATTTCCTTCTCCAGCTCATTTTACAGATGAGAAAACTGAGGCAACCAGGGTTAAGTGACTTGCCCAGGGTGTTACACATCTAATAAGTGTCTGAGACTAGATTTGAACTCTGTTCTTTCTGACTCCAGGCCCAGCACTTGATCAGTGGATAGAGTGGATAGCACCACCTAGCTGCCCTTTACATATCATATAAAATATGTGTGTGTATATGTATATGTATATATATATATAGTATATATATATATATATGTATGTATGTATGTATGTATAAAAGACTGGTGGCCAAAAGCCTCTTGTCTCTAGGAAAAGAGCAGTTGAGTTATCAGTGTAGAATGAGACACATTTTCAGGTATGGCCACTGTGTTGATTTGTTTTGCTTTAGTCTATATGAAATATATGAAAAATATATGTGTATGTATGTGCACATATATGTATACATATATACATACATGTATTTTTAAGTAAATGGTATGAAATGGAGATTAATTGTTAATTATTTCATAATTTCAAATCAACACAGTGGCTTTTCCCAGAGACAAGAGGCTTTTGGCCACCACTCTTTTGAAAATATGCTTGGGCAGTGCATTGATCCAAGTTCTGTGCTGGGTCCTGTACAATATTATGGTCCTCATATAAATTGTTCTCCTAGTTCTGCCTACTTTTCTCTGCGTCAGTTCATATAAATCTTCCTAACTTTCCTTGAATTTTTCATATTTGTCATGTCATATGTTGCAATAATATTCCAGCACATTCATATATGATAATTTCTTCAACAGTTATTCAAGTAATGGGCAGCCACTTTCCTTGTTTCTTTCAAAAATTCTTTATACTACACTATCCTATCTTTTTGACTTCACATTATTAAGAACAAAATTAAAAGTCATTGGAATCTACCCAAGAACTTTACAAGAGACAACATTATACAAGTGCTAAAGAATAATACCTCATTTTGTGAGGCTATTATTTTGTCTTCATAATATATTCAATTAGTAGTATACCCATAAGAAAGCATCTGGAATAGGTTGTGGCTA
This sequence comes from Trichosurus vulpecula, assembly GCF_011100635.1. Lineage (NCBI taxonomy): Eukaryota > Metazoa > Chordata > Mammalia > Diprotodontia > Phalangeridae > Trichosurus > Trichosurus vulpecula. Next base: position 135,268,451 of record NC_050575.1, on the reverse strand, counting down.
AGGTTCATAAGCCTTTCTAGTTTGGGGTAATCTTTTACTCTTCCTTCTCTCCTACCTCTTATATCTAATCACTTAGCAGATCCTCTCAAATTAACCTCTTCCATACATTTTGAATCCATCCTTTTCTCTTTAAACCAACTAGCACAGCCCTAGTTCCAGCTCTCACTATTATCTATCTAGATAAAGCAAAAGCCTTCTCACTGGCTTCCTATCTACAGTCTCCTTCATTTCCTCCTTCACTCCACTGAGTGAATATTCTATTATGCATAGATCTAATTATATCACTCCTTTAAAATGTCCTAAAAAAGAAATCTTCAGTCACTTCTTATTTCTTACCAGGTAAAATTAAATCTCCTCTGCCTGGCACTCAAGGACCTCCATAACCTGGACACCACACTATTTTTCCATCCTTATCGCCTAATATGTCCCTCACACACTCAGTGCTCTGGTCAAACATACAGTGAGCTCTCACAACTCCCTACCTTCACTCAGGCTATTTCCTATGCTTAGAATACCTTCTTTCCCTCTTTTCATCAGTTGAATTCCTACCTATGATTTTGTAAGATTGCTTCTGCCCAACGATGGAGTGGCTTCCCTGAGGGACAGCCAGCCCTATGATCTGCTGCTGTTTAGCCTGTAAGGGGCCACGATTCCTGATAAGCTGAAAGAACTCAGAGCTGCAACTGAGCGGAGAAGAAACTTGCTTCAGTTGGTTGAGTACACCCTGAGAGAAGACCTTAAGAGAAAGATGGGTCAGGGAAGAAATAAGGAGTAGACTTTTGAATGGCAGACCAGAATCCCAGAATTTCAGTCATGCAGAGGAGTCAACCCTAATATCATGTCCCTTAACTCCTAGAATGTACAGATTCCCCTTGGTGAGATTGTTCATTCTTTTTTGAGCTGAGATCTTAACTCTCTCTCCCCACTACATGGCTCATTTGCTCTTATGTATGTTTTGGTATATACTAACCTGTATAATCTCTTTCATTTCTATTTGCTGCTTTCTTTGATAAAGAGGTTTACTGGCTATTTGTGATAGTATTTTGTGTAATCAACATTTGGTGAGAAGGCACTAAGCTGATCAGTATAAGCTAAGGGCTATTAGCCCCCTTGAGAGGGATCAAGAAAGTGACTTTTATTTTGAACCCAGATTTGTCCCTCTGAACTAGAGATGTGTGAGGGGAGACAGAGAGATATACCTCTAAGGGCATCAGTCTAGATCCTTCCTTATAGTACTACTCTAAGGATTTGGCCAACCTGGAAGGGAAGTAAACTTGGGGTTTCCAGAGAGAAAGTCCCCTTCTCTTTGGGGTTGGGCTGTCCAATTAACTTACAGTAATAGCAGAGGGCTACACCTAAGCTTGTGCTCATACTAACTGTGGACTATCACCTTAATGCTCTTCTAACTCCAGAAGCACATGGTCAATCTCATCTTCTGACACTAATAACTTCCCTTAGTCCCTTTAGGCAGCTGGGTCCTGGAATCTCCTGGACCTTAGCAGTGTCTGGGATATCGTTCCTCCTCTGTCCAAAATACATGAGTCATATAGCTCTCCTCTCCTGAAGCCCCAGTGTTAAGAAGCTCTGCCATGGCCTCTCACTGCCACCTTTTGGGCTGAGTAGGTGATAGCACATGCATCTACAGCAGGCCCTTCTCTTTTTCTGCCTCTCAAAAAGCTGCCATTAGCTGCTCCCAGAGTGCAGGGTGGGTAGATGAATAGCTCCTCTCCAAGTCATCCATCCAGGGTTCATACCTATGTCTACCACAATTCTCTTTTGTCAACTGTTGCCCTTCACCCTCCGCCTCACCCCCAAAAAAACCTGTGGCCTGACACCGCTCTTGCAGTTCAAAGGGGTGGTTCCATTACAAAAAACCAAGAGCCAATCAGGTTATCATATTCCTAGAAGTCAAGTATTAATCATGAATCCTAAATAAGATGCAAATGAGAGAATGAACAGGCAAGGACTCAAGCCTAGGACATGTTTTCTCGGCAAGTACCAATAGATACATTCATATCCTCCACAGAAAGATGCCAGGACCCAAACAAGGGATCACCTTACTGTTACCTCATCTAGTTGGCCAGACTCTCCTGATTCACCCTCTTATAGAGTTAAAATGGACAACTAGTAGGTTGAGATTGGAGAGGGAAAAAAGTAGAGTCAGAGCAGGGGTAGTGGCCTAAGAAAGTATTGAGGGTGGAAGGAATGGAGGTCTCAATGAAGGTAAATAGGTTTGTGAAGGGAGAGGTAGAATAATAAGAGGTTATGGGCAGATAGGGGAATATTAGAAATTCTAATTAGAGAAGTTGCATATTTATTGGCAATGGTGAGATCTCATGTGTTAGACCATCCTTATGTGTGATTGAGGTGGTGTGAAGGAGTAGGTCATGGGAATTTAAGGATGAATTTAACAGATGAATTGGGAGGAAGCATCTATGTAAATTATTAAAGTCCCCGAAGATAAAGGTAGAGTTGGGGAGGAGAGGAAGGGGGTGAACCAGGAGCTGAACTTGAGAAAGTAGGGAAAAGACCTGGGTGGGGGGGAAGGAGGTCGTTACACAACAGCCATCATCATTTGGATTGGGTCAAAAATGTTGATGGAATGGAATTCAAAGGAGGAAATGTTGCTGACTGATGGAGGTAAAGGGAGAGACTGGAAATGAACTTGAGGAGGAGCAAGGAGAATTTTTACTCTCCCTCCAGGACCTATTTGTCAAGGAGTATGAGAAAAGGTACAACCAGAGCTGAAGAAGATAGCCAGGGATATGGATGATATCATGTGAAAGCCAAGTCTTAGTAAAGGCTAGTAAATGGAAGGAATGTGCAAGAAAAGGGTACATAAGGAAGCAGGGGAGGGACAGTGTTCACTATGAATAGGATCTCCAGAGGGCACAGTTTAAAGGGGTGAGCAGGGCTGAAGTAGAGCATGAGTGGAGTAGGGTTGAGTAAGATGGAGGTGAGAGAACTTGAGGAGAGCTCTGGGGATAGTTTTCTCCTAAATGGCTGCTGATTAATTCACACAGGGAGATGGAGATAAACAGGAAAAGCCACAGGGTAATAGTGGATAGCAGATGAAGAGTAAACCTCATAGTGTCTATGACTTGTTCCAGAGAATGCTGGACCATGCCTGGGTCTGAGTTGCACAGCTGCTCTAGTTCCTGCCAGGGATGGGAAAGTCACCCCTGCATCCTGGGCCAGTCATCTTAACTTTTGACTTGCCACTGGACTTCAATGACTGGAGAAAAGAGTGAGACTGATGACTTTGTACAGCTCTTCCCCTCTCATATCCAATTTACTCACAAGTCAAGATATTGTCCTCGTGATGTCATTGGTCCTCTGAGAACAAAGGATGAACAACAACAACAACAGAGATGGGAGAAGGGGGAGGGTGGGGGTGAAGGAAGAGGCAGGGAAGCTTCTGAAAAAGGGATGGTAAGTGGAGGATCTGACCAGCAGACTCTCTATAACCTGGCCACAAACAATTCTGTATTTGGAAATGTTTACAAAGAATAAAACCCTGAAGAATACCAATATAGAAGCGAGAAAATTAACACAAGTAGTAAGGAGAACCCCAAGAGGCCATGTAGGCCTATGATGATAAGCAAACAAGATCCCAGCCATTAAACAAACTTAAACACACACAAACATATTTTAAAGACTCATAATTAGTTTGCTCTTCTGACTCTTAGAGAGCTGGGTTTTCCCAGCTATATATCAGGTTTCTTTTAGTTCTTCTCATTTTGAGTGTCTTACCTACTGTTTCTAACTGTCAGGTATTACCAATGATTTAGAATTCACTTTAATATCTAAAAATAGAGCTAGCTTGTCCACCGAAGACACTCATTCAGACAGTCCTTTGGAAGACTCGACTCCCTCTGGGATACTGCTTGTGAGCCACCTTCCCTTATTCTCCCCCATCTTCTCTTCTGCCTCATGCCTCCCAAGGTGGGAGAGCTTTTATAATATCTAAAACCCAGATATTTTAAACTTCTCTATAACTATAATAATCTAATTCAACTAGCGCATACTTCATCAAAAATATATTCACTCATATTTCAATTACCCACGGTTTTTAAGATATTTTTTTAAAGTACATGATATTTGCAGTCAATGAAAAAATACAAACTCAGCTCTCAAATCTGCTGAGGAACTGAAGAGTAGGACCTAAGTAGCCAGTTCCTCACACTTTTCCTTTCCTGAATATAGTCAGTACTAGGCATTAATTTTGTGGCTGAAACTACTAAAAGCTGGAACTTCAGCTGCTTCCCCAGAAGGCATCTTTTTAAATTAGAGATTGAAGAAAAACACACTAGTCCAATAGTTTTTTTTAATGAATAAACCCAAAAGGAATACGAATGAGTCCCAGGAAGAATTTGCCATTATAAGCACAAGAAAAAGCTGTCAGAAAAGTAAATTATGTAAGTAAACAGGAATGTGTGTGTGTGTATGTGTGTGTGTGTGTTGTATGAACCTAAGAAACACACCACAGAAGATTAAAGAAAACAATGACATTTGTAAACTAGTTCAAACAGGAACCACCAGAAAAAGAGGGAGGATACATATTTGAACCAATCCAAATTGACTTTGAAAAGTAATTTAAAAAGTAATTTTGCTAAAAAAAAAAATGCAAAACAACTCTAGTTCAGAAAACTAAGGATTGTGTGCATTTAGAATAATATAGACTACTATAGAGAATTGTGGGAATTCAAGTTAAGACTAAGAATAATATAACTCTTTAGCCCAAATGAAGGGCCATATTTTCAGTGCTGCTTTCCCTTTACCTAGATGATATAACAGTACCCTTTAACATTTATTTTAAAGGCTTTCCTGGGCAGATTTGGGTAAGAATTAGAAGAATACTGTCTTAATGAATACTTCTGAAATTCGGTCCTAGCTTTTAACTGTAGGGTATGGGTCTCCACCTCAAGGAGAGTGATTTGGGGTTCAGTTCCAAGGGCTGTCACCTCTCTTGCCTGAGGGTTGTTTCTTTACACATCATCTATAAAGACAAACTTTTGCTAGTGATACCTTTTCAATAAGCAGTCCTCCTGCTAACCTCTGCCTTGTCTTCCTTCATGCTACTAAAAGGAAAGATGAATAGCCCAGAGCAGACCCTCCTCTATCTGCAGCTATGCTTTTGTGTTTTACCAAGCTTCACCAAGATGTGCTCTCTTTTTCACTATCTTCTGCCATTAACTTCTGCCTTTTCACACATCACTGTGATACCAATTACATTAAGCTCTATGTACTCCTGAGAAAAAGCACTTTGTAGATCAAAGATAAAAATGCATAAAATGTATATATGAAGCCTGATTATGTCTTATGAGAAATTTAAAGTTTTTTGATTAAAGGTGTCAGTGAACAAATGTTAAGTTGTCTAGCTAATGAAATTACAAGCTCTCATAGTTCTTCATAGCAAGAAAAATCATATTAAGCAGGGCCTCCTCCCTAAAATGACAAAAATGATTATTATTAATTCTGATCATGAATCTAGTTCTGAATGCATGCCCAGAAACAGAGTGTCCCAGAAAATTCTGAAATAACATTATGAAAAAAGAATACCAGCAAATTCATCAACACTGGGAGATCCAAAAATGGTTAGAAAGAAACTAGAGAAACATTAAGAATGATGCATATGTTTCTTTTTTTTAATATGTAGAGATGGCATTGCATTAAGCATTTTAACCAGAAGTATATAGAAACCTGACTATGGACAAAAAGAATCACCACATGAACAGGTTTTCCAATACATTGTAAAAATATGTTACCTTTTCCTTTAACAAAGTTGAAGAGTTGTCATTCAATGATTTCTGGCTCCAGCAAGATTTCCAGCATGAATTGAGCTGGTGATTTTAACCACCACCACGAGAGCATGGAGTCTGACTATAGGGGATAAGGTGAAGGAAGGAAGAAGTCTTATTTCAATATTAAATGGTTTTCTACAGTTTTCTTTTTTGTTATTCTTGTTTTATACCTCAGTTACAAAATGTTGGAGGAAAGGCAGAGTTTTGTCACCAAGCCCTGAGGCAGAAACTCTACCACTTGTACCTCCCCACTCAAGAGACATGGCCCCTTAGGCATCACCTCTTGAGAGGTACTGGTACCAACCAGGCTCTTCAAGTAGTGCTTACATGCCTAACAGAATATGCTTCTCAATGTGCCAAGAACATAATAAAGTCAAAGACTCTGGCCAAAGATAACATAAGGAAGTTCTTTCAGTAAGCCAACATGGTCCAATCTTGAGAGAGAGGTAGAGCCCCAAAGTAAATAATCTATTTCCTGGTAGAATGCAGGAAGGGAAGGGTTATGGAAAAACCAGGACCATTCTTGAGGTTCAAAAATTCAGGAAACAATGGAACTGATGCTTTTATACAACTGTGGATTGTTTAGGGGAATAACCACTTTATTCAGGAAATACTCTTTGGGTGAATATACATTAGTCAACCACCAAAGAGAAAGAATGTCACCATAATAATTATTAAGGTTTCTACGTCAGAGATGAGTCTCTATGAATAATAAACAAGAAAACCTTGAGAAAATACAAAAAAAATATTGAATAGATGCTGACTTTCCTGTGCTAAATAGGCACCACACTCTATAACCTGCAAAGGTACTGAAGTTACCAGCCCTGTACACTTGTAGATGTCTCAGTAGAACAGGAAGTTGTCAATCCTGTACTTATTAAGGGGGGCGAGGCGAAACTACAATTTTAAAATGTGCTGAAAAGACAGTTAATTAGGTTTACTTAGCAATTCTGTGTTTAATACTAATCTGGAAAAAAATTTTTTTGCTTTTGAAATGTCAAAGCTTCTTTTAATGAAACCACCTCAAAATACTTAGAATACAGCAAATGTCATTCTTCTCACATTAATCTAAGGATACCATCCATCTAGTCTGTATTCATCTGGTATGTGGTGATTTTTATATGTGGTGCCTCTTATTAGAATGTAAGCCCCTTGAGGACAGGAACTATTTTTGCCTTTTCTTCATATCCCCAGCACTGAGCAGAGTGACTGACACATAGTAAGTACAACTTAGATGAACGCTTGTTGATCAACTATTTCTCTAATTGTAGGATCGCCAGACTTCTGTATTGGAAGAGACCTTAGAGAATTAGTCCAAGTTCTCTTTCTTTCCATAGTGACAATGGGAAAGAAGGAATCAAAAATATTTCAAGAACCTATAGGAGAGGCAGTAGGGAATCCACATAGTCTCAACAGAAATAAGCATACACCTTGACATGTATCAGGCTTCTGCAGTTTAACTGCTAAGTAGACATTTATATTTGCCCAATATGACCTGGAAACCATAATTTTATCTCCTGTTACCATTCACCCCAACCTGTGTGGTACTGCCATGTCCGACTATGTCTACTCCTCCTTAAGCTAGAGTTCTTCTTTGCATACAAATAAAGGTACAAATTATACATAGTATAAACCTAAAGGATGTCAACATTGATATAGCAACATTACTATTTTCTGAAGCCTCCTTGCCATATCTGAAGAGATGTTAAAATTTCCTTCTCATCTTTCAAGGCCCAACTGAGATGCTATTCCTTCATAATGGCTTTCCTGACCAAATTTACAGGTGATACAAAATTTAGAATATTAGCTAACTTATTGGATGACAGAGCTAAAAATCCAAAGATATTAAGCCAGAAAGATATGTCAAATCTAATAAGGGATAAGGTAAAATGCAATAAAGTAAGTATAGAATATTACCCTTGGATTCTAAAAATCACCTGCACTAGTAGAGGATGGAGGAAGTATGATTAGATCCCAGATCATGTGGGAAAATATCTAAAGGCTTTAGTAGACTACAAACTCAATGAGTCAGAAGTGTGACCCAGCTGTTAGCAACTAGGAAAAGGGCAACGAGAGACTGAACTGTGTGCTAAATTGGCCCAATTACTGTCACTTACAAGGGACAACTTCCAAGGTGCACTGGACTGCACTGCTAACACTGGTGATTGTTTGGGGTTCGGAAGTTATTGAGGTAAAAAGCAGATGTCCCCCACTGGCAGGTAGAAGCTGGCCAGTATTTTAGAGCTCTATAGTTGTCTGAATTGTCTTTGGAAGATGACTCCAATTCAGGTGAGATTCTGGGGTTCTAGAAGGACAAAACTGCATAGTTGAGACTTCTGAAGAACTTTCTTGATGCAGACATGTTACGATATATCTCCCCTTGCCTCCATGCCCCTGAAAAACCTAACCCTCAGAAGATGACCAGGGAAATAGCACATGAATCTGTCTGCCCTCTCTAACATCCCTGGAGTTTTGTGTGCTATGGCTATTAGTCAATACCTCCCATGTGGCTGAAGGGATTGTCTTCTGATATTAGGCAAGTTTGTTGTACTAAATCCTTTGTTGGACTGTCTTGGGTAGTATCTCTGATATGGCACCTACCTGAGCTTCTACCCCCAATAAACTTAAAATGGTGTGACAGTCCAATATGTAACAATGGCAGCTGGACAAACTAATGCAATCTGAGGTTGAATTAATTGAAGCAAACTATCCTGAAGAGACATAATAGTGCTACCATACTCCGCAATGGTCAGACTGTACTTAGCTTACCATGTTCAGCTCTGGTGTCAGTTTTTAGGAAGGAGACTGATAAACTAGAACACCCAGTAGATGACAAGGCTGGGCATAGAACTGGAGAACATCCACAGGAGTAGTGGCTGAAGAAACAAGGTAGGTTTAGCATGGAAAGAGAGACTTAAAAGGGACATATTAGCTGACTTCAAGTATACGACAGACTGGCATACAGAAGAGATTAGATTTGTTCTGCTTTGCTTCAAAGGATAGAATCAAGAGCAGTAGCTGAAAGTGGCAGAGAAGTAGATTTTGATTGAATATAAAGAAAAATATCAGAACAAATAGTGATCTAAAAGTTTGACGGGTTGCAGCAGGAGATGGTGGGTCTATTTTTACTCAAGGTCTTTAATTGGAGTCTGGAGGGCTACTTATCAAGGATGGCACAGAAGAAATTCCTGTCTAAGCTTGGGTTGGGTAAGATGACTTCTGAGTTCCTTTCCAAATCCAAGATTTTATGATTCTGTGAAAGGGATCTCTCCCATCTTGAAATATTCTCATATAATTTTATCTATATTTCTCCTTTGCTCATGCCCTACTTTGTATCATACTTATTTCTATACATGCCACATACCTAATATTAGACTTGATTTCTTTGAGATTTGGGACTGTGACATTTTTTTCTTTTTTTTTCTGGTAACACCTAATAAAGTGACTCTCACATAGTAGGCACATAATAAACACTTGTTGAATTAAATTGAATCTCCAAAGTCATATAAAGGGTCAAAATACAGCAAATGACATATTTTGTGATCCTATAAAGTAAAAGGAGAAAGCAAGCAGCTCAACAAAGTAAGTCTTCTTAGGAACAAAATGTCCAGGTGAATTATCTACCCCCTTGTTATATTAAATAGTAACAACTTGGGAAACACCATTGAAAAGGCAGATCTTGCAAATGTTGAGGAGAATGCGGAAAGCTATATAAGAGTAATTTCTGCAAATATCTTAGTGACTGATAAGGCAAAACAATATTAACTAAAAAACCCTAGGGAAGTAAGAAATTTGTGGGGGTTTTTAAACCTCTAAGGAAAGACAACAATTTAGGAATTTAAAACAACATCTATTCATAAAGAAAGCAAAGCCTTAGCAGGCAGACATCACCAACAGGCTAGATGCTGGGGAGTGGTGCAATAAATGTTCAAACACAAACATTGGAAAACTATAACCAGAGAAAATAGCAGTCACCAACAGAAAACCAAATACAGAAATAAGAACAATTTTATGTTTGTATTGTACCACATCTGAAAGCACATGTTCAGTATTATTTTTCTAAATAGCAATTTGTTCAAACATGAATATCTTGGTAAACAAGCAGACAAACTGGTGATGGTGCAATGCCTCTATTTATTATTTATTAAGCTAAAAACAAATGCAGAGAGAAATGAGACAGAAGGCTTTAAAACCTATTGGAACACTCTTTGTGGAATTGGGCCAATCAGACTTTCTAGGTGGTTCTAACTCATGTTATAAAAAGCCCTCTAGAGCATTCAGATGGTGTTTTTTTTTAACACACACAGCTGCTTGACACTAGGATGCCACTATGGGGTAGGTTAAATGTCTACCAACAGATACAATTTCAATATAGCAAGGCCTCCAGCACTTTTTAATTCTTTAATCTTTTTTTTCATTCTATGTCTGATGATACACTAAGAATAGGATGCTCTTTTTCTAAGAATACTCACCAAAGTCTAAAACCTGGCAGGCAAAACATTAGAAAGCAGTATCCAAAAAGATATTAATAAACTAGACCGATGGGCCATGCCATATTAAATCAGATGACATGTAATAGGGATAAATGTAAAGTCCTATGCATAGGTTCAAAAGCTCAACTTCACAGGCAAATGCTGAGGAAGGAATGGCCAGGCAAGAAACTTTATAAGAATGCCCAGTGTTTCAGAGTACCAGAAGTTCAATATATCGACATTATGAGATTGCAACCTTAAAGCTATCGTGATACTCCATTATATTAAGACAGGCATAGTGTCCAAAATACAGAAGGTATTATTTCCACTACCCTATCTACATTGGTTGGACCACATCTGTGTACCACATTTTAAGTACACTGAAAAGCTGAAGAGAATCCAACGCAGAATATCTAGGATGGTGAGGAACTTCGAAAACATGCCTTATGAGAACTAACTGAACAACCTATGGAGACAAAGTTTAGGGGTGACATGATAGCTGCCCAAGTATTTGAAGAGTCATAATGTGGGAGAGGGATTAACCTTGTTTTGTTTGGCCCCAGACAATAGAACTACGAACAAAGATATAACACAATGTGGCCTTCGTTGAAAAACATTTAGAACATTCCTAGTATTTAGAGCTAACCAGAAGAAGAATGAACCATCTCAAGAGATAGTGTGTTGTCTCTCATTAAAGGTCTTCAAGAGAAGAATAGGTGACCACTTGCAGGTATCTTAGAGGGGATTTTTGCTTGGGTACAGGTTGATTAGATTCCTTCTATTGTCTCTTCTAACTGATTCTAGAAAGGAAATGACAACGAACTATAAGGTTGAGCTTATACAGAGTAATATTCAACCCTAAGTGAACAAAATCAGTTATGTCCAGTTTCTGCCTTTAGAGCTCTAGTCTTGTCCCACAAAAGTCACTTTTGTCCAAGCAAATGAGCAACTGCGCATGAAAAACTAAGCAAATTAATTGGTATGTGCTCTAATATGATTTGCACACATGAATGAAGGAATTCTCAGTGAAAAAAAAAGACACAGAAACAAACAGAAACAGCTGTTTTAAAAAATCCTTTGAAAATGTGTTCTTTCCACACTCAGAAATCATCCTGGGATCTGTGGAGAAAAATCCTTTCAAGAGAAACTATAGGGTGGTAGCTATAATGTACATATGGTATCATAAATCTGTAACAATTATAAATGTGTAGCCAGCATCCAAGTGTAAGAAGCATGAATAATGATAGATCTGCCATTCAGGATAAGTGGTTTTGTAAAAGCATGAATATGAAGATGAGTCAAATTCACCTGGTTTTTGCCCACAAGTTGGACAAAGCCAAGAGCTGCTGGAGAAGAAGGCAGCAACACTGGCCAAGGGAGAGCACACCTGTCTCAGAGATCCTGAATCAAGACAGCCACCACACTTGCTGCCAGGCTTGGCATTCAAAGGGTGCCAAGGATGAAAACCAATAAGCTTGGACCAGTCAATTAAGACCATTTGAAGGGATTCTAGGATAGCATCCCTAATGTTGTACTTGATGTTGCTGTAACACACTATAAACCTTTGTATATTATGTAAATTTGTAATGTCTTTTCCAAAATATAAGTAAAAATGTTGAAAACCCATTCCTAGCTTAGCCCTTTGAAGGAAAGTAGATAGTGGCAAATCTAACATTACTAACACTCTTCCCACTGGGATATTGGTTATCTGTTTATAATTGTTACAAGTGTACAATACTACATGTACAGAGAAAGAGAGAGAAGTTAGTTTTTTGGGGGGGGCAGGGGAGCAAGAGAGAGCCAGAGTGAACAGATAAGGCACTACCCAGGAGATTTCTAGGGATGTCAGTTGACATTACTAAGATCAAAGTATAAGAGAAGGAACAGAAGAACCCCATTTTGGAACAGGAGTATGTGAAGAGGATTGACACAAATTCCCCAAGGAGTTAGTGCTCCATTTTCTCACAAGGGCCTCTCTTCCAAAAGAGGTACATCAGAAGAACAAATAATTTTACTTCATAGAAATGTAGTCTGTCTTTAGTTTTCTTCTTTTTGAGAGAATATACCAGGGCTACATGAACTTACTCATCAGGACAACTGAAAAAAGCAAACAACCTGCTCTCCTTATCAGAACCAAAATGCATGTGGCTTGGACCTGCTCTCAACATCTATCGTGAAAAGTTCACCCATATTGAAAGCACGTTTGGTTAGCATCTATGTAAAGTAAATGCATACTTATAAAACCCCATATAATGCTTCATTTTTACCAGACCAAACCAGAGGCACACTGGCCCAAAGCAAATTATATAGAAAAGCAAGATAAATAACAAGGACCTCCCTCCAGGCCCAGTACACAAGGGAACACTCTACCATGAATTTCTATGCCGTTGGTGGGAGAGGAAATAGTCAGAGGCAATGCATATAGCCCAGACTACTCACACTCCTGGGGCTGTATCACAGCTGGAATAATTTACTGGCCCTGAAGCTACTGCCTTCTGCTTTTGATATCATCTTCTGGACTACTGATGCCATATGCTGGACTGTTTTTCTCTTCTGAGCTATGAACTACTATTGTTATCTGCTGTGTTCCTTTCTCAGCTGGGCTACTTTCACCACTTTGAGGCCCCTAAAAGATCTTTACTGAGCTGTTACTGCCACCCAGGGTTTCTGTAATACATTATAGCTCCTCCTTATCCTCTTCTTCTCTTTTGTCAGATTAGCCCAAAGTCTAAAGGCTTCAACTCCTTTATGAGTCAGACCTGAAGTACACCCAGCCAGCATAATAGCTTGAGTAAAATTCATCTTTTGAACTATTTTGCTTTGTTTCTCCTTCAACAAACTCCATAGACCAGCCCAATATTTGGATTTGAGAGAGTAAATTCCTTTCAACTTCAATTTCAACCTTAGCAATTAACAGTAGGCCTATACAGATAATGTGTCTGGAATTTCACTAAATAAAACCAAAAAGGGAAAGGTGAGGCTAGCAAACTTTGTCCTACATTCCTACATACCTAAAATTGTTGCTCTCCATACATATAATAAAATCTCCCTGCCTAAAGCCTGGATAACTCATACCCAAAGAAGCAAAATATTTTTGCTCAGGTTTTTTTTCTAGGAGGAAGAGAAAAATCAAAATAAAGTCACAATAAAGCTTATCCTGGTATGCCTTAATGTACTCCCACATTCAACATGAGCCCCTTATCCCATCTATATCTATATTTCATAATTAGGAGAATCACAACTCCTTTTCAGCTCCTCCTTTATTGAGCACCTACTGTATTCAAAGACCATTGGTGGACTCATCTTTCTTAGTCTCCTTCTACTGCTACCACCTATGGCTTTTGATCCAGATCTCTCTCCTTTTTTAGACCCTCCCCCCATAAAATAGTTAATGATCTCACACACAGCTCTACAGATATTTTCTAAAGATTTCTGTTGCTAGTAAAAAGTTGGGTGGACTTAAGCAAAGAACAAAGACACACACACACACACACACACACACACACACATTTGCTAATAGTAGTTATCTTTGCAGATAGAAGATCTAAACAAAATTCATTGACCAATCTCAAGAAATCTTGAGTATTGTGAGGTAGGGTCTTCCCGACTGCGCGCTGGGAAAACTGAAGAATGATTGGCTAATGATGACACCAGTAGCATAACTTGGGAAGCCACTGGCCAAGGCAGGGAGGTGAGGATGGAACTAGGACAGGATTTATCTTGCACCACCAAAGCCCTCTTGTACAGCCCTGGGGTAAAGTAACAAGCTGGGACTGAAAGGGGTGGGTCTTAGGAAACACCTTGAATAAGAAGAGGAAAAGGGACACAGAAGTGCCGAGTGACAGCTGCATATAGAAAGGTGAGTTCCTGTGAGCAACCATGATCATTTTTAAGAAATAGATGTTCATAAACCAGGGACCTTCTATATATAGATTTGATAAATGAACACATTTTCCCAGTACCCAGAAGACAAAAACAGTAGGAATCAAAAAACTTTTTTTTCACTCTGATTTTATTTCTATTGCCGCTGTAAGCCAACTTTTAGCCCCACTCAGGTGGGCAGTGGCTCAGAGGGATTAATGAGGAGGGGACCAACCTGCTGACCAAAAGGCTTTACCTAGTATTCTCCACATTCCTAGAGTTCTTGCCCTTGACTTTAAGGTTGAATAAATTTCTGGAAATAAGGAAGAAATCATTACAGATAAATGCAGGTAAGATCATGGTAACCTGGAAGGGGGATTGTAGCAGACCACCCTTTAGTACTATTTGCTAAAGCTAGAAGGTGCCTAATCAGGAAAGAGCAGCTTCAGTAGGCAAATGGAAATTAATGTGACTAGAGGACAGCACAGTCACAAATAGGTGAAAAAAGCAAGCAATAATGGACAGTGATACATAGGAAAAAAACCCAACCACAATGCCCTTTTTCCTCTCTCAGATCAAAGAGGAGAGGACTGCTTCCATTGCCCTTTAGGCTGTTTGAATGGTAGCTAGAAGCTAGGAAACTTTATTCTTTTCCTAAATATTTATTTTCAGCCTTAAGTCCTTAACCTGTGATAAAGCTTGTTGGCCAATAAATCCCAAGATGTTTGCTGTGTTTATTTATTAAGTAGATTGAGATAAGGAAAGAGGAGGAATTTCCCCTTTCAGAAATGAGATAATTTTTACTCAGCAGAGTTGAGCTGGGGGCAGAACCCTGGGAAGAGGAAGAGTGCTGGTATTATCTGTTAAGTTGTACAAGTATCTGAATCTTAATTCAAACCCTAGATCAATTTCCTTTGCCCAAAAAAAAAAAAAAAAAAAAAAAAGATGATGATCAATAAAGCAGTACGCTGTGAGGAAGAAAAACATCACCCTTGCTTCAGTCAGAAAGGTTTTGGGTAGCAGGCTACCTACACAAATCTAGCCCCTTGGGGAAGAGGGAAAGCAAGGACTTCCATGCATGGGCAGTTACCATAGCGACAGTGCCACAGTAACACAAGTCTATCAGAGCCTGAAGCAGTCAGGCTTAAGGCCTGAGTGTCTCCAATTCACTCACAAGCTCCCCCTGGTGGTTAGAGCATGTATTGAAATGCCAAGCTCAGTAGTCCATAACAAAGCTAGAAAGCATCTAACCAGAAGTCAAGATTTTAAGACCCTTTCTCTTTTCTCCACACAACCAAAATTAACTAATTTCAAAAGGCCAAAGAATGAGAGTATACACAAATAAATGCTGTAAATATCTCCCATATCCACTCAATTAAACTCATACCCAGTGAAGGGAATCACCATTGTTTCTTAATCTTTAGACCCAAGGAACTTCCTTAGCCCAATAAGAGAGTATGAACAGAAAAACTACACAGTAGCAACAAAATAAATAATAATTATTACTTAATGAAGTTGGAAGAGATAACTCAATAAGTTTCAAATCTAATAGTATGGGCCTGGAGGGCAAAAGTAGTAGTAATGAGTGGAAGAAGGATGGGCTTGATCCCAGAGAAAAGAACTACGAGCATAGAGGAAAGATGCAGGGACAGATTTCAGCTCAATGTAAGGGGAGAACTTTTTAATAGCAATTTTCCAGAAAAGCCATATGTTCCCTGATGATATAGTGAGTTCTCCATCAATAGCGACTGATGGACCATTCGGAAGGACTGTTGTGGACAGAATTTTCATTCAGGTATGGACTGGACTAGATGATCTCTGAGGTCCCTTCCAAATCTGACATTCTGTGATTCTGTGCCTTTGTCAAGAAGTATGATATATTAGAAAGAATACTGGACTTAAAGATCAGAACCCTACTGAACCTCAGTTCAGGAACGGGAATGATAACTATAGCTTTGTTCATTTCATAAAATTGCAGAAAATATCAAATGAGATAAAAGATATTAAAGTACTTTGCAAACTCTAAACTGTTATATAAAAGTGAAGAATTAAAGGCTATTGAATAGAATAAAGCAGTAAAGCTATTGGATAAGAAAGGGTTTCTATTGATAGTCCAAAGTCACCTCAATCTCATTGTGTTCAAAATTAAACCAATTATACAGCCTTTGTAGGAATTTAGTTTGCTTGATTAGGTATATTTGTTACAAAGGGTTTTTTTTTCTTCTAATGGAGAGTGGAGGTTCTAGGAAGAAGTTTAGGGATAAGATTGCCACTCTTCCCACTCCACAAAAATAAAAGAAAAGGGGGTCATTGAAGTATTTTTAAAGAATGCGCAAAAGAGAACTGAAAGAAACACACAGACAAGCAGGACAGCTTTGAAAGTTAGGTACTGAATTTATCATCTACATAAAAGGAAAAGCAAATTGCACATAATAGAGATTTGCAGTTTTCTGTACAATCCTCTTTTTCAATTCTAGTTTATCTAATGAAATGCTCATTTTATTTGGTGTTTTATAAGAGCAGAATTTTTAAAAACAATTTTTAAAAATTAAGCCAATTATCTGCCTGCTAAGCCTGTCCCTTCCCCCAACTTCCCTATTTCTGTTAAAGGGACCACCACCTTCCCTTAATTACTAAAATTCAAAATTTTAATTCTCTTCAACTCTTCCCTCTCTGTCAATTTTTACCCTAACAGTCGTCTAATACTATGAACTCTCTTTCTGTGTTATCTCTCACATGGACAGATTCAGGCTCTCTTCTCTACTTCTATTGCTACCTCCCTGCTTCAGACTTTTATCATGTCTTCCCTAAAACTACAAAAGAGTCTACTAACTGGTCTTTGTGCCTCCAGCCTCTACCCTCTCCAATTTATCTTTCAAATGGCTGTCAAAAGTCTTCCTAATATATAGGTCATAGGATTCTGTGAGAGAAGAGATATTATACATCAATTATTTCAACCCCCTCATTTTACAGATGAGAAAATTTGAGGCCCACAGTGGTTAAGTGACTCGCCCAAGATCACACAGGCAACAAGTAACACATCCAGGCCCTCAGACATAAAATCCAGGGACTTCACAGTGCACCACACTGTCTCAGCCTTCCTTGGTTCCCACTGCCTATAGATAAAAGATAAGTCTCTTAGCCTGACATTAGAGGCCCTTCACAATTTGTCTCTAACTTACCACACCAACCTCATTCAGGCTACTTTGTGCATTCTAGATTTCAACCAGACTGGATGACTCATAAGCTCATTCTGCTTTTTACTGTTTCTATGTTTTTGCACTGGCTGTCTTTCAAGCCTAGAATGCACTCCTTCTTTATCTCTGACTGGTGAAATTCTCTTCCTTGAAGGCTTAGCTCAAATATCCTCTCCTCCATGACACTTCCCTGATTCCCCAACTAAAGTTATCTCTCCCTTCTGAAATTTTACTAGAGACTCCTATTTAGGTGTCTCTTTTGCCCCTAACATCTATGCAGTAACATATTATTTGAATATACACAAATACACATGATCTTTGCGCCCTTACAGTGAGGGGTTGTCCCTTCTCTCTCCAAGCCACAAGTACTGCCACCAGAAGTCTTCTTCTTGCCTTTCCCTCCTCCTTTTCAGAAAAGTAGCTAAAGGATGTTTCCATAACCTGCCTCAGGTGACCCTGAAGAAGACTGCAAATGGAAAGACAAACAGAAAGATACATATAGTGCCTTTATGAAGCCCAAAAGAAGGCAAGTGGGAAGTTCAGACATGAGCAAAAGACACACCATTCAGGTGCTATCTATGCTCCAAAGAAAAATGATTTGCCATGAGCCAACCCAGAGAGAAACTGAGACCCATTTGAATAATTTAAGGAAGAGGTGTTCCCATAGCCACTAGGCAAGGCCCTGTGTGGTAGGTGGGGTTTTTTCAGATCCTGATGTCAAAGTAGTTTTCAATTGACTGGAGGCATTCAATGCCTCAGAGTCATAAACCTGTCAGTTGAAATTTCAGTGTAATTGTACCACAAGCCAGAAGCTCTAAAACTAGTACCTGGAAAGGAAGTAACTAGCAGTGAACAAAAGCAAAGGAAAGGCCAAGTAAAAGAACAACACAGAACCAAGCACCAGCAAACTTCCCCTTTCCCTCTTGCTGGAACCCTAAACCAAGTAGTTCTGCTAAGTCCTGGATGCTCTATATGTCATTGGTAGGAGAGTGACCCATTAATGAGAGTATATGAATCTCTCCACTCTCTATTGCTTAGGTGCATATCCTTTCTGTGTCCTAAATAAAATAGCTTTGTGTTTTGAAACCTGTGAACTGAAGTGCTGTTTATAAAGGCAGCCAGTATTAACCACTGCGGAAAATGTCTAATACTAAAGTTCCCAAGTCCTGTCTGGTTGGGGGTAAAGAGCCTGATAAGTGAATGTTCTTCAGGGCATATTTAAGCTTTTCAGAGTATATGCTGGTAAGTTTTTAACAGCTAGGTGGGGGAGGAGGTGATCATATGTTTAATAGGCATCATTAATATTTTCTCCAATACTTTCTTAAGTGTAAGCAATCAAAAAAGCAATAAATCAAGTCCTGGTTGGTAGTGTTTGCTGATTTCCAAAGTCTAAAAGTTCACAATGAAAATGTAACAATCAGCTCTCACAAAAGAGCTAGCTCCAGCACATCCCTGTAGAGGGTAAGCTCCTTGCAGACAGAAACCATATTGTTTTTCATCTTTGAATCTCTCAACACATAACGCAACATTTTGCACATAGTAATCAGTTAGTAAATGTTTGTTGAATTCAATTCGATTTGATATAAATGGCTTTTGAAACTCTTTTTTTTTTCACATTTTAGCTGAAATTTTTGTCTTCTCTCCTGAACTAATTGTTAAGGAGTTCTTTCACCTCCAGAGCCCTCTGGATCTATTACTACTTATCCTTTTGTAGTGTAAGCATGCCCAGGGAATTAATTACTCATTTCTTTAGCAAACTTTTTTTTATATGACATGGTCCAAAGTCAACTAATCCAGCCTGGTTTGAATTAACACAAATTGATAGTCTTAATTTATGAAATTATACTTCATTCTTCATATTAAAGGGACTCAATATAGTATGTTTTCTTAAATTTTTCTTTAAAAAAAACCAATGGACTATACTGCTGCCAAGTTACTATACAGATAAGAATGTACAATATATCAAGAAGTAACCTCTTTTACTATAACTTTGAGGTATTTGGCTGGTGGTGTCTGCCAAAGACTGCATAGTATCTGAATGCACTCTCTTTCCCTCTCCCTCTCCTTCTCTCTCTCTCTCTCTCTCTCTCTCTCTCTGTCTCTCTCTCTCTCTCTCTCTCTGTCTCTCTCTCTCTCTCTCTCTGTCTCTCTCTCTCTCTCTCTCTCACACACACACACACACACACACACAAGTTTCTATTCAGACAGCTGAATGGAAGCATCATGTCTAAAACAGCCTTTGGGGAACAGTACTGAATTTCTCTATATAGCATATTCTCAGGAAAAGAGAAAAAGAAAGAAAAAAGAAAAATAGAGGAGAAAAGGATTAATACAAAATCTTGAAAGGACTAACAGCTGAGAAAGGAATAAATAGGTTTCCTAATACTGCAAATATTACAATTTTTTCCTAAAATATTAAAAGATGCTTAAAACCAAAGTGATTATTAAACATGAATATATTTTAAAATGGAAAAATAACTTTTAGCTCTAATTTAAATGTTTTTTCCTCAAATTAATGTGTTTTATCTTGTTCTATCTGTTAGCATAATAAAAAATGCTAAATATCATGTTACTGATTTAATCTTTCAATAAAAGGACATAGAACTGGAAAAAAATAGTCCTATTTACACTACATGCCTTGATAAGCAGGGTAGCTATTCCACATTCAGTAACAGCGAGACCCCCAATCCCAAAATATCATCATTTTAAAAGTATAGAAGCACCTCATGGGAAAACTGTGAGATTTTGCAAGGTCTTGTGGGACCCATAAAGCCATACACTAAAATAGGATTTTGCAAGAGCAAATGAAGCTTTTTAAGTATTCATAAGCAGCCACAGGGACTCAAACCCCAATAACAGAAAATCGAAGACAGCGGCCACCAGCAAATCTCCACAGATATTTTCAAAGCTTTATAAGGGGTTTTCAAGGAAAAACAAAAGCAGCCATTGGGACCTGCTCATGGCTGCCATCTTGGATTCACTTCTTTTAAGGAGTAAGTCCCTGTGGCAGTTATCAAAGCTTCACTTTCCATTACAAAAGCCCATGTGAGCACAGGTGTTGAAATGGTTTTTCTCCAGTGAAAACAAAGGTGTCTGAAAACTACCTGGGTTCAAAAGGACTTTTGTAATTTCTAACAAAGTAATTCTCCTACTTCCAAAGGGGTCATCACTTGAGGGATAGCCTACTTTAGAATTAGGTGGGTATACTATATATGTGACAGCTTTATATGAGTATATACACATAAACTATAGCTATATACATGAAAACTCAAGTTGATGTAGTAGCCCCTCCCCATTTCTATTTAACTGGCATTGTACTGTCATTATTTGGAAATAATAATGGACTCTCCATAGTTTTTCACAGTTATCTTTCTGACATCAGAATTATAGGTTTTAACCATATTCCTCACTTCATAAAATAAAATTTTTCCATTTCAATATTATTATCTAAGAACCAGTGTGGTATCACATAAAGCATGAAAAAATTTATTTATAAATAGTAACAATAATAAATGTATCCATAAATACAGCATAAATGAGAATAAAAAAAATCTTACCTAAAAATATTTACATAGTATTTCTAAAATATTGAAGCACCCAGACACACCTTCATTCAAGCACATATTATCTTCAAAAGCAATGAAAAATAGATACTGTGTGCATTATTATTTTTTTAAAAATTACAATCAGCATAGATTCTTCAGCATAATAAACTGTTATATTCTTATGATCATACTGTGTGTGCTTAATGATTAACTGCCTTAACTTAAGGAATTTTATTGCAAAAGGTAAGAGCAATTTATTTTCTCAAGCAAACTTTGCTAATATTAAAATTAGCCACAAAATTCATATGGTCATTTTTGAAAGAATTTTTAAGCTAAGAAGTAATAGCCTAAGTAATAAAAAATTCATTATGACTTTTTGAAAGAGAAGAGGGAAAATGCCAATAGTAAAATTAAAGACAGTTTAATAGATTTTTAAATCACTTATGATTTTTAAAAAATATGTATCTCTGAAGACAACTTACTAACTCTTGGTTTCATTTAAGTGTAAAACAGTCAAGAAATAATTTCCTGAAAATAAGACCAAAAAAAAAAAAAGAAGAGAGAGAATGCTGCCTGAACTTCATTATAGCATATTACAAGATTCTTGTGTACTTCTATATTTGACTAAATTAACTTGCTCCCCCAAAAAACCTAAACTGATGATAAAACACTTCTTACCCATTTCTAATATTCGTTTATGTAAAGGGACAGCAGGAAAAAAGGACTGGGTTCAAATCAAGTCAGAGTTTGTTGCCAAAATTCAGGTATTTTCTTCCCTTAGATAAATTCCAGCCACAGAAAAATCATTGATTTCATCTTCATCTCTATGATAGAAGCATAAATAGTAGTAACAATAAGTAAATTTTATAAGTAAAACATTAACTTTGCAACTCAAGTGCAGGCTATAGTAAAATATCTAGTAATTGTATTCATTAAGAAAAACTAGACTGGAGGAATAATCTTAGAAAACTATGCTGTCTAGAAATTATTCCATTTTCTCTTGTTTATCTTACAAGTCATATATAATATTCACTGATAAGAAAGGCTGCAAACATAATTTTGTATAACACATCTCCTATGACCAAGAACTCATGAAATGCTAGCGGAGGATAGCGAGTATTTGGTTTACATCAGCAAGAGGCTTCATCTTCAGCCACAAGTGTCGTTCCTTGGTAAAATGTCATTCTAAAGAACTGAAAAGAGCATTCTATTCTTTTTTTGCTCTAATAGAATATCGTTGTGATAAACATAGTTAGAAATTATATTAAAGTTTCAAGAACTTGAGAAAAACAAAAAGAAGGGTCTCATGTACACCAAAATATTTATAGCAGCATTTTTTATGGTAGCAATGAACTTGAAATAAAGCAGATGCCCATCATTTGGGGAATGGCTAAAGAGATTATATTTTATATATAAAGAGATCCAATTAATGGAATATTACTATACTATAAGAAATGATGAATATGAAGAATTCAGAGAAGCATGGGAAGACTTATATGAATTAGTCAAAAATAAAATAAGTAGAACCAGGAAAATAATATACACAGTCATTACAACAATGTAAAAATGGAAAGAACAGTAACAGGAAAATTGAAACTGATTACCATGAATTAAAATGTCCAAAGTTGGCCCAAAAGAAGAAACAAGACAAAATACCTCCTCCCACCCAAACTACTTTGAAGAAGGGAGAATCACGCATGTGAGATACTGTATATAACATCATTTTGTTGTTGTTGATATGCTATTTAGTTTTGTGGGACTTTTTTTCTTCTTTCCTCATAGTTTAAAGTGATTGCTCTCTGGGAGAGGCAGGAAGAGGAATGTAATGGGAAACATAGGTGTCAATAAATAAAAGACATGAATAAAGATTTATTTTTTAAAAAGACTTAGAGATAAAAATAGACTAATGACTGGTCTCTTAGTTCTGAATTAGTCAGTAAAATGATTGTCCTGTCTTCATGCTTCTCTTTCTGCTAGTTCTGGCATCCTTTTGTATGATGTTGTTTGGATAAGTGGCTTCTGAGTGAGGGCAAATTTAGGGGGAGTGAGGAAAAGAAGGAAGAGAGAAGAGGAAACTAGTTGCATTGGAGATAAAAAGAAAACAGAATTATAAAAAGTTGTAGCAATTATCTGTGTTCATTAGGTTGACTATTATATGCACAAAGACCAAAGAAATCAATTGTTGAACAGAATTTAATTCGGCCAGTAAAATTTTTTTTAAAACAACACTACAGAGCAGCTGTCTAGATATGAAAAATATTTTGCAACATGAAAGAACTTTGTTCATAGCAATATTTATTGTAATGAGGTTATTTCTGAATATCTTGGGGGGAGGGGTAATAGCAACAACAAAATAAATACTCAGCAGGAAAACTACTCCAAAATGACAGAACAGTAATCTGTATTGTCTAAACTAGCTGACCATAAAGGCTTTCTTAGTTCTGAATTAGCAAGTAAAATGGTTATACTATGTCCACCCTTCTCATCCTACTAGTTCTAGTATCCTTTTGTACAGTGTTGTTGACCATCTTAAATAACTAGGTTGAACACCCATACAAAACATAAAATTTCCCTATTGAGCTCTGAAACTGAATGCTATCAAACTCTTACATTAATAAAATATGCTCATAAACTTTAACTAGGACCAACAATTTCCTACCACATAAGGTTATTTTGAGAATTTCAAATAACTATATATAAAGTACTTTGCATATCTTAAAGTACAATATAAGCTATTACTACTGCTATTATCACCATCCACTGTGCAGTATTACCAATCAACAACACAGGTGTTAATGAAGACCAGATTTTTGACTCAATTTTTAGTGACTGCTATTGTGTACTTACCTACATACAACACAGCCTTAAAAGTTGATTGGTTGATTACCCTACCAGTTCCCCCTATGATTTCAAATCATGACATGGCAAATAGACAATTGCAAACAAAACTATATCTATAAAAAAAAGGCCATACTTTGAAGAATCGGCCTCTATTAACACTTAAAATGATAAAAGTTAATAAGGCTGTAGAGAAATAGATATTCATATTACATTGTTTGTGGGACTATAAATTAATACAAACTTTCTGGAGAGTAATCTGATAAAAATTAATAAGAGCCAAAAAACTGAGCATACCCTTTGACTTAGTGATCCACTGCTGGGACTATATGCTAAGGAGAGGATATTTTTATTATAATTATCAAAGATGACCCTAGGCAAACTTCTGAGAAAATTCACTCTCTATAAAATAAGGATAACACTACTTATGTAGAATAAAAAGGGCCCTCCCTCCAACTGCAGGACGCTCCACACAATTCCAGGACCCTGAACCACAGTATGCTGGAAGGACTTGGTGTTTTGTAATGATGCTGCAATTCCTTGGTCCCTGTGATGGCAGTAAGAGGAGAGATACATCAGGGAGAACTGGCTAGGAAGAGCTGCCTGCACAGTAGATTTTAAAGAGAGAGATGACTTATGCTCTTTCTCTCTTCTTCCTTTCAGTGGAACATATGGCATAGAACTCTTTCTCTCTCTGGAACTTCAGTGGAAGGGAGATGACTGCCTCCTTATTTCCACCTCCCAGTACCAATGGAGACTTCTCTTAAACAACATTTAGAACATGCACCTGCCTCGGTACACCTGGGTCTGGGCTCTGGGCTCCTGCTGCCTCTTCTGCTTTAAGATTCTTTCCCTGAGCACTGTAATTATGAGAAATGAACTTTTTGGGAGAGGCTACCTGAGTAGTCCAGGAGAACTTAAGTTCCTTAGTCTGAATGGTACCTTTGCCAGCTACTACAACAGATCTCAGAGAAGCCATGCCCCAGGCTTTCCAGAAAACATGGATCTTGAGGTAGTTTGTACTGACAATGCAGGGCTAAGGTAGAGGAGAAATGAAATGCCTATTCAACAGTCCTATTTAGTGTTTTAAGTTCCACTAATTAGCCCCACTAATGTCTCCTCCAAGGAGACTATAGTAGGAGTTATAGATATTATTTCATGTTTTAGGTTTTTGTCAATGTGTGCTTATGAGTCTCTTGTGCTTTAAGTCTTTATTTTCCAGTGGAGAAAATAAATAGTTATACCATAACTGAGCTATATTGTACTTTGAATACCATTCTAATCCCCTTTGGGGGGAAAAGGGAGGGGGTAAGAGACTCTAGACATGAGCCAAACCTATACTTTAAGTGATTTTCCCTGAGACTCCAGGATGGAGATGCTAAGAGCCAAAGAGATTGAGAACGAGCTGACCCCTTTAGTCTTTGGTCTACACGTAAGCTCAGAACCAGAGCCTTTTGTTGGGAGAGGGCAAACACTCCAGAATCTCTGGCCAATAGTGACATCTATTACTATTCTTATACCTACCCCACAAGCTCATTGTGAGGAAACCATTTTGTAAACTTTAATGTCCTATAGAAATGCTATTGTAAGAAGGGGGGAGGAAGGGTTTATCTGTTCAAAACCATTCATATATGCTTAGGAAACATAGGAAATAACATAGGAAAAATAGGAAACAACATAAACGATCCAAAATAATTGGTAAGACACATGAAGGGAAGCAAAGTAAAATCATCACAAGACAACGCAAACAATGAATACAATTATAATTTTTATCATTCTTGTCCTTGCCTAAGTAGCCTGCCATGCCCAGAATACTCTCCCTCCACTTCCAGGAATCCTACCTCCCTTCAAGGCTTAACCTATCTGCCTCAGTTTCCTCAACTGTAAAATGGAGATAATAAAAGCACCTACTTCCCAGGGTTGCTATGAGCATTAAATGAATGATAATTGTAAAGTACTTAGTACAGTGCCCAGCTTATAAAAGGTGCTTAATAAATGCTTGTTTCCTTCTTTCCTTAGTTACACATGTAATGAGATTAGAGTCTCTGCTCAATTTGATGAGTTCCTTGAAATCCACTATGAGATTACAGAGTGTGGACCTTGCTGCAGAAATCTAAAGGGCATCTCCCATGGAAATGGATCTAGGTACGAACACCTGGCTTCAGAGACTGGAGATGCCTCCTGATGATTAGCTGACAGAAGAATGGGCTCTTGTTGGAGAAGCCCTCCCTCTCTAGGGTTTATAAAAGTGGGTATTGAAATAGTTCAGTCCCACATTCTCTCTCCCTTGGATTTCCAGACTAGAATGTACTGAGTGGAAGGAGAAGGGGATTTCTTCCGCTCTCATACCAAGGAGCAGAGAACAGCAACATGCAGAGAAGAACCAGTTTATCTGGGTAAGGGGGGTTCCTGGATCTCCATCTCCTGGCTGCATTCTTATGCCCTTTTGTTTCCTTTTCTGAGCAAAGTTCAGACTAATGACCCTGATAAGCATTAAGAGTTATATAGAGATGATCTAAGTTCAAGAGTTTCTGAGTTTCTAAGTGAAGAATCAGCTGCCCAGAGGGAGAAGATTCCTCGATAGCTTGCTTCTTGGAGAAGGAAGAAAATCCTAAATAAGGAATTCCCCCTACAGCTGAAGCCATGCCAGGGGCAATCAATAGAGAATTGAACCTGGCCAACCCTAATACTGCTCAGTTGCTTAGAGGGTACAGAAGTCCAAGGTGAACAGGGAATATTTGATCACAGTCTCCCAAAATATGTCTATATACCAGGGTGATTCTAATAAGTCTAATGGGATTATTTGAGAATTTTATGTTTCTGTATTTGTTCCTGGGCTCCTATGAGACCTTTGAATCATGCATTTTCTGCAGTGGAGAAAATAAAGTTGGTCCCACATCTGATACTCATAATGTATATTAAATATCTTTGTGGGATTGGGGACCCTGTTAGCCACAATTTGGGAAAACCAAAACACAAGCCACAACTAAGAGAGATTTTCCCCAGAATAAAAGTCTTTGGGGAAGGGGCCAAGAACAAAAAATAAACAGACCCTCATGCCCCCAGAGTCAAAATCATATCTAAGTGAGCTCAGAGTACTTAGGGGGGCAGTATCTGGGTGTTTCAACAATCTTGCTAGCAGCTACTGTGGCTGTGTAAAACCAACAACAACCAGCACACAGAATGCTGCAAGCCCAGATTCTTGTGATCTGCTTTACTAAGGAAAGCAACAATAAGGGGTTAACAATCTTCCTTTAATCCAGCATACAGACATCATTCACTTAGTTCAGGGGAAAAAGCCAGCACCCTGAACTTCAGAGCAAATACAAATTACAAACAGCAACAGACAGACCTCGTCTGATTCAAATCTCAAGTCATAGTTACCAGAATTTGACAAAGTCGAACATCCAGGTTTACAAACTGGAGGGCTCTTAACTACAACTGCCCAGAGTCTCCACATCAGCGCACCACCAAGAGTGAGAGCCCTAAACAAATAGCTCTGTCTTCCTTTTTTATGCACTCTTTAGCCATCCTCAAACGTCATCTGAGTGACCAGAACTTCGGCTCCTACTATTGGCTCTGGTCTTAGCAACTCCCCTTAGGACCCTGAGGGCTTCACACCCACATAGGCTTAGTACCTAATAGATAGGGGTTTGGGCCTGGGGCTTAGCACCTAATAAGACTCAATCAAAGACACCCAACTTAATTGATATTACACTCCACCCCTTCCAGGTTCCAACAAAGGCCAAATTCTTCAAGGGCACTTGGTTGAATAAGTGCTAAGAGCCCATCTTGATTCCCAATACACTGGGTCATAGTTGACGCTTATCTGTGTACTTGTTATTCCCTTCTCCCTCACTCCCCCTAGCAAAAAAAGTAAAAGAAGTTTCTTGAGGACAGGGAGGGGTAATTTTGCTTCTCTCTGTATCCTTGGAACCTAGAACAGTTCCTGGCATATAGTAGGTTCTTAATAAACATTTCCTGAGTTGAATTCAATTGAAAATAAAAAAGGAAACACAATTTTATAAGTACACTTATGACTTCGGAAGGGGGTTAAGCAAACAGGTTGTTATTTTCGTTAAAATGTATATTATATTATTATTACTTTTCTAATAAAAATGCAGAGTTGCAATTTTAATGTCAAATTTGGAGATTTATTTACTCCCTATTTTGTGGGACAAGATGTCCACAAAAAACGTGCTTCAACAACTTTCACCAATCTCCTTCAGCTATGCCTCGTTTGGTTTTTCATTGAAACTTTATTCCATGTAAACTGGAGACAAAGACTGGACCTGACTACTTGCTACAGAAGCAATCTTGATGACAGAATTACAGAATCTGGATTAGATGAGATCTCAGAAGTCAGTTAGTCCAATACAGACCTAAACAAGAATCCCTTCTACATCACACCCAATAAATGGTCATCAGGTCTGTCTTTGAAGAAGAACCCACTATTTCCACAGGTATCCCAGTCCATGCCTAGGTAGCACCAATTGTTAGTGAGTTTTTCTTTATGTGAAGCCTAAATCTTCTTCTCTGAAGCTTTATCCACACACTGCTCTTAGTCTTCCCTCCATAACCAAGCTGAACAAGTCTATTCCCTCTTCCAAATGATAAACATTCAAGTACTTGAAGACAGCTATCAAACCACTAAGTTATAGTTTAGTGAGACAGATGAAGGAAAGATAGGGTCTTCCCAAAGTCTTAGCATAAGACCTCTATACAGTCTGATACCCACTCCTGATATTGTCCAGATCCCCCAGGCATACTTGGATCCTATTATAACTTCCTATGAAGGAAAGGGGGCATGCCTGAGGAGAGAGAAAATGAGAAAAAATAGATCAAATAGTCTAGGTCCTGAAGCATAGGGCATGTGTGACTATATGGTGGGCTTGTTTAACTGGTCAACTAAAGGGTTTGCCTATCCCTGAAAACAGGTGCTAAGAGAGTAAGGGGAAAGACATGGGATAACTGGAAATAAGAGTAGTTATAGATGCAGACCTCAAACTCCATGAGTTCTTTTTCTCTGTGACTAATAGGACAAAAAAGTTAGGAAGCATGAGGGATACTGCATGCAGATAGATTCAATCTGAGGTGCACAACCCGTAACTGAGCATTTCCTTTGTGCTAGTGCTTTTCAGTGCATACAAAAATGAGTCAGGCAGTCTCTAACTTCAAAAAGCTTACATTCCAGTAGAACAACCATGATAGAAGAAAAAAAATGTAATGTCACAGAAGAGGCACAAAATGTTAAGGAGTTCAGGAGGGAGGGATCATATCAGCGCAATAAAAATATACAGGAGGGAAGGAACAAAGCATCACAACATATAATAAAAAAGGAAGACTATATAATGCCATACCAGACAGCAAGTAAAGGCGCATGGTCTTTCCCTATGGAAAGAATCTTTCCAAATACCAAACCTCTTTTGAACAATAATATTAACTGGGTAAGAGCAAAACAGAATTCTCCTGATGGGGCAGACTTATTGCCTATGCACATAATACCTAGAGGAAGCAGTACCTCAAATCATCATTACCAATGTTTGAAAATTAAGATATCCTCTGCTTAAAACACATTACATTCCTACTATATCTTTATTAGTTAAAGTCAAAAGCTGAATAATAAGACTTAATGTTCATGCCTCAGAAAAAAATAGTAGGCACAGGCAATGGTGCTGGAAGACACAGTGCTTAATCCCTGAGGCCGGGCCATGTACACCAAGATCACATGACAATCAAATAAGGAACCCAAACATCTGCTGTAGAGTGAGCTGAAACCTGCACCCAAAGCAGCAGCAGGCTGGGCAAGAGACAGCAAAGAACAACTTGGAAACAAATCAGCAGAACAGTAGAACTGTGAGAAGTAATAGCTACTGAGGGGAGAGAAGAGGAAGAGGAAGAAGAGGGAAAGGAAGAGAAGAAAGAGGAGGAGGAGGAGGAAGAGGAAGAGGATAAAGTGAAGAAAGGAAAGGAGGAGGAGGAAGAGAAAAAGAAGAGGGGATGGAGGAGGAAAAGGAGGAGGAAGAAAAAGGAGAATGGAGAAGGAAGAGGAGGAAGAACACGGGAAGGTAGGGGAAGAAAAGGAGGAAGAAGAGGAGAAGGAAGGGGCAAAAGGTGTCAGACCAAGATCTCTTCTGATCAGAGCGAAGAGGAACAGTGAGAAATGGCAATTAGTGCCACAGACCAAATGGACCCTTGTGTTGGGCACATGTAGTGGGAAAGTGAGAACTGGATCCATCTGATTTTTCAGTCTCCCTCATTCCCCACTTTCTACAGAGAGCAGTCACACTTTCAACAGTATCATCTTTAAATATGAAAGAAACTCAAAGATCGTTAGGGCTGAAAAGCACCCTAGAGACTACCTAGGTCAGTGATGTCAATCTCAAATAGAAGAGGGTAGTGGGGCAGGGGAAAGAGCCTTTAAACCATACCTAAGGATCCCTGTCAGTGACATACTAACTTAGAAAACCACATACTGACGTTATGTATGTTCTATTTTATTTTTATTTAGTTAAATAATTCCCAATTACATTTTAACGCGATGTGGCCATCTTTGGTTGCTGAGGCTGCTGTCTGATGCTTCTAACCTAGTTTCTGCCCTCCCCCTTCCCCCCATTTTACAGAGGAAGACATTTGAGGGTATGTGATGAGACAGAAAGAACAAAAGATAAGGAGTCAGAAGGTCAAGGTTTGAGCCTACATTGCTTTCACTCATTAGCTGGGGGATACTTAAACCTTCTCCATTTGTTTAAAAAAAGGGAGGGTGTGAGGTTTGATAACTGCACTATTTACTTGTGGAGTTGTTGTAAAGATCAAATGAGATAAAATATGACAAAGTGTTTTGAAGCCATAAATGTTATATAACTATAAATGCTATATAAATAATTATTATTGTTATTATATCTTAACCAAACTATCAATATCACTACAATAGCATCAGTTGCTTTAAAACTTGGCATTCAGGGCTTGCCACGATCCAATCTCATTCTGTCTTTCTAACTTTCCCTTATACTACTCACCTCTTCGGAGTACTCTGTGTTCTAGCCAAACTGAGAGACATCTTTCCTGAAAGATGTCTCAACCTTTCCAGCCTCCATGCTTTTGCTTACACCGTCTCCTACACCTGTAATGCACTCCCCTCACCACCACCACCACCACCACCACCACCACCACATGCTTACTGAAATTCTTCCCATCCTTTAAAGCTTAGTTAAGGTATCACCATTTCCAAGATACATTCCCTGATTCTCACAGCTAGAAATAATTCTTCTTCAGAACTCTTTCATATCACTTGATTTGTATGTCTCCTACACACCATTAGACTCCAACTTTTATTATGTATTTCTAATTCCTATTTGTGTTCATGTTTTAGCCCCCTTGGAAGATTGCAAGTTACTTGAGACCAGGGATGGTATCTTATTCATTTCTATATCTCCCACAGGGTCTAGTGTACTGCCCTGTACATAAGAGCTACTTAAGAAGTGTTAAATGGAAGCCATGTCACAAACTAAAATCTTAATGAACACTACGATAAGTTTGGAGAATTCTTCCTTTGGTAACAATATATTTGGTTTAAAAAAAAAAGCAAACCTTTTTTCAAAACACAGACAAGTGGTGCAGCTTTGGAACTAACATGCTAAATGTATCACATACTTTAAAAAAAGCCAACCTATATGTAATGGGAAGTTAGTGAACAGACATCAGCATGCTTGGCTGATGTAACACATGCAAAATGGAAGAGGCTGGGGAGTCTTCTGAAGAGGCATGATGACATGTAATAGAAGCATCTTGCTCCCCAAGTTGGAGCATGTATAGACATTCTGTAACTTGTTCCAGTCTATTAACCATGTAATGAAGAAGCAGGCTGTTGACTGACATGCAGCTGCCATTGTGGTGCACTGAAAAGGTTCTAGTCAGTCAAGGCTAATCTCTTGGTCAGATTCCTACTGGTGAGAAAAAAGAGACAACATTATAAGGGGAGAGGCCTTAGTCCTTCCCCACCCAAGACCAACATGTGGTTTGCAAATTTGAGCTTCTATTCTCCCTTCTCAATTGGTTCCTTCCTGTTTTGAATAAAAGAAATTGATGATGGCTTTAGCTATCTAAGCTTCCAAAAGTCAGGAGAGCAGCTACCAAAAGGTCTGAGAGTAGAGTCCAAGCCAGAGTTAGTGGCCAGCTATCAATGCCACAAGAAGGACGCACAGGATCCAATAGCTGAGATATGGATTCATCCCATAGCTTTGTTGTATTTGGAAATAAACTTGGTGGGAAGAATGCTGTATAGAAACTGAATTAGGTCTGAGCCCACTATCCTCAGAGACTAAGGTAGAATAGGTGAGGATGTCTGTAACTCTCATTTTTGCTGTATCTTCAAAGTAGATGCACCTTGGTAAAGGCTAATTGATGTTAATTTGTTTCATGGAGCTGGGATGTTAATCCCAGTTAACAGTTCAGGGAACATACCAGAATGGAAGAGCCAACTAACAGCATTACAGAAAGCCATTCCATAACCACTCAGGGGTACTCCTAAACCCCTGAGAGGAAGATGCAACAGGCCTTGCTCTGGGAGAATGAGTTCATAATAATCATTAATATACGTAATAGAAATGCTCAATTTCATGTGCGATCCTCTTTTTCTGTTTTTTTACATGAGAATGCCCACATCTCCTGTTGTTTATCAAGTTCATAATGAGAGAAATTTTTAAAAAATTTTTAATTTTCCCCTCTCCATAATACTGTTCTTTATCAGGAGAATACTCAAAGCTGTTTTGCTTTTCTCTTCCCTTTATATCCTCCTGAGTTACTCTTTTCTTTCCAAAGGAAATAGCAGATATTGTCACACTTATGTTGTAATATGTTGTATTTTGGGTGGATTTCTAAAACACAGTTTCCGTATCAAACTATTATACTAACCACCTGGGAAACAATATGCACCTACTTCACTAGTGAAAAGAACAAAAGGAAAGAATTTTTATTTTAAATTAAGAAAAATATAAGCCTCCATATTTCTTTTCTTTTCTATGATCATCTCTTAAGAAATGACACTCTTCACATACCTTCGGCCAAGCCCTCTAAACCTGTTAGTACTCCCAGTGACAAAACACACTTGATTAAATGAGAATGAGCTCTATCTGAAGGGCTCCTCATGTAGTAGGAATACTAAGAAATATTTCACCTACACAAAAAACAAAGCTGAGGCCTTGGTCAATGCAGCCTCAGATACTACTGAGGGCAATATCATTTCTTATCTACATTTTATTGTTGTTCAGTCATTTCCAGTTGCATCTGACTCTTTGTGACCCCATTGGGGATTTTCTTGGTAAAGATACTAGAGTGCTTTCCCATTCCTCTTTTCAGCTCATTTTATAGATGAGGAAACTGAGACAAACATGGTTAAATGACTTGCCCAGAGTCCCATAGCTAATAAGCGTCTGAGGCCAGATTTGAACTCAAGATGGGTCTTCCTGACTCCAGATCTGGCACTCTCTCCACTTCACCACCTATCTGTACTCCCTACACTTAATTGGTCAGAAATTGGCAAGTTAATTTTTTTTTCAAATTTATTTATTTATTTTTAGTTTACCACACACGGTTCTACATAATTTTGAGTTCCAGATTTTCTCCCCTCCCTCCCCCCTCCCACCCCAAGACGGCCTGGAATCTCATATAACTACCATGTATAACTTCGCACTGAATTAATTTATACACTAGTCAAGTTGTGGAGAAGAATTATGACCAATGGAATGAATCATGAGAAAGAAGAGACATAACCAAAAAAACCAAACAAACAAAAACAAAAAACAAAAAAAAAAACAAAACCAAAAACAAAAGAGAAGCAAAAAAGGCAAGCATGTAGTGCGCCTCAATCTGTATTCAAACTTCACAGTTCTTTCTCTGGATGAAGATAGCATTCTCCATCGTGAGTCCCCTGGAGTTGTCCTTGCACCTTACGTTGCTGAGAAGAGTGAAGTATGTCAGGGTTGGTCCTCACATAATCCATATATCTGTGGTTGTGTACAATGTTTTCCTGGCTCTGCTCCACTTACTCAGCATTATGTCGTGTAGGTTTTTCCAGGTTGTTACGAAGTCCATATTATCCCCATTTCTTATGGCACAATAGTATTCCATTACCTTCATATACCACAGCTTGTTCAGCCATTCCCCAATTGATGGGCATCCCTTTGATTTCCAATTCTTGGCTACCACAAAAAGAGCCGCTATAAATATCCTTGTACATATGGGTCCTTTTCCCGCTTGCGTGATTTCTTTGGGATACAACCCTAGAATTGGTAATGCTGGGTCAAAGGGTATGAACATTTTTATAGCCCTTTGGGCATAGTTCCAAATTGCTCTCCAAAATAGCTGGATTAGCTCACAACTCCACCAGCAATGTAACAATGTTCCAATCTCCCCACATCCTTTCCAGCATTTATCATTTTCCTGTTTTGTTATTTTAGCCAATCTGACAGGAGAGATGTGGTATCTAAGAGTTGTTTTGATTTGCATTTCTCTAATCAGTAGTGATCCAGAGCATTTTTTCATATGCCTATAGATAGCTTTAATTTCTTCCTCTGAAAACTGCCTGTTCATATCCTTTGACCATTTCTCAATTGGGGAATGGCTTGTGTTCCTATACATTTGGCTCAGTTCCCTGTATATTTTAGAAATGAGGCCTTTATCAGAGATACTAGTTGCAAAGATTTTCTCCCAATTTTCTGCTTCCCTCCTAATTTTTGTTGCATTGGCTTTTTTGGTACAAAAACATTTCAATTTGACATAATCAAAATTATCCATTTTGCATTTTGTGATGCTTTCTATCTCTTGTTGGGTCATGAATTCTTTTCTTTTCCATAAATCTGATAAATAGACTATACCTTGCTCTCCCAAATTACTTATAGTATCGGCCTTTACTCCTAAATCATGAACCCATTTTGACTTTATTTTGGTATATGGTGTAAGATATTGGGCTATGCCCAGTTTCTGCCCTACCATTTTCCAATTTTCCCAACAGTTTTTGTGAAATAATGAATTATTAGCCCAGAAGCAGGCCTCTTTGGGTTTATCAAAGAGTAGATTGCTAAACTTGTTGATTTCTCCTACTTGTGTACCTATCCTATTCCACTGATCCACATCCCTGTTTCTTAACCAGTACCAGGCAGTTTTGATGACTGCTGCTCTGTAGTACAGTTCAATATCTGGTATCGCTAGGCCACCTTCTCTAGCATTTCTTTTCATTAATACTCTAGATATTCTAGACCTCTTGTTTTTCCAGATGAATTTTGTTATTATTTTGTCCAGCTCAGTAAAATAATTTTTTGGTAGTTCGATTGGTATGGCACTGAATAGATAGATTAATTTAGGTAAAATTGTCATTTTTATTATATTAGCTCGGCCTAACCATGAGCAACTGATATTTTTCCATTTATTTAGATCTGATTTTATTCACGTGAAAAATGTGTCGTAGTTATGTTCATATAGGCCCTAGGTTTGTCTTGGCAAATAGACTCCCAAATATTTTATAGTGTCTACAGTAACTTTGAATGGAATTTCTCTTTCTATCTCTTGCTGTTGGGCTTTGTCAGTAATGTATAGGAATGCTGAGGATTTATGTGGGTTTATTTTATATCCTGCAACTTTGCTAAAGTTGTTTATTATTTCAAGTAGTTTTTTACTTGATTCTCTAGGATTCTCTAAATAAATTGTCATATCATCTGCAAAAAGTGATAATCTAGTTTCTTCTTTTCCTATTCTAATTCCTTCAATTTCTTTTTCTTCTCTTATTGCTACAGCTAACGTTTCTAGTACCAAATTGAATAATAGGGGTGATAATGGACATCCTTGTTTCACCCCTGATCTTATTGGGAATGCATCTAGCTTATCCCCATTACAAATAATGCTTGTTGATGGTTTTAGGTAGATACTATTTATAATTTTAAGGAAGGTTCCACTTATTCCTATGCTTTCTAGTGTTTTTAATAGGAATGGGTGTTGTACTTTGTCAAAGGCTTTTTCTGCGTCTATTGAGATGATCATATGGTTTCTGCTGGTTTTGTTGTTGATATGGTCAATTATGCTAATAGTTTTCCTAATATTGAACCAGCCTTGCATTCCTGGAATAAATCCTACCTGGTCATAGTGTATTATTCTCGTGATGAGTTGCTGCAATCTTTTTGCTAATATTTTATTTAAAATTTTTGCATCAATATTCATTAGAGAAATGGGTCTATAATTTTCTTTCTCTGTTTTGACTCTACCTGGTTTGGGTATTAGTACCATATTTGTGTCATAAAAAGAATTTGGTAGGACTCCTTCTTCACCTATTTTCCCAAATAGTCTACAAAGTATTGGAATTAGTTGTTCTTTAAATGTTTGATAGAATTCACATGTAAAACCATCTGGCCCTGGAGATTTTTTCCTAGGGAGTTCATTGATGGCATGCTCAATTTCTTTTTCTGAGATGGGGTTATTAAGAAATTTCACTTCCTTTTCTGTTAGCCTGGGCAGTTTATGTTTTTGTAGATATTCATCCATATCTCTAAGGTTATCAAATTTATGGGCATACAGTTGGGCAAAATAATTTCTAACTATTGTTTTGATTTCCTCTTCATTAGAGGTGACCTCACCCTTTTCATTTTTGATATTGGCAATTTGATTTTCTTCTTTCTTTTTTTTAATCAAATTGGCCAAAGGTTTATCAATTTTATTGGTTTTTTCATAAAACCAACTCTTTGTTTTATTTATTAATTCAATAGTTTTCTTGGTTTGAATTTTATTAATCTCTCCTTTGATTTTCAGCATTTCTAATTTGGTATTTAATTGGGGGTTTTCAATTTGCTCTTTTTCTAGTTTTTTCAGCTGTGTGCCCAGATCATTGATCTCCTTTTTCCCTATTTTATTCATGTAGGCATTTAGGGATATAAAACTTCCCCTAAGAACTGCTTTTGCTGCATCCCATAAGTTTTGGTATGTTGTTTCATTATTGTCATTCTCTTGAATGAAGTTATTAATTGTTTCTCTGATTTGTTCTTTGGACCACTCATTCTTTAGAATTAAATTATTTAGTTTCCAATTAGTTTTTAGCTTATTTTTCCATGGCTCTTTATTAAAAATGATTCTTATTGCATCATGATCTGAAAAGGATGCTTTGACTACTTCTGCTTTTCTGCACTGGATTGTGAGGTTTTTATGCCCTAGTACATGGTCAATTTTTGAGTATGTGCCATGTACTTTTGAGAAGAAAGTATATTCCTTTTTATCCCCATTCAGTTTTCTCCAGAGGTCTATCATATGTACTCCCTACACTTAATTGGTCAGAAATTGGCAAGTTAATTTTTTTTAAAAAAGTAAAGTCCTTTAGGAATCTAAGTAACACCAAAATCTCCAGATAAGTGTTATTTCTTCATTGAATCTGAAATCTAGGAAAAAATAAGTATATTAATATGTATTTATTGTGTTTATGCAAAAACAGAACTGGTACAATATAATGGCTAATGGGTTTGGTTGAGAATCAGAAAAGTTTGGATTAAAATCCCACCTGTGACATTTACTATGTGAGCAATGCTAAGCCTCTACTAATCTCAAGCAACTTCCTACACTTAAAGACTAAGTTATAAGTGGGTTATGATCAGCTTTAATAAAGGAAGTTCCCACACTGGGAGTTTCTCATAGTAAAAAATAATCTTCCCATTCATGATTCACACATTCACAAAATGTCCATGGTGCTAAAAGCATTCCAATTTTGGGAATTTCTATTCTTTACCACATATTAGTGAAAAATGATGGAAAAGTTGTATTTGGGTTCCAAAGATTTTGGTAAAACTATTTAGTAAAATGCCTTTAGGATTACACACTGCAAAAAAAAATATTTCCTTAGCTTCATTACAAAATATAGTAATGGAAAATGTGTCAAAAACTTAGAAACATTTACCAAATTTTTGCTATAGGAAGCCAATTTTAAAAATCACATCAATGCTTCTTAATGGCATTACTATAGAACAAAGATGCCATCCAGTGGCAGGTTAGATTGATCACTCCTGTCTATTTCCACTCACATCACAAAGGTATCTATCTTTTTCTTCCCCCATGATCTCAGTACTTTTTCATTGTTCTTCTATATAGAATATTTGGCTTAAAGATAAATTGATTATTAGATATCAGTTGTTAAGGAATTCTGGAAAATGGACTCACAATTAGGCATCCTCCTTTAATATGTTTTTAATCATATCCTACACATAAGTTCACAACAAAACTGCAATATTATTAAACTACAACAAAATACATAATTAATATAGGGTTTTTCTCTTAAAGAGTTAACTCTAAAGCTTTCCCCCAACCTAACATAGGATTTTGCACATAATAAGTATTCAATAAACATTGGCTTACTAGAAAAAAATAAAGGATGAGTGAATACCCACATTTAATACTTTCCTATAAAATGGACATTAAAAAAATACACCAAAATCTGACTTAACCAGAACTAAATTACTCAAATAACTGAAATTTTTGTAGTTTTCTACTTTGGGAAGAAAACTGCATGCACAAAATGTTCATATCAGGGACCTACTTTTTAAAAGCTGATTTCTGGTTTCTATCTTGGAGTCAGCACATACATTAAGCTTAAGATTCTGTATCTCTTTTATCTTCATCCACAGTCCCAAAGAGTCACAGGTGGTCAGAATCATGGGAGATACCGCAAGATCTTCAGTCATGAAAGAAATGTGGATTTGTACTTTTTAGAAAGATTTTCAAGAAAGATTGAAACGAAAAGGGACTTGAGGTTAACCCTCAAGTTAGCTAGAAAATTAAATTAGGCAGAAGCCTCTATTCTCCACCTATCCAATTGATCAAAGTTTGATTTACTAGGTTGGATGAACCATTAGTCTGACTCACAGTATCATTTCTTATGTGCTGAAGTCAAGAAGAGCCCAAATCTGTCTACACAGGTAATATAACAAAGGATAAACATGTTTAAAACCCCAAGGCAGATTCATGGATAGATTTCAGGAAGTCCAAGAACTGGGAACTTTTAATATACTGATAACTGTACTTTGATATAATTGTATAATGTAATTATAATTCCTTAGTGACTCTATGCATTTTACTTATTCTAAAGGTCCATAGGCTTCACCAGACTGCTACAGAGGGACATGACAAAAAAATTAAGAGCCCTTGCCCTGAAGTAAATAGAAATATATAAGCACACTACTAAATGAATAGCTTCAGCCATATTTTTTCATCAAAATTCCCATATATAAACTGAACAGGCTTGCTTAGTTCTCTTACCTTGCCCCCATTTTCCATACCCTGACCCCTCCCCCCCAACACTGCCACACCCTACCACACCCCACAGTGGTAAAGGTCAAGCAAAGTTTGCCAGTGAGTAGCAAATATGTGATAAGTTGTATTGATTGTGAGAGTCTGAGCTTTACGGTGACACTGGCAGAAACGAAGTAGACACCTTGCAGAGACACATTTGTCGCCAGATGTTTTTCTGTCAGCAATTTGGAGGACACTGGGTCATTCAGATTCCATCTTCCTCCTTTACTATTAAGGCCCTCACCCTTCAGTGTTAAGTCAGGGCATTCCACCCAATGGGAAGTGGGACTGCGTTGATCTCCATCTTTGGCAACTTGTAAAACAGGGACAAAAAAAATAACCAGTAAGGGGTCATGCCTTGCAGGAGAGCTTGAGAACTGCTATTCTACAAATGGTTCTCAAGTACTGGGCTGGGACAGGTGAAGATCAGCACAGCCACTCTTTCTAGACAGGATGCTCGGATTTACCTCTGAAGGCTGAGTTCCTAAATGGAAAATGAGAAGAGTGAAATGTAGATAAGCTGGTGCAATTCACCATGCAAGTAAGTCCTAACAAACAGATCTTACAACGTATTTGTTTTTAAGACCATCCGGTTCTTTTCATCCGGGAAAATGAAAGACAATGTCTCCCAAGCAATGGCTTCTGGTCACACTATAATTCAAGGCAGAGTCGCTGTGAAATAACATTCGCTTTTTATTAAAGGGACATGTTGGGAGGTGCCACTGGAAGGGCACATCTGGAACACAGAGAACAGAAAAGATTTAGCTGAACAAACTACCCAAGCTTTAGCCTGTTGTATTCAATTCCAGATGCTGTAAAAAAAAAAAAACCTCTAAATATGAGTATTTTGACTTATTTGTAAAATAAAATGAAATGAAATGAAATGAAGTCAACAAGTTCTGAAAAAACCATAGTTGTTCAAAATCTTCTTCGGTCTCAATTGAGGGCCTTGTCCTCCAATATAAATGTATTTTCTGTACCCTAAAAGCACCCATCATAACAAATCTGTTAAATGTTAGAATATAACTTCACAATGTAATCAGGTTCCTACCACCATATGCCACCACCTCACCTCTCTACTTTACTGCACCAAGTCACAAACCACAATCAACAAAGTCTCTTGGA
This sequence comes from Trichosurus vulpecula, assembly GCF_011100635.1. NCBI lineage: Eukaryota > Metazoa > Chordata > Mammalia > Diprotodontia > Phalangeridae > Trichosurus > Trichosurus vulpecula. The sequence goes on along the minus strand of NC_050575.1, from coordinate 135,228,294 downwards.
AAAAGAAGAAAAGACGATGACAACCTTGAACACAATCTGAACAAAGGGGGACTGGAGACCATGGCATACAAGAACAGGTTGAAGGAACTAGGGAAGGAGAAAAGATGACAGGGCAAGTAGAGCACAATAGGTATTTGAAGCGCTATACAAAATGGAACGGAGTCTAGACTTGTTCTACATAGTCCAAGAGAGCTCAACTAGGTACCATGGGATAGATGTTGAAAAGGAGCATACTTTGGTACCACATAAAGAAAAACTCCATTAACAATGAGAGTTACCAAGAAGTGGAGTTGATTGCCTCAGGTGCTAGTGGCTCCCCATTATTGGAGCCTTTCAAGTAAATGTTTATTGGATATGTTGTAGGATGGATTTTTGGTCAGGTACCAGTTGGAAAAGATGTCCTCTGAGGTTCTCTGAGGTAAAAATTAAAATATCAAAATGGTACTACATCTTTAAAATTCAAAAATGTTAAAGATATTAAGTTTTAAAAAGAATATAACAATACTCCCAAGGAGAGAGAGAATTTGGCTGAAATCTACACCCCATCAATCTGCTCTCTGAGTCAAATCTGCCCTCATGGTCACATGATCAAGGACAAAGACTTAACTACCAGAGTCTCTAAGGTCCCTTTCAAAACTCTAATTTTTTTTAAAAGGAAATCTGTGTACTAAAGGAGCTCACTAGCAAAGAAGAAAAATCTGGCCCCTCTGAGGCTTAAAATAATCAGCTCTTTGTTCCACTTAGCAGAAATGGAAACAGCAGAGGAGCCAGTCTGGCCCCACCTAGTACTCTCCAGGAGTCAAAATAACTCTATTTCCAGGAGAGAGTTGCTCTGTGGTAATCTGAGTAATTTAATAGTGTTGCAAAAGACTGCCACACAAAAAAAAAAATCTTGGGAAAACTAGAAAGCAGTCTGGCAGAAATTAGATTTAGATCAACATCTCACAACATATACTACAATAAACTCCAAATGACTTAGATATAAAGATTACACTACAAACAAATTAGAGGAGCAGTGAAGGAAATATCTTTCATAGCTAATACAGAGAGGAAAAGTTATTGACCAAATGAAGGATAGAGAGGATCACATATTAAGATTAAGTTTTCACTACATAAAACTGAAAAGTCTCTGGACAAACAAAATCAATGCAAATAAAATTAGAATGGTGACAGTTAACTGGGAGTAGACCATCAAAGGTCATAGATTATAGAGAGATTTGCATCTTATCCAAAAGGATGCCTAACAGTGTACATAGCTGTTCCCATCCCAGGTCATAATCTCAACAAAACTACTCAACTTAGAAATTACAGAATCAAAATCAACTTGCATGATCCTGCTTTCTGATCCAACCTTGTTCTTTTACACTAGCTGTGCCCCCTTCCCAAAATGCAATTCCATTTTACCTATTGCCTTTAAAATCCTACTCAATCAATATCCTCTGTAGGAAGCCCTTCCTTATTCCTCCATGTACATATATACACATACTGATACACACACATACATGTTACATCCCCTCATAGAACATAAACTTCCTGAGGGAGGAGACTATTACATTTTTGTCTGCATACCTAGCATTTAATACAGCATCTGGCACTTTATAAATACTTATTGATTGATTCTGACCATTATCACGGTCAGATAACAGTAACTAATATTTATATGGTGTTTTAAGGTTTGCAAGGCTCTTTACATACTTTATCTCATTTAAGAATGAAAATAACCCTATGATATAGATACTATAGGTTTTATTATCCCATTTTTACAAATGAAGTGACTGAGGTTCAGAGCAGTTGACTGACTTGTCTGTAGTCACTAGCAAAGAAGAGATCTTAACCCAAGTCTCCATGATTCCAAGCATAGCCTCTGTCATTTACGTCATGCTATCTCTTGATTAGTCATATATCACTTGCAGTTTTAAGGCTTAGAAAATAGGGCATATACTCTTCATTCTAGGTGAAAGGAACAGAGTCTCCAAATATAGAAGGTTGGGAGAATGAGCCACAGGAATCCTAGAGTTAGTATCCAGAGCAGTCAGCCCAGCACTGATGCCTTGAGGAGCAAAAAGTGACCTTTAGAGACCCTGGCCCAGCAGACACTGAGACAAGGGCTCATCTGTCAAAGTACCACATCCGGATATAAATATGACATTGGGATCAGTGTCATGTAAGAACTGAGCTATGTTTTGAGCCTCTTCCTCCAGAAACTGAGGAAGTATAAGGAAGAATATACCACTAAGTGGGGGGGATATGTATATTTGTTCATTTGTTCTTGCTGTGTCTTTGAAGCAGATATCCATGTGTAAAAGCTAAATAACAAAAAGTAGGGGAGAAGAAGAAAGGAAAGAAAGAAAGGGAGGAAGAGTAGGAGATGGGGAAGGAAGGAAGGAAGGAAGGAAGGAAGGAAGGAAGGAAGGAAGGAAGGAAGGAAAGAAGGAGAATTAATGGTCACGAAGATAATAGTAGCAAGTGGTAGACCTTTTCTGGGAGGTAACAGTTTGCAATCTTTCTTTTAAATCTATAAAGCATATAAAAATCCATATCACTTCAACTTAATTCAGTTTTTTTTATTTGTAAAAAGGAATTTTTTTGTTTGTTTTTTATACAGCGCCTTAAAGGTGGATCAAATTAATATCATCTACCCAATAGCAAGACATTTTTAAAAATACATCTCCAGGGGCAGCTAGGTGGCACAGTGAGTAGAGCACTGGCCTTGGAGTCAGGAGGACCTGAGTTCAAATGTGACCTCAGACACTTGACACAAGTACTAGCTGTATGACTCTGGGCAAGTCACTTAACTCCAATTGCCCTACCAAAAATAAAAAAATTTAAAAAAAGAAATATATCTCTAAATCATGACAAAAGAAAAATTATATGTAATATATTATGTATGTGTGTGTATCATATGCATATATGTCCATATATATCAGAAATGGACCAACATTTATGTTAAATCCAAAACTCCATCTGAAAGCACTGGGCCTGCCATAGAGCCTATGCCAAATGTTTGTCCCAATGCAAATGGTTTGCAATTTTTCATCTGTATTACTAAACTAATTGGATTACTAGACTGGTAGCTGGAAAATCTGGAACCTGAAACAGGGGCATGGTGCTACTCCGGTCCAAGTCTTGGACATCATGCTTTGCGTTGCAAAGACAGAGATCTCAAACATGAGACCTGACAGTAGGGCAGGAGCATGGTCCACATTTCAGATACTTTTTGGGTGTTTCTCACTCATTGGTATATTAGGACATAGAGAATCCAGTCCAGACCACTAACCAGAATCCCATGTCTAGCATATAATCATGTGTATCAACAATGCCCTCCAGTAGTAGAGAAAACTGCAGGTCAAGACTCCAATCAGCTGGTATTTCAAGAGTCCTATGACTAGTACATTCATACTTCTTATTCTTCTAATCACTGGAATTCAAAGTCCCCCTCTCTCTATGAGAAAACCCCCTTCCCCAGTTTACTTTCCCTAAACTGTCATTCCTATTAAGTCCAAACCTACCTCCTTTCTCCTCCCTTGCTATTATTCTCTCTGGAAAACTCCCTTTCCCTTTAACAAATTTTCCTTTATCCCAGATCTTTGTTTTTTGCATATTGACATATTTTTGAAATCTTTCTCCAAAAGGTGCTGCATCCCTGACCATATGTTAGCAGTTAGCAGTGCTAATTGCTGATTCTCTCATGTCCCTGAATACACTGGGACAAAGGAAGAAGTCAACATAGTTATTGCTCCCCACTGCCACTTCTAGCTCATCTTTCTGCAATCTCTTCTCCCTTATGGTTAACTCCATTCATATGTGTCACCCAGTCGAGGTCCTTGTTGCTATTATCTAACAACCTACCGAGTTACTTTTCCATATTTCTCGAGGAGTCCAGTATCTGACTCACTATCTTGTTCTGTACCTTCACCTTTGCCTTCATACTTAGGAACATGAATATACATGCACAAATGTCCTCTCAAGCACTCCGACCTCCTGATTCAAGTCAAGTCAACAAGCATTTATTAAGTGTATACTATGTGCCAGGCACTATGCTAAGCACTGGAGAGACAAAGAAAGGCAAAAGGCAGTACCTTCTCTCAAAGAGCTCAGTCTAATGGGGAAGATGACATGCAATAATTATATAAACAATTAATATGCAGGATAAACTGTGGATAATCTCAGAAAGAAGGCACTAGCATTAAGGGAGATCAGAAAAGCCTTCCTAGAGAAGGTGGAATATTATCTAGAACCTGAAAGAAGCCAAGGAAGCCAGAAGACAGAGACAAAGAGGGAGAGGATTCCTGGTACTAAGACAGCCAGTGAAAATGTCCAGAGTTGGAAGATGGAGCCCCACATGAAAGGAACAGCAAAGAGATCAGTGTGGCAGGATCACAATGTACTTGGAGGGAGTAAGGTATAAGATAACTGGAAGGGTAGGAAAAAGCCAGGTTACAAAGGGCTTTGAATGCCTAATCAGATTTTATATTTGATCCTGGTGTTAGTAAGGAGCTGCTGGCATTTATTGAATAGTGGGTAACATAGTAGGGACTGCACATCAGGAATGTTAATTTGACGGCTGGGTGGAGGACAGACAGGAGTGGAGAAAGACTTGAAGCAGGAAGACCAACCAGCAGGTTATTGTAATAGCCCACGTGTGAGGTGGATGAAGGCTTTCACCAGACTGTTGGCAGTGTCAAAGGAGGGAAGGAGGTATGTACAAGAGATAACATAAAGGTAAAAATAAGAAGGCTTGGCAACTGATGATATGTGTGTTATGAGAGAGAGAGAAGAGTCAAAGATAACACCCAGGTTATAGGCCTCAGTGACTGAAAGAATGGTGGTGTCCTCAACAGTAATAAAAATTAGGAAGACGGGAAATTTGGGAGAAAAAATCATTAGCTGTATGTGTTGAGTTTAAGAAATCTATAAGACATCTAGTCTAAGATGTCCGATATGCAGTTGGAGATGCAATACTAAAGGTCAGGAGAGTATTTAGGGCTAGATAAATAGACCTGAGAATCATCAGTATATAGATGATAATTGAATCCATGGGAGCTGATGAGATCGCTAACTGAAACAGGAGGGGAGGGGAGGGAAGGGCCCAGGACAGAGCCTTGGCGGGAGGGGGGGGGGAACACCCATATATAGTTGGCATGACCTGGATGAAGATCCAGCAAAGGAGACTGAGAAGTGGTCAGACAGTCAAGACAGTCGAAGACTAAAGAGGAGTCAAGAAGGATGAGGATAGGGAAAAGACAATTAAAAAACCATTGGTAACTCTGAAGAAAGCAATTTCAGTTGAATGATGAAGTTGGAAGCTAAACTGCTGAGAGTTAAAAAGAAAGCCAGAGGAAAGACAGTAGAGGCACCAAATGGAGACAGCCTTCTCAGAGTTTAGTCACAAAAGTCAAAAGTGAAGTAGGACAATAGCTTGTGGGGGGGGGGAATGAATGGATCAAGTGAGCATATTCTGAGGATGGGGGAGATATGGGTATGTTTGTAGGCAATAGGAAAGCAGTCAGTAAGAGCTTGAAGACTAGTGAAAAAATGATTATGATAGAGGGGATAATCTAGTGAAGAAGATGAAATGGAGTAGGATTACTTGAGCATGTAGAGAGGTTTGCCTTGGCAAAGAGAAGGGGCCACCACTTCATGTGAGACAGGGGTGAAAGAGGAAATAGTGGTAGAAGGTACCTGAGGAGGGCATGAGTAGGGAGGAGGGAAGAGGAAGCTCTCTGAAATATTCAGTGAAATGAGCCATGGAAAACTTAAGGAGTGAGGAAAAAGTTAGGAAAAGTCAGTGTAGTGAATATGATAGTGAACTGATTAGGGAGGTATGAAAAAACTCTCTCCAGAGATGAAGGCCTACTGACTGTGTAACATAATATGTACTGGACTCAGTCGATAGAGTTTTGTGATTTTCTCCAGATTTCTTTGGGAACAAAGGGTAGGAGTAATCCAAGGCTGAGAGGCTTGGCAGGACAAGATTCCAATAGAATAAGGGGGCAAGAGACTCAAGAGAAGAAGAGAGTGTAAAATTGAACTAGCTTACCAAGGATTCAGGATGGGAAGGAGAAGTATAGCCAGTGCAGGGCTGATGGCCTGAGAAAGAAGTGAGGAGTGGAGGGACTGGAGGTCATAATGATGACTAAGAACAGAGTTTGGAGTTCTAAGGCAAAGGGAAAAGTAGAATATCAACAGATTGTGATCGGATGAAAAAATTTCTGAGTTCCTAAATGTGGCAGCAGAACACTCGTGGGTCATGGCAAGATCAAGGAACTGGGAAGTCAGGATGTGTGAGATAGTAGCAATACATATGCTGAAGTTCCCTCCACCAAGGGCAGAAACTAGAAAGGAAAGACTGTAAGCCAGATGGTGAATTCATTAAGGAAGGAAAGAGGATAGCCTTCAGTTCATCACTCTCCACAATCATGAATTGTGAAATTTCCCTCTCTGATTGCTACCTCCTGTCCTTCTGATGCCTCGCAGTGGACTCAGAGCCCTCTGTGGAGGATCATCCGTGTTATTTTTTCTAACTTTATTTTACTTTTGGGCAGACAACTTTCTGCTCTGATGTGGCATGGTCTGGATAGCTTGTCTATGATCCTTATGAATTGTAATAGGTCCATAAGCTAAGGTTTGCCTGATGCCTGGAAATCTCAAGTATTCATTCCCAAGTACTCAATGCCTTTTCAGAGCCCTGCGCTTCTCTTGTGGGGGAACGGTTTCTGAGTTGATTTTTTCTTAAGCTAGCTCTCTTATCCTCATGAGGGTAAGTTCAGACCTTGAATATGAATTTCTCATTCACTGCAAGAATCCAGTGGGAAAATGTTGGGTTCCTTATGTGTTCTAGGGACCATGAGAGGATTTTATACCCAGAACAGCTTTATTTCTCTTCTAAAGGAGGGGAAGCGACTTTCAGCTGACTCTTGGTCCCAAAATCCTTGTTGGGAGAGCCCTATGTATTCTGGTGGCTCCTTTGGTCCCTAACTTTCCCTTTGAGAGGGGGAGCTCATTACTTTTCTCCTCCTTTTCTCTATTTTTTGTTATTTAAATTTTTCTTTTCTACTTCTTGGGTTAGGGTATACCTTTACATACACCAAGACAGGTAACTTAGCTTTTGTTCAATTGTTTCATGTTGTGTTTCAACTTTCTTGACCTTCAGTTTGGGCTTTTTGGCAAAGATAATGAAGTAGTTTCTAATTTCCTTCTCAGATCATTTTAAGGATGAGGAAACTGAAGTAGTTTGCTATTTCCTTCTCCAGCTCATTTTACGGATGAGGAAACTGAGGCAAACAGGGTTAAGTGACTTGCCCAGGGTCATATAGCTGAAAAGTATCTGAGGCCAGAGTTGAACTCAAGTCTTCCTAACTCCAGACCCAGCACTCTATCCACTGCACCACCTAGCTGCCCCAGGTAACATATAAGATTTGCATAAAATGGTGTTTATTTGTTAAATTATATAACCATGTATTTGGGAGTAGGTATAATATACAAGCCCACCAGTTACAGTAGGGCTGGACCCTCATGGAAGACTGTTTATTTTTAGATTGTCCAAGAACTATGCCACATGGACTTTACTAAGACTTATTTGAGAAGTACTAAAATGGTAGATAAGTCTTGGGCCTCCCCAAAGTCACCAGAGAGCTGTCCAGAATTTGGATATGGCTAAATATGTCAAAAGCACACTAGTTGATTTTCTGTGAAAGACAAATATTTAACAGTGGGGGGTGCAGATTGGGGGAAGGGAGTGTAAAGGAGGTATAAAGTATTGACTTTTTTTTACTTCTTTAAGAGATATAAAGAAGTTCCTTAATCAACATGACAGAATTATACAGCAGCCAGTAATTGGCTAGCTAAAGGTTCAATCACATCCCTAGTGAGCTTTAAAAAACAGACTAGCCAGCACTGCACATACATTCTCTAAAGTGCAATCTCTGGCTGTCAAGAAGAGCACCAACTATGCAGGAAAAATTAAGCTTTTAAGAGGGAATCACATTACATGAAACTGAAAAGTTTCTTCACAGACAATATTAACATACCTAGGATAAAAATGGAAGTGATCAAATAGGGAAAAAAAACTCAATATTAAATTTCTCTGATAAGAGTTTGGCATCCAAAATATGAGTAATTAACATCAATTTCATATATATGCATATATATACATACATATACACATGTATATATCACATACATGAATATACACATTCAGAGAAATTTGGTATGAAGTTTTTTGTGTGAATATATACATGTATGTATGTGAAGTATGTGTATATATACAAACATACCCATACATATACATATGCACACACAAAAACAAACTTAAAGGCATTCCCCAGTAAATAAACGGTCAAAGCATAAGTACAGTGTTCAAAAGAACTGCAAACTATTAGCAATCACATGAAAGAATGCTACAAATCACTGACAGTAAGAGAATTGCAAAATCCAAATCAAATCACCTCACACCATGCACACTGGCAAAAATAAAAAAAAAAGATGGCAATGGTCATTGGTGGAAGAATTTTGGAAAGATAGGTATACTGTTGTATTATTGGTGAACTGTGAATGAGTACAACCATTTTGGAAAGCAAATCGGAACTATGCAAATAAAATTTCTAAAATGTCTGTATCTTTTGACCCAAAGAGTCCATTACTAGGCTTTCACCCCAAGGAAGGTACTGATAACAAGAAAGTCCCCATACGTACCAAATTATTTACAGCAGCCCTTTTTTATGATAGCAAAGAACTGGAAATAAAATAGATTCCCACTGATTGAAAAATGACTAAAGAAACTGTGGTACATGAATACAATTAAATATTACTATAAGAAATGATGAATGCAATGATACAGATACAAGTACAGAGAACCTGGAAAGATCTACACAACCTGATGCAGAGGGAAGTAAACAGAGTCAAGAAAACAATATACACAATGATTGCAACAATATAAATGGAAGGAATACACACAAACCAAAAGTTACTATTGTAAAACTTTAAAGAACAAAAATGACTCAGAAGAAAAGATATAAAAAGATATTCCCATATGACCTCTTTGCAGAGAAAGTCCACAAGTATTGCACATTACACATATTTTCAGACTTTTTCAATGTATTAATTAATTATGCTATTTTTTCCTCTTCTTTTTATCTTTTTTTTGTCCTTCAAAAATATTATTTGTATATGAGATGGCCATCTGAGAAGGGGAAGGAAACTAATGGAAATTATGGGGATGCAAGAAATAAAGACATCAATAAAAAAAATTTTAAATAAAAAGGAGAATCGTTCTTCAACCTTTCCCTTGTGCCTCTTCCAGAGTACAAGGATTTAGAGATTTCTCCCCCCTTCTCCCATCACTCACAATGGCATCTCGCAGTAAAGTAATCAATCCTCTCAGTTGGAGACATCGTACCAAGCAGAAAGTCGACCCTAGCAGTGAAGAGCTGAGCTACAGAGAGGAACAGGCCCAAAAAGCCCAGCTGGAGGAACTCCTCAGCACAGACTCTGCACACTGTGGAAAGAGCATGAGGACATTGTAAGAAGACAAAAGATATCAAGGCTCCCAAAGTACAAGTTGAGGGGTGGAGGGATAGGTTAGATAAGTAGTACAAGTACAAGTAATTTGACAGCAGGAGGAAAAGAAAGAGCTAGTATGAAGAGAAGTTTGTTAATAACAGAACAGGAGTTCCAGAAGACATAATGTTTGTTTTCAAAGAAGACCAATGACATGACAGGGTGAACTGTATTTAAGTGAGGCAGAGTTGTACAAAAGTCATTAGCTTCACTCTCTTTTCCAGGGTCATCAAAGTCCAGGGGCAAGATAAAAGTCAAGATGCCTGGCAATGGCCCAGGATACAGTGGATGACCTTGGCATCTTTGATGTCTATGCTCTAAGTACTTCACAGCACCTGCTTCAGCTGCCTTCATGGCCACTGGAATAAATTTTTCCCATTCTGTAGGGAGAAGTCTTCACATGATTGGGGTAGATGTGCCCCTGACTCACCGATGGGTCTGAGGCCTGTTGGTTGCCCTTGACCTGGTTTTACCTTGAAATGTGGTCGCTGCCCATCTTACAACTTCTTGGAGCCATGGATGAGAGTTCAGTGAAATGTGGACACCAAAGATGGATGAGCAGTCTTGAAAAGGGCTCGGCAAGTCCTCATACCTGAGGTGCTGGTTCAGGGAAACACGAGATAGGGAAATTAGAATGATGGAGCTGATATTGGTGGATATGAAGAAACCCAGAGTAAGGATCAAGGAAGGGCACTTTGGCCTTGCTGTCCTTCAACTGAGTAGCACAGGGATCCTGAGCGACTTACTGCCATCCCCTTCAAAGAGGCAAAAGTAATGCTGATTTGATTATCAATCCCTGAGTTAGTGGTTGGAAGTATGGAAGGGTGCACATGGTTGAAGAGCAAATGTATAGACTCCAGTCTTGCCTGATGGTCAAAGCAGGATCAGTGTGGCTATAAAGTACAAAAGTACATCTGAGGTGCTACCCCTCAGCTAGGTTAGGTCAGTTCAGTTCTGCACCTAGACTCACACCAATGCTAAGCTGATTACCACCCTACCAAGGGCAATAAAAGGACAATCTAAGCACACAAATGTTTTCTTTTCTTCTCTTTCCTTTTTTTTAGCTGTTTTAGGAAAGAAGGGGTGGGGGTCAAAGAAGATATAGGAACACTGGTCTGAGTAGATGAAATTATGATAATTGACTGCAGAGAAAAGGAAGAACTATCAATTCTCATTTTGCTTTTGTTTTCTATGCCAAAGGGGATGACTTTGGTCTTGGAAATGATAAAACAAAAACTAGTAATAGAGAGTTCATATTTTAGATAAGTGATGAGATAGTAAAATATCCTTGATGAATTGTCATCTGGTCCAAGTAAATAACATTCCTGAATAGTAAAAGAACCAGCATATGTGATGCTGAGCCACTGTTAAGGATATCTTGAAAGACTGTGGAGAATGGGAGAAGTGAAATGAAATTGGAGAAGGGAAAATGTCCTGATTTTCAAAAAAGGAAAGAAAACAGAGTCTGCCAAACATAGAGTAATGAGTTTGACTTCAATTCCTGCTAAAACTCTAGAACAGGTCATTAAAGAAATGGTTGGCTAGAAAAGGAAGGTGATAACATAGACCCATCAAGAATAGGTCATGCTAGAGTAATCTCATTTCCTTTTTTTTTCCAGAGGGTTACTAAACTGTAACATCAAAAATACTAGAAATATTGTTGACCTAGATTTTGCCAAAGCATTTCATAAAGCCTCTCATTGTATGATATTATTGTGGGTGAGAGGGGGAATGGAGGGATGTGGGCTAGGTGATAATACACCTAGACTGATTTGGAACTGATTAAGTGGTTCAGTGTTAACTTGGCAAGAGGTCTCCAGTGGAAAGCCCCAGGAATCTGTGTGTGGTCCTGTGCTATTTAACATTTTTATCAATGACCTGAATAAAGGGATGGATGGCACGCTCATGAAATTTGTAGATAACAGAAAGCTGAGAGGTATAGCTAAGATGCTAGATAACAGAATCACAAGCCAAAAAGATCTTGACTTGCAAGAGCCTTCAGTCAAATCCAATAAACTGAAATTTAGTAAGGATAAAATGTAAAAGTTCTATTTACATTTATTTCCAAAAATAATCAATTTCAAAAAGTATAAGTGAGATGGAGGAGAAACGATTAGATAGCACTTTGTAAAAGATATTGCAGTTTTAGTGATCTACAAGCTCAAAGTGAGTCAGTGCTATGGTAGGGAAGGCTAAAGAGCCGATGTCATCTTTGGCTGCATGAAGAAAGGCATGGCTTCCAGGAATATATAGGTGATATTCTATTGTCCTCCACGTTCTTCAAGTGTTTAAAGGACTGTCTGTCATATGGAAGGGGGATTGGACTTATTCTGTTTATCCCTGAAGGGCAGAAGTAAGACTATTCTATTCTGTTCTAAGAGAAGGAAATGGGAGAAAGAATACCATGTACAGGGAACAGTAAGGACATCTTAGCTGGAACACAAAACTGTATGAAGGAAAAACGTATGATAAGCCTGGAAATATAGTCTGGAGTCAGATTGTAAGGGGCTGTGAATAGAGAAATTTGTATTTTATCCTAGAAATAGCAGGGAGCAACTGAAACATCCTGAGGAGAGGAGTGACATGGTTAAGCAAGTGCTTAAAGAATATCAATTCTGTGGCTATGTTGAAGATAGACTGGAGAAGGGATAACTGGGTGTAAGATGCAAAGAGGCAAACCTGGACTCGATGAAAGGGAAAACTTCCTAACAACAAGAACAATCCAAAAGCGCAATGGCCTGGTCAGCGTGTGATGGATTCCCCTCTCCTAGAGGTCTTCAAGCAAAGGTCTAATAACAATCTGTTGGCTTCAGTATAGAAATATGTTTTTGTAAGATTCCAGTGGGACTAGATGGCCATAGGAGTTTTCATCCATGTGTAGTGTGAGGGGAGTGGGCCCCGCTATGTAGCTAAGCCCACATGTGGCAAGGGTTGTCACCCCACATGCAGCATGGAGGTATCATCACATTACTCAAAGGGAGGCAGAACAGACATCTCTAGCCTCTTCTCCCTCTACTCTTCTCCAAGGGGGACTTTTGTTCCTGCCCACATGCCTGGGGCAGGAGGCTACTTTGCTTTTCTCAGAGCTTTTTTTCTCTAGCAGTACCAGGCTAGAAGTGTATCTATCTGTTCCCATAGTTATTTTTAGTTTAGGGAATATGATCAGTCTCACATTAATTTCTGATCCCTTTGTCATTTCTGGGGAGAAGGAGGACCCCAAGCTTTATATCCAGTACAACTCCTTTCCCACCAAATATCAGTTCCACAATAAACATACATAGCAAATAGCAATGAAACCATTTTATCCAAATGCATAGTAAAACAGAAATCAGAGAATGTATACATAGGAGAATATATAACAGACAATACAGAGTGAAGGAACTATCCCATTGGGAACAAAATAACTCAGCTCAACCAGAAGAGAATGTTCTGGATTTCACCCAAAGAGAAAACTCCCCTCAGTCTCTAGAGCAGCACTCTGGATATAGGAACATGATGGAAACTGTCGGTTCTTTTCATGCCTTCCCAGTCTTCTCCTTCAGTAACCGAAAGTGGTGTGGGCCTCTTCCATCTTCTCCCTCAAAGCTGGCGGCCAGAAGTGCCTGAAGCAACTCAACACTGGAAGAGTCCTGGAAAAGACCCAAAGCTTGAAAAGTCCCAAAGAGGGACTGGAAGGGCCTGGCTGAGAACTGAAGCTCTCGCCTCTCACCATCTCTGGCTCCTCTCAAGCAGGGCAGAACATTTATCTCCACCAATAAGGAGAGAGTCGGGACAGGGGTTTCACATATATGAAATTCTGTGATTCTATGAATGCAGCTACATAAAGTCATACTACCATGCCAGTGGGCCCATTAGAAATTCATGTTACTTAATGTCAACTGGGATCTGTGTAACTTTCCTACTTAAAAAAAAAAAATTCAGTGGCTCCCTATTGCCTCTAGTATCAAATAATACCTAAATCTAGCATTTAAAGTCAACCCAATCCAATCCAACAAACATTTACTGAGTTACCTACTGTGTATTAGGCACTGGACTAAAGACTCCACAATCAGGCTCCGACCTACATTTCTAGCCCAATTTCAAAATTAATATGACACTCAGTGCTTCAACCAAAATGCCTACAACCATTTCCCAAAATCTATACTCTGTCCTCAGCCTCAATGTGTTTGCTCAGGCTGTCTTGTCTCACATTCCTGGAACGAACTCCCTCCATACCTCCAATACCCAGGACCTTTACCTTCTTTCAAGGTTCCATTCAGGTGGGGAAGCTTTCCCTGGTCACACCCAATTGTTAGTACTCCCTGCCTCTTCAATTTACCTCAACTATGATTATTTGTGTATATTCACACAAAGAACAGAACTTAAGGTCCTTAAGGTAAGGGATTGTTTTGTTTCTGTGAGTAGCTCCAACTTCTAGCACACTGTCTTGTTCATAAATAATAGGTTAATAAATGTTTGCTGAATTGAACTGAGATTTCTACCCTGTCTCTAAGTGAGCTATAAGAGAAAACAGATTTGAGTAACTATGAGATGCCTATGCCCTTAGAAAGCTGAACTGGGCAAATATCAATCACAGGGTCTTCAAACCAGATATTCCCTGCAGTATTTTCACCTCACTGGGGCTCTAGGAACTCTTGAGAGACAAAAATCACTAATTCTTTTCTGAAGTGCTCACTCTCCTTTAGGCTGAAGACAGAAACCATGTAAGCCAAAGCCAAGGTCAGACATAAGTGGCTATGGAAACCTCCAATTATCTCCTAATCATCTAAACTTAAGACTATCTCACTGCTGAATTGCCCCAAATTCCCCTCACACACTCTACCCAGCACCTTCCTCTGCCTCTGCATGGGCTAACAGCAGTGTCAAATCCAATTTCTCACTATGCTTCCATCGGATGTCATCAGATGGGCAGAACTGGACTATATCAGTTAACTGAGGTACAGTCCCAGGAGATCACAGTGACTTAGTAAGGTACACTGTGCTTTCAAATTCATTTCCTCCCTTGAGCCAAAATTAAAATAAATGTATTACTCACTACACAGTCACATATTTCCTACGATGTTACCTGTTTCATATCTTTACTCTAGATTATAAATTCCTATGGAATGGAGAATCTGATGCTTCTTTTGTCACCTACTTAGCAATTACCGTAGCAGTATTCATAGAGAATATCCTTCATAAACACTCGTTTAATAAATTATATGTAAGAGATAACAAAGTAGAAGAAATACAAAAATTCTACAACTGAATGTAAAAGAAGTATTAATCCTCACGTGTCCATTTAAAATTCTGGCCTGCATGTAGCTCTGATTTCATTGAAAAGCAACTGATTTACACGACTGGTCTAGTTCAGACTTTAATATACTCCTGACGATCTAAATGAAAATTGTAGTTACATTCTTCATTTCCTCTTCTACATAGTTGTTGGGAGACAGTGTGGTATACTGAAAAGAGCCCTAGATAATAAAATCAAAAGAACAACATTAGGTTCAAGTGTTGGCTCTAACACTGACTACAATGAGTGACCCTGAAAAAGCTTCTTCAATTATAAAATAAGGATAATAACACTGGCATTAAAATACCCTACATTGTTGTTGTAGAGAAAGCTCTTTAAAAATTTTAATACTACAGACTGCAGAAGGAAGACTGAAAACAATGAATATACTTAATTTTTGTTGTTCAGTAGTGTCTGATTCTTCATGACCCCGTTTGGGGTTTTCTTGGAAAAGATACTGGCATGGTTTGCCATTTCCTTTTCCAGCTCATTTTATACTTGAGGAAACTGAGGCAGTGTCCGAGGCCAGATTTGAACTCAGGAAGATGAGTCTTCCTGGCTCCAGGCCCAGCACTCTCTCCACTGCACCACCTACACTGAATACTACTATGGAAATAAAAACATTAACCATAATACAACACAGGTAAAATACAGGATGTCCCAAAAGACTTAGTGCAGCTTACGCTATGAAAACTTGACAGTCTCTTTTCCCTCGGTTTTCATGACATTGCTTGGTCCTGGTTCCTCTCCAATCTGATTGCTCCTCAGTACCCTTTGCTGGAGCTTCATCCAAGTCACCCTGCTAACTATGAATGTCCTATGCAACCCTCTCCTATAGCCTCTTCCTTTCTTCCTCTATATTATACCAAGTGAAATATCACTTGGTGATCGCATCAGTTCCCACGGATTCAATCAACTTCTCTATGCAGACGATTCTCAGATTTACTCATCCAGCCCTAACCTCTCCAAATATCTAGTCTAGCTTGTTAGACATCTCAAACTGGACATCCTATATCTACCTTTAACTCAGCACGTACAAAACTGACCTCACACTTTCCCCAGAAATCCTCCCTGCTTCCAAACTTCCCTATTATTGTTGAGGACACCACCATTCTACCAATCATCCAGGCTCACAACTTAGGTATCATCCTCAACTCCTGAATCTCTCTTAGCCCTCATATCCAATCTCCTGCCAAGTCTGATGGATTTCATCTTCTTAACATCTGTTGTATATATTCAACTCTCTCCCCTGACATCGGCACCAGGCTGGTGAAGACCTGGCTTCACCTCATACCTGGACTACTGCAATACCTTGCTGGTTGCTCTTCCTGTCCCGACTCTCTCCCCACTCTAGTCCATGCACCATTCAACAGTTAAAGTGATCTCCTGAAGCACAGGTCTGACCATGTCACCCTCCTCTATTCAATAAACTCCAATAGTTCCTCATCACCTCCAGGATCAAGTACATAATTCCTTGCTTGATATTCAAGGACCTTTATATGACCTAGCTCCCTCTGACATTTCCAGTCTTCTTACACCTTCCTCTCCAACATGTATTCTTCATTCCAGTGACACTGGCCTACTTGCTGTTTCATGAACAAGATACTCAGTCTCCAGACTCTAGGCATTTTCACTGGCTGACCTCCATATCTGGAATACTCTCCCTCTTTAACTCTACCTCCTGGCTTCCCTGTCTTCCATCAAGTTCCAGATAAAATGCCACCTTCTATAAAAGCCTTTCCCTATCCTCCTCAATGCTAGTAACTTTCCTCTGTTGACTGTCTCCAATTTATCCTCTGTACATCTCATTCATATTGAATTGTTTGTGTGTTGTTTGTCCCATTACACAGTGAGCTCCTTGAAAACAAGCACTGCCTTCTGCCTTTCTTTGTGTCCCAAGCATCTAGCGCAGTGACTGGATTTTAATAAAGGTTTATTGACTATTGACTAAAGGTATGGCTACCAGGAGATAATTTTCTTTTGTCACAGCAATTAGTGAAGACAGCCTAAGTTGGAGAGGAATCATGATAGTGGCTGAGTCCAGTAGCAGTCTACTAAAACTCCAAACAGGCTCTTGCTCAAACCAAACCCAGGGTCAGAGGGAAGAAGAGAGAAATGAGACTTTTCCCTGGATCAGACAACTCTGGGAGCAATGAGAGCTTGCAGGTCCCCAATCTGAGCTTTCCCTGAGATCCTGAAATACATCAAAACTCAATACCCCAAGAAAGCAGGAGCAGGACCAGCCTACACCTTCCCTCCTGAAGTCTGAAATAAGAAAATGGTCTGGAAGAACAAACGAACAAACAAAAAAGAATCCTACCATAAAAAAGCTATGATGGTGACAGATACACTCAAGACAGAAACCTTGGAAGAACAGAATGACTCTGAAATATCTACAAGCAAAGCCCCAAAGAAAAACACAGTGTAAGCACAAATTCATTGAGAATTCCTGGAAGAGACGAAGCAAAGTTAAAGATGAGTCAAAAAATGGTTTTATAAATGAAATGAGGATGCTAGATTAGAAAAGAAATTAGAAAATTAGAAATTTTCTAATTAGAAATTAGAAACGAAATGAGATCTATGAAATAAAGAAAGCACAAGGGGTACCAAACCTTACCCAAAAAATAGACTCCCTGAAAGTTAGAATAGAACAAGTAGATGCCAATGACTCCATGAAACAACAAGAAATATTAAAACAAAAAAGACTGAGGAAAATAGAAGAAAATCTCAGAGCAAAACAAATGACCTGGAAAAAAGAGCAAGAAAAGCTCACCTAAGATCATTAGATTACCTGAAATCCATAAGCAAAAAAAAAAAAAAGAGCCTAGACATCATATTTCAAGAAATTCTAAAACAAAAATACCTCAAAACCAGAGAGAAAAGTAGAAATGGGAAGAATCTACTGGGGTCACCTCCTAAAACCCCAAAGTAAAAACTTTTCAGGAACATTATAGCCAAAATCTGGAGCTTCCAAGTCAAATTGAAAAAAAAAAAAAGCTTCAGGAGGCCAGAAAGAAAGAATTTAGATACTGAGGAATCACAATTAGAATTATATAAGATTTAGCTGCCACCATTATAAAGTAGAGAACTTACAACAACAACATTCCAGAAGGAAAAAACACAGGCTTACAATCAAAAACACCTTAACCCAGCAAAACTGAGTATAATGCTACAGGGGGAAAAATGGATCTTTAATGAAATAGAGTATATTCAAACATTTCTGATTAAAAGACTAGACTTGGGTGGGGAACCTGCGACCCGTTGACTGAATCCAAACTTCACAGAACAAATCCCCTTAATAAAAGGATTTGTTCTGTAAAAGTTGGACTCAGTCAAAAGGCCGTACTCGAGGACCTAGAGTGGCTTTGAGGCCACTCCCCATCCCTGGACTAGACCTTTATAGAAATTTTGAAGTACAAACACAGGAGTCAAATAAAAATAAAAAGGTAAACACGAATAACCATAAGGAACTAAATAAGGATAAACTGTTTACATTCAAATATGATAAGTTGATTATGTGTCATGAACCTTATCATCATCAGGGTTCTTAACTAAAGGGAATACAACCAGATAGAAAGCCTGGGATAAGTTCTATTATGCCTTGATGATCTTAAAAGAAGAATAGAAGTCAAGAGGCAGAAGAAGAAGAATACACTGGTTAGAGGAAATTATCTCATATAATCAGACTGTAAAAGTAGAAATCTATTCAAAAAGGAGGAATAAGGGGGAATCTAACCTTTGAATCTCACTCTCTTCTGAACTAGGCAAAGGAGAGAAGAATATACAGACACAGTAGGGCGCAAAAAATACATTTCACTCAATAGGAAAACAGAAAGGGGAGAGAGAATGAGGCGGGGAAAGAGGGAAGGTAGATTGTGGGAAGAATGAGTCTTAAGCAAAACAAACTTTAAGGATGTACAAAAATATTTATAGCTTTTTTTATGTTGGCGAAGAATTGGAAATTGAGAGGGTCTCCATCAAATGACGAATGGCTGAACAAGTTATAGTGTATAAATGTGAAGGAACACTATTGTGCTATAAGAAACGATGAAGGGGATGGTGTCAGAGAAATCTGAGAAGACTTAAAACTGATGAAAGTGAAGTGAGCAGAAACAGAACAATTTACATAATAACAACAACATTGTGAGGACAACCAACTTTGAAAATTTTAGGAACTCTGATAGGTACAATGACCAACCATGATTCCAGAAGATTCATGATGAAACATGATACCCACCTCCTGGTAAATAGGTAAAGGATTTAGAGGAGAAGATATGAGATTTTTGACATGGCTTATGCAGAAATTTGTTTGCTTGATTATACAGGTTTACAACAAGGGTTTTGTTCTTTCTTTCTCAACTGTTAAGATAGGATAGCATGAAGAAAAGGTAAATTTTTGCTGATTTTAAAAAAATAAAATTGGAAATTAAGTTTTTTTAAGGAAAATAAGTTTTTTCTGAACTATAATTATTTGTTGGCCATATTCCTAATAAAATATCTACTCACATCCTATTCTTATCCCTACCTAGTCACTCTTCAATACATTTAAACATTTATGATTTTAAAACATACACGGGAAGAACTCCATGTTGATTTATTCTTTAATCCCATAGTAAAGTAATTTTCCTGGTCAAAAAGAATACTTATAACAAATAACCTTTATGATTATTAAATACAACTTCATTCCAAAGCCCTAAACTCTGGGCTTATCCAGGCCAAGTTCAGTCTTGAGAAGAGTCCCCAAAATCATGTCTTCAGCTTGTTTCACCCCACTTCTGGTTTCCTCTATAAAATAGCAAAGTATACTGTATATATTTTTAATTCCCAAGCAAGTATGCACGGTAATAATGTATATTCGGAACAGTATAACCTTTGCAGAAAAAAACTTAAAGACCTCAGAGTAGCCCATAAAAGTCAAGACAATTGTCCTCTCTCCCTAGTGAGTTCCATTTAATTATACGGTACTGAATTGTACTGAAATCTTCTAGACAATTCAGAGCCAGGAGAAGCCGTTCCTCTAGAACCACAGGCACAATTATGGGCAATTTATGCTAATCCCACTGTTCGGCCTGGTTGATGTGTTTAATTCCATGTTTAAAAATTCAGACAAAGAAACGTACAGGCTGTCTACTTGGGAGAGACACCATGAAGGAATCGACAGGGTACTGGAATTATAGTCAGGAAGACTTGTTTTCAAATGCCACAGCTAAAACTAGCTAAGTAAACACGGTTTAATCTTTGAGCATCAGTTTCCTTATCCATAAAATGGGTATGTTCCCTTTGGTCTTTGTGTGGCTCAGTTTAGAACACGTAAGGCATTTCGCAAACTATAAAGCACTATATATAAATGTCAGTTACTACTACGCATTCTGAAAATTAACTCTCACGAGGCTACATCAAACAGTATCTTAGAGGGCAATATTAGGATAACTATATTCCAAAAAGCATAGCATATCTATTTTAATTCACTGCCATACTACTCATTATGTATCAGCCTCAGGAGCACATTTAGATCTACTCTGTGTATGTAAGTATTCAACAATGCATTAGACACTAAACTTGCAACAAATTTAAATATCAGCTATGTAGCCAAGTGTCCAATTTATACTGCACTTGGAAAGAAAATGTAAATGGTGGTTCCAAAGTCTCCAGTGAATCCTAGGCTTAAATTCTTTTTTTTTTAAATAAAATTATCTACAAGGTCACAAAATAATTCCACCTTTCCATGGAAACACTTTAAATCAAATGTGCCAATTCAGTAAGTTAGGTATGTTTATTTTTCTGCCACAAAAGTCCCTGACAATGATACAATGCAGTCTTCTTTGCTAAAAAGAAAAAACATCCACTTTAAAGAATATATTTATTTTGCCCTAAAAAATAAGGCATTATAATAATTTAACCTGTTAAAGGAATAAATCTACAGCCCATAGCTATGTTGTATACATTCTATGTGTTGCAAACCTAAGCATCACCTTGCTGTTACTGCCAATGTTTGCAGCTGAGCCATTATTTGTGAAGAAGTCCATATGCATTTCTTATGTGAAAATCACTCCACGTTTTCTACAAGGGAAAAAAAAATCTGTGAAATGTACCAAAGACTTGGGGTTTACATGAATAAGAAAAGAGTACTTTGAGAAATCAAGCCCACGTACCATTACAAGTGACCAACACCTTACCCATGAGAATACAAAACAAAATTAAGTTATTTTAACAGAAAGTAGAAATGAGAAATAATGAAACAAAAATGCAATAATAAAATAAATTTATACAGAACACAACTATTTTTCAAAATTCTTGCTCTGCTTTAGATGCCAGTTTGCCTCCAAGCTACAAACACATTCTTCACACACGCTGGGACTGTTGAGGAAAACTAGTCAGCATTCAGAGGATTAATACAGATTCCCAGCTCTCTGCCTTTGGGCTTAATAGTCAGACATCTATTTGTCCTCAGGAGAGGTTAGAGGTTGAAATGCAAATATGCAAACAACTGAATTCTTTCTTTAAGGAAGCAAGAACAGGCTCCATCTCCATAGCTGTTTAATGAATCCTGGAAATGGTATGGACTTATTTAAATAACACAGTACCTTACAATTTTGAGGGAAAAAACAATGAAAGGAAACACATTTATTCTGGCTAAAATTTGTTCTCTAGAGAAAAAAATGACATGTGACAGCTTATTTACCAAACTCACTAAAGATTTATTGATTTATCAATCAATGCCTTAGGCACTTGTTTCTCCCCAAGGGAGAATTAACAATTCCAACTAACCTAATATATTCTATATATAAACTAAAGTGGATGAAAGAATCAATCCTGACTGTAAAACCCAGGTTTTTTTTTAAATAAAGCTTTTCTTTTTTGATATATGTAAAATTTAAGGCTAGTTAACAAAAAAAAATTAATGCCCTTCTTACTGACTGAAAAACAAAACAAAAAACATCCAAGTTTGTAAGACAGTAAAACTGAACCCAACAGACATCAGTGGAAGGCAAGAACATTGGAAATTTAAAAAAAAAAAAGAATGCTTTTGCTTCTAGATTAATACTAAACTCTACTACTCTTAGTGGCAATGCTGCCTTGCCTCACAGCAGGTATTTTACAAAATACAACAAATTCTGTTTGCAAAATCCAAAGTGCTTCAATTAGTTCCCACTTCAAAATTATTAGTTCACTAAAATATATTAAAATTTGTTAGCACTGCTTCCTGAATACCAGAAATATTTACCTCTACTAGATCAAACTCCAGAAAGAAGGCTTTAGAAGATTTAACTATGCTTCTGTAGCACTCCCTCTGTGCTATTCTCCAACTCCTGCTGGAAGGTTTGAAGGTCGGTAGGGGAAAGAAACAACAACTCCCTGGATTCTAGCACTTTTCACAGTGCCTGGCACAAAGTAGGGGCTTAATAAATGCTTTCTGACTATTGACTATCTATTCAAAGGGTAACCTTGAGAGTCTGCACTTCTAACACTATGACTCATAAGTCCCCATCACTGTGCTTCCCATTAACAATCAGAGAGCAGACACAATCAGTTCTTAGTAAACACATTTACTAAGTTGGCACAATATAAACAGTAACTATAAAACAATCCTTCCATAAACATAGGACACATTCTCCTACAAATGCACAGGGTTCATGGGAAGAGTGGACTCAAACTTAAAGTACAATGGTAGCAAGTCACATGTGTGACAAAGGCAACTGATGACTCCTGATCCTTGAGGGCCTAGGAAGTCCTTTCCCTCACAGAGCTCTGATGCAGCTCCTCTTGGGCACAGCGTCTGTGCTACATGGATTGCTCAGCTAGACTTTCAGGATCTGCTTCTCTCAACAGCTTGTTTCTGGATTGCCAGGGGTCATATTCCTTGAAGCTGCTTCCTCTCTCAGGTGATGGTCTCTCTGTAGCTAGATCTGTTCCTCATTGAAAGCAGCTTCCCTGTACTGATTCAAAGTAACATGACTAATGGTGGTAGAGGACTCCAGGAAAATAAATCCCCCTCATCCTCTTTCTGTCTTTGATGCCTTTCCTTAGGGGCAGGAATCACCTTCACCACTGCCTCCAACTCCCAACTCTGAAATTCTTCCAGGGTTTTGCTACTTAAAGCCTCCAGAGACATAGCTAATTTGTTTACTCAGCCCATCGAGCTTTCCTTTTTCATGACTGAACCAGAGAAATGTTCTCTCAATCAGAGAAATGTTCTCGCTTGATAGGGCTTCCACATATCGTGTTTACACATTAAGCTTCAAATAGTATAATTACATTCTTTGATGTGATCAGCTGAGCTGCAGGGAATCATGTTCCCCTCCTTTATATTTTTTTTTATTTGATTGTAAGCTTCTTAAGGGCAGGGACTATGCTGGTTTTTCATTTTCTTTTCTCCAGGGGTCTAAAGGAAGAGTGTACTTTACACAAAGTATGAGCTTAATAAATATTTATTGAATTGAATTCTCTGTTTTCATAAGGACACCAGAACAGTAAGAAAACATTAAAGGATTCAAAATTTAGATATATGAACATATATGCAAAAAAAGATGTAAGGAAATGGATGCAATTAAATTTTAATATCTTCACCACTGGCTGCTGCTTTAAAAATGCTAAAAATATAAATGTTCATAGAATAACATTTTTGGAAGTTTCTGATGGATTCTAAGAATGAGCACAAGAATTCGGTAGACTGAGGCTCCCTTAATGAACCTCTTGTAGCCACTAAGTAAGGTTGGAGTGGAAACAATGGCCCCCAACTTGTGTCAAATCGATCCCATCCACAGCAAACTGAAATGACTTCTCTCAAGAACCAAAGTGAAAAAGTTCTTTTTATCTGGCTTGAGGGAAAGGGGTCTCAGTGGTGAGAAAAGAATACTCTGAGGGCTACCACTCAGTTATCCAGGTTTAACTACACATAAATGGAACAAGCACATCCAGTCACCAAAATCAACTCGGATAGAGCTCAGATAGAAATAATATGGTGAAAAAGCATGGATTTCACATTTGTAAAATTCCTGAATTCACTTACATTGAATACAAGGACTTATTTTTATATAGCTATGTGGTAAAAATCTAAACATGCAACTCATATGCATATGAAACATCTAATTTTCTTCTTAAAAATGCCAAATTGTGGACAAATCACCTAAATTTTAAGGAGAATTTGGCAATTATTGTAAAATACTGCCCTCTGGTGTTGTGCCTGTTTCATATTTATTGGCAAAACAAAACCCCCCAAAAAGGCAATTTTTTACCTGAAAGAATCACCTCCTGGGTCACTGACTTCTGGCTTCTGATTTGCAGAGACCTGACCACCAAAGTCCCCTGGACCTTTATTGGCTTGTATTGTTGGCGCCTTCCCTACTGTGCCTGAAAAACACCATATAATGTTATTATGACCTGTCTTAGCCAATTCATATCAAAGAGCTTTCTGTTCAGGAACTACATTTAAATTTTCTCTAAATTGCAAACAAAAGCATGTTGTTATTTTTATGTTTCACTGACGAAGAGAAACAATTCCTGGAAAATAAACTAAAGAAGGTTTTACACAGTTATTTCTATTGGAGGAAGAAAAGGTCAGCAGACCAGATAATAGAACTATATTATACAAAGTCTTAAAGCGTCTACAGAAAACAAAAATAAGCATTTTAAAAGGTAGCTTTCAAATCTGCCAGCATTTATCTACAGGCTTGACATCTTTCCCTAGATGGGAGGGCAAAACTACTTTATGATAAACAATATGGATAGGAGAAATCATGCACCTCAAAACTACACAAGCAAAATCTGAAGCCCAACTAAGGAACTTTCAACACTGGCTAAACACAAGAATTTTGGAAAATATTACCAAAAGTAATCTCCAGCATTATCATCATCGTCATCATCCTCGTCATCATCATCATTAAATGAGAAATTAAAATGCTTAAATTTTTCATAACTAATTGGACCTACTAGTTAAGCTCTCTGGAGTTTTAAGAGACAGAATAAGCCTAAAGAATTAACTTTATTTTCAAAATTAGTAAGTTGTAAATTTCCTAGTTTCTAAGTGTTTATACACTACTGTACTTAAGGAGAAATGAGGCTACAAAATTTAAATTTTGTACTAAAATTTTAAAGGGTTATTTTATAAGCAATTTGTTTCAACTTCGTAATTTTTTTTTACTCAAATGCAGAACTTCTTTATAAATTCCAAATAAGCCAAGGTCATTATAACTGACAAAAGGAAAGGATTCATTCATTAATTCAGAGGGAAGACTGTAAAGACCTCTTAATGATCTCTTGTAAAGATCTCTTAATGAATAAGTTAAGAAGATATTCTAATACAGTTTCAAAAAAAATAAACAAATCTGTATATGGAGACATTTGACCACTGGAACACAGTGATTGTGTCAACAGTGTTCATCTGTCTATAAACAAAATTTAAAATGTGTTTTCTTTATACTTTTCTAAGCTATCAACCTTCTGAAATGACCAGACAATCTTAAGAAGCATCATTCAGATTCTTGGCCTTCTCAATTTAATATTAATAGAATAGAGAGAGCTATGAGAAAATTTTGATGAAGGAAACTATAGTACTTGACAGAGAAATTTTTATTTTTTTCTCAACACCTCTCTTATCCAAAAGGAGAAGCCTTTCTAGGAGTTTTGTATTGAACTTTTCAGCTTAATTTTAATGTTAAGAAAGCACCAATTTCTTTAACAAATGCTTTTTTTTCTTTGTGGTAAAGAAGACTGTCTAGATAATGTGTATTGCTCTTTTTATCCTAATGGGTTCAACTCAGATATGAGTTCTTATATACTGTGAAATTCTATTAAAAAAAAAAAACAAACTCTGCTTCTCCTTTCAGCCTCTGCAAACTAAAAATGTCACTTCACAGATTCTATACTTGACTATTCGAAAAGGAAATTGAGCTCCAGACTAAAAGGAGATAAGCCAGATGGACAGGAATACATTCAACAATCATGAGAATTCAGACAGTTCAACTTTTTACTTTTATCATTACCTAACGAAACAAGTTACTAGTTGACATGAGGGTATAGATAAGGAACAGAAAAAATGGGGGAACTTTCAAAATAAACTGCTGAGTGGTTGCAGAAATTGTTATTGTTTAGTTGGTTAGTTGTGTCCAACTCTTCATGACCCCATTTGGGGTTTTCTTGGCAAAGATACTGGTTTGCCATTTCCTTCTCCAGCTCATTTTACAGATGAAGAAACTGAAACAAACAGGGTTAAGTGACTTGTCCAGGGTCACACAGCTAGTAAGTGTCTGAGTCTAGATTTGAAGTCAGGTCCTCCTGACTCCAGGGTCTGTACTCTATCCACTGCACCATCAAACTGCCCAGAGGTTGCAGAAATTATAGCCAGTATAAATAAGAATTGTTTTAGAATCTGAGGCATGTAGAAAGTTTTACTTCAAGTAAAATTATGAAATTATTTTCCTTTGATAAAGTTCATCAGGCAAGCAATTTGCCAGGAAAGCTATCAAGCGTTTTCCATGCTTAAACATCTAATCCTGAGTTTAGAATTAAGCATCAGAGTAAAGCCAAATTCCCAACTTTATAACTGGTTTCTTTAGGAGTTTCTAATAAAAGTTTTTCCAGACACACAAGCCCAGCTGCATGGGAAGGAACAGTAGTATATCTTACTTTTACAAATCCTTCACTAGTCCACTCCATATAAGCCCTGATCTGTATCAAGATGAAAAGGTCATGAGCTGAAAGGGTCATTGGGTCTCTAGTCTATAAAAAGGAGAGCAGGAAGCATTACAGAAACACACTTCTCACCCCTTGAGAAAGAAGTGGTGAAGAAAGATTATTTTTTAAGAAACCATAGTTAGTCCACAATAATTAGGAGAGATCAGGGAATTATGGGTGATTAGCAAGACTAAAGTGAAAAAGGGCTGAAGTCAAAGAAAAAAAAATGAGTCAGACAACTGTCAGAAATATAACCAACACCCTAACAATAAAGGCAAAAGCAGATGGTTTAAAGGAAAACCATAAAACAATTGGCTATTTAGCAGCAGAAACAATCTTTCAAAGGATCAGAGCCTAAAACATGCACTATCAACTAGCAAGAAAATACAAAAAACATAAAGTATGACAATTTTAACACTGAAAATTTTTCCCAGGGCTAGCAGTTTATACACAAATGACAATAAAATTCATCAAGACAGTAATATGTGCTCAAAAGAATGTTTAAACCCATACCTTGTGGCCTAAGGGACTGAGTTATTACCCCTAGCATACTAATCTGGGTAGTCTAGCGGGCAAGGTTTAGTTTCACAGTTTGAGCAGATGTTGACTGGATAATTTGCTATTATTTTTTTAAAGTATACTTACATTATACTCTTTATACACAAACACACTCACATGAAAACTAGTTTACAAATATATATTCTATATCATGTAGGCTTTCCAATGAAAAACCAATTCACAGAACTTAATATGAACCATATAGATTGTATATGTGCTTCTATATTGTAAATAAGTTTCCAAAAACTTCATTTGAAACAAAGAATTCACAATCTTAGTCACAAAAAGAAAAATCGATCATCGGTTTTAAATCGATCAAAAGGTTTTAAATATTTTTAAAGAAAAATATTTTCTCACATAGTTAAGAGTAGCTTTATGTTATCATAGTTTATAAGCTTTTAATTTTTCATTGTGAAATACAAAACTAAAACTCATGTTCGTAAGCTACCACAGATTTGACACCTATATAAATCTAGGGTTGTTGATATCTTAAAAATACATTTAAATTGAAGACTTACAAAACATGACCCAATTCTTACTGTAAGAATAAAACCTAGAAAGCTAGATGCCAATGGCTGTGTCAGTACTGATGAGCTGGGTCTGAGAGAAGAGAAAGGGCAGACCTGACAAACAGGAGGTATTTGAGAAAAGTGTTCTGACTAACTCCCTCTCTTGGCCCACTCCTTTGCAGGACTTCATGCAGAAGGCACTCAAAAAAAAAATGTTTACTGAACGAATGTTGCTTGTTGTTTGTCCTTCATTCTGGAAGAGGACCATGACATCAGGAAGGTGATAGATATCATGGCTTGCAAGTGAATTGGATTTAAGTGAGGAGGCTGTACAAAGTCACCAACCTCACTGTCTTCTCGAGAACTATTTGGGTCCAGTGACAAAATATAGATCAGGACGACTGAAGATGGCCCCAGATGCAGTGGGAGACCTTGGCCTTTTTAAACTAAGATCTTTCCCAGGTCTGTTTGTCTGAGGCAATACCCATTTAGTGATTAAAGCTAGGTAAGAAATGAATGAATGAATGGACAAATGCATACACCCTTAGAGACACCAAAGAGATTGAATGTTAAGAGGGAAATCACACAAAGAAATCAGACTAAAGAGGTTGAAGAATTCTTCATGAGATGTTTACAAAGAAGTCACAGCAGTTATGACAAATCTCTAGTTCCAAGATATACCTATTAAAACACATGATGGCTTTTTTCAGAAGAAAGCATAATTATAAGCAGCAGCCCAGTCTGTTGTTATTACTAGTGGAAAGGGAATATTTCCAGAGTGAAAGAAAATATACCACCCCCCCCACACACACACACACACAAAATAAGGAACCCAGGAAATATTACTTTCATGAAGAAATGATAAAACTTTCTTTAAAACTGAATTCCAATATGGCAGTTGAGATTTCTCTACTCTGAGGGAAATATTTTTGATACCTCTAAGAATGATACAAAATGCTACGAAGTTCCAGTTATAGTTAACTTTGATTTAAGTAGTGAGTATATAGTATTCTCCCTATTTAAAAAATGTTGTAATTGAGATCTAATGTGACTTTAAAATAGGTATCCCGATGTCTTCTAATTCTATGATAGTTTCCACTAGCCAATATCAGCTCTGTACTACAATATAGTGCATTCTCCTATGGTAGTTCATAGACATTTTCCGTGCAGTCTCTTACTATGGTACATGCATATGATGCTCCGCTATTTTCGGATAAACGTAAAGGATTAGTTATTTCATTCGAGCTATTAATATAGTGCAGTGTTTCACAACAGAGGCATAATGTTCAACTTAAATCAGCAGCTTTTTAAAATTTAATAACAAGAAAATTAACTAGAAAACCAGGTATATAACTAAAATATAAAATGGAGGGATAGGGAAAAGTGAAGCCAAAGTGAAGTGAAGGTTCATTACTTATGTTATTATTTATATTAAAAAGTAATTAAAAATCACCTTTTTAAAATAGCAAAACACCCAGATTTTTAAAATTGACTCTTAAAAATTCAGATCACATATTAAAATGCTCTTAATTTTTAAATATAAAGATACTTTGGTCAAGATGTGACAAAAATATTTATAAATTATTTTAAGACAAACTACTTGTGTTTTTATAATCGATGAATATTTGTTTCAAAAGACCACATAAATAACATCTGTAACTTCTATCAATTCATTCTCTTGCCAATATTCGAAGCACCCTTTATTAGGGTTGACCTCAATTGCTATAAAAAAAAGAGCTAGCTATGACATTACCATCCAGCAAACATCAATCACACAATACTTATTGAGAACCTACTTTGTGTGAAGCTGACCTTGATAATGCCAAAATTAAATGTAAAACATTCAAGACATGCTTGTTAATGAGATTTTAAAGTAAGTTCTTCATTCATCAAAAACCAATTAAATTATAATCCTGCTTTTAACAACAGGATCATCTTTAACAGAAAAAAAAAGTTTCTTTCCTTTAGATTCATCCATTCAAAACCGGGAAACTGAGAACTAGAAAAAATAAACAAGTTCATATTTCTTTTCCAGTAGATTAATAAATAAGAAGAGGCAGTGAAATATGTTAGCTACCTAATATTTTTAATATTTCAACTTTGCTGAAGAAATCAGAAGCTTATTTTTAAATATACATTTTGAACCTTTTTATCAAAATAATCATCTTTGTTATATGTGAGAAACACCAAGGACTATGTTGTTTTAGTTTGGTAAAAATTCCTGGAACAGCAATTTGAGCAAATATAAAGTCACTCAGTAAATACTTATTTCTTGAATGGTGTAAAAACAATTTACATATTTTTTCTAGCGAGAGTTACTTGCTTCCTAACATAGTATGACAAATACACAGTGCTTGGCACTAATAGGTACTTAATACTACTTGGTGACTGAGTGATTGATAAACATCCATATATGACTATTCAGTTTGAGACCATTAACCTCCCAATGTGTTTCAATTCATATTCACATTCAAATCGTGCTCAAGATCCGAACAATGTACAGAACACTAGACTCCAGGATGTTGTAGGCATTAATTCCATCTCTGTCCATCTGGATTATAGACACATCCCATCAAGCTTTTGGCCTTCTAAACAGATTAAGCTTTTCATAGTTCCTTGATTTCTTAGCTAGTTTCTTAGATTTCTTAACAATACCCACTCAGAGCCTTTTTGTAAGAAAACTGGGTCTAATTCATATCCCCTTCTCCTCCACCTTTTGCAAAGTTCCTCATTTGTCTAAAGGTGCCCAGACAGATTTCACATGTCCTCATTCCATAACATGCTGGGTTACATTAAGATGAAGTATAGACGGAGTACTAGACTTAGGTTCAAATCAGATACTTCAGAGCTGTGTGACCCTGGGCATGTCACTTAATCTCTCTGTGCCTCAGTTTCCTCAGCAAAGGGATCAGACTTCCAATACTAAAGCTAGTATCCTATGTTCCTACTATAAAAATCTCCATGCTTTCATTCTTCACCGATATTCTAATGTGCACATCATTACAGGTAGCCCTGTGGTATTGGACATGTTTGCCCATTGATCTTTGTGGGAAGGAAAGGAAAGAAGGTAGGAAGGAAGAAAGGGATTTATTAAGTACCTACTATGTGCCAGGCACTGTGCTAAGTACTTTACAAATATTATTTCATTTGATCCCCTCAACTGGCAATAGGTGTCATTATTATCCGCATCTCCAACTGAGGCAGACAGAGGTTAAGTGATCTGCCCTGGTCCTGTGCTCTATTCAGTGTCACCTAGCTGCCTCTCTGGGTATCTCCATCAACACTGGATGTAATACAGGCAGTTTTGCATCTTCCGAACCATCCCCTGACCATTCAACTATCTTGCCTAGGTTACCCACCTAGAAAATGAAGTTAAAACAAGTTCTTGTATCTCAAAGAATATTAGATACCTAAAGCTTCTCTGTGTTATATATTGTAAAGATAATAAGACTAAAAATGAAGACATACTAATTAAATCACATTCCACACGGCCTCAGTTTCTTTTTGAAAGTTTATTTACCGAATTAAAAGAAGAAAAATTGAACAAGAGAAGATACTGTTTTCCCTTAACACAGTAAATGTTTTAAGACGTAATAAGAAAGAGGGTGTTCCCAATTGTGACTGGCACAGCTTTAGCAAATCCACATTTTCACTAGTGCGAGACATGAGATGACCTGATTCAGTCAGGGTTAAGCACTTCACAGCCGTTAATTCTAAACTTCTGACCCTTCCAATTCTAATATTTTCTCTCCCTTACTCTATCATAGATTTTGAATAGTTAAGTCATAGCTCACCACAGAAATGCCCCACATCAAGACAAGCTTCTACATCAACCAAATGTGTTTGGTATCATTTTACATGTGCCAGGGAACTGCTTCTCCCCTGTCAGTCATTACAATTGATAAGAGAGCTGCAGAAAGAAAATTGGGAGAAAATTTTTATAACCAGTGTCTCTGATAAAGGCCTAATATCCAAAATATACAGGGAACTGAGCTGAATTTATAGGAATACAAGTCATTCCCCAATTGATAAATGGTCAAAGGATATGAACAGGCAGTTTTCAGAGGAAGAAATTAAAGATATCTATTGGCATATGAAAAAATGCTCTAAATCGCTTTTGATTAGAGAAATGCAAATCAAAACAACTCTTAGGTACCACATCTCTCCTGTCAGATTGGCTAACATGACAAAACAGGAAAATGATAAATGCTGCAGAGGTTATGGGAAAATTGGAACATTGTTACATTGTTGATGGAGTTGTGAACTGATCCAGCCATTCTGGAGAGCAATGTGGAACTGTGCCCAGAGGGCTATAAAAATGTGCATACCCTTTGACCCAGCAATACCACTTCTAGGGCTATATCCCAGAGAGATCACACAAGTGGGAAAAGGACCCATATGTACAAAAATATTTATAGCAGCTCTTTTTGTGGTGGCAAAGAATTGGAAATCAAGGGGATGCCCATCAATTGGGGAATGGCTAAACAAATTGTGGTATATGAATGTAATGGAATATTGTTGTGCCATAAGAAATGAAGAGCAGATGGACTTCATTATAAGACCTATATGAACTGATGTTGCGCAAGAGGAGCAGAACCAGGAGAACATTATATACACGGTATCTGTAAAGACCAACTTTGATAGACTTGACTCCTCTCATCAATGCAATGTTCAAAGACAGCTCCAAAAGACTCATGATGGAAAAACCTATGCACATCTAGAGAAAGAATTATGGGGTCTGAATGGAGATTGAGGCAAACTTTTTGCTCTCTTTTTTTCTTTCTTTTTTGGTTTCATTTCTCCTTTCTCGTGATTCATTCCATTGGATATAATTCTTCTTTACAACTGGACTATTATGTAAATAGTTTCAATGTGAAGGTATATGTGGAACCTACATTGCATTACATGCCGTCTTGGGAGGGAGGGGAGAGGAGAGGGAAGGAAAGAAAATTTAGAACCTAAAAACTTGTGGAACTGAGTGATGTAAACTAAAAATAAAAAATAAATTTATAAAAAAAGAGAGCTGCAGGAAAAAAAAGATCACACAATCACCCATCACCTCAGTCATAAGGCTGGCAAGGCAAACCTATCAAGTCATTATATTTATAGAAGGCCTCTGTCTTCTATTTATTTCTATTTAATGAAAGCCATTGCCAAGAAAGACTTCCCAAAGACCTCTGCGATATAATATTTGTAACTACAGTGTAGCTATACTAGCCTATGTATAAGCAAAGCCATTAAAATTTTACACAGAGAAATTAAAACTCCCTGAAAAAAACACTTGAATTTCAGTTGTGAGCATTATATTACATTACATAGTATATGATGGCTACAACCTGAGAAGATACTCTTCTTCACTCCTGAGTAAAAGCTTACTAACTTACTCATGGCAATGCCACTTGTGATTTATCAGTTTCCCTTCTCTGGAAGATAAATAATATATCAGTGCTCTACAAGCATGCAACATGGAAACCTAAATTCACATTATCTTGATTTTCTAGGTTAAGGTTTCATCTTTGGTAGATTGTTTCACTTAGCCAGTTTTATAAATAAAGTTAACATATCCACTTGTTGCTTTTCTGGCTTCAGAAGTTGGGATTAAGAAGTAGATTTGAGCACAGAAGCAAGCAAAAAGCAAGATAAGCAGAAAGGAGTAGTCATCCAGGAACGGTTTTATTTGTTGGGCAAATATGTATTCGGTATTATGTTTAGAGAACTGTGAAGAATACAAATATGCATGGAGTGTCTATGATATGCAGGGCACTGGGAAGGACACCAACAGGGCAAGTCCCTGCCTTTCTGGAGGTCACAGTCTAATTGGAGTTATGAGGCACGGACATAAATAACTACCACAAAAATCAATTTTTTAAGTGCCTTAGGTATAATAGAGACAGTACACGCTAGAGGAGTTCTGAATAAGGAAGAAAGTTCATTCCTTTCTCTTTTGCAACACAATGTCACTACAGGGACCTGGAGGTACACTATTTTCACAGCCACCTAAAATAGTACATAATCCCAGCCACGAAATAAACCTTTCTTTGCATACCTGAGTTAACTATTTGGCTCTTAAATTCAGTAAAACTTCTATTCTCCATTTTCCTTGCTCGTGGTGAAGGAGCTTCCTCATCACCTACACCCTCCTTCTAGCCAAATCCAGAGGCTTTGCCTTAATTATTATTTTCTTTGATCATTCTACGGCGCTTGCTACAGTAAACCCCCCATGATTTCCAGGAATTATTTCCCTACTTGGCTCCATGACACGGCACCATCCCATTTTCCCACCATTTTCTCAATTTTTTTTCCATTCCACGGCTCTTTTCCCTCTCCTCACCCTCTAACTATGCGGACATCTGCAGAGACTTTGCCCTAAACCCAATGTTCAATCTTTATATACTCTGATTAATCAATCAGCCCTTCTTAAGGCTTCAGTTACCACTGACTTTTATGCTGACTTAAGTACCTTGCAAAGAGTGCTGGATGAGGAGTGAGGAAACCTCCTTGTATTGGCTCTGTCACTAGATAGCTATGTGATCAGTGACTTTGGATCAGTCACTCTAGTTCTCCAACACCTTTCTTCATCTAAAAAAACAAAGACGTTAGGCTAGATGTAGTCTTTAAAGTCCCTTTTAATTCTCACATTCAATGTTCTATATCCCTAGGCCAGCTCTCCTCCCAAGTTCAAATTCCAAATCTTTAAATTTCTGCTGAACCATTTATTTTTTTTTTATCTCTATTTTTTTAAATTTATTTATTTAACATATTTGGTTTTCAGCATTGATTTTCACAACAGTTTGAATTACAAATTTTCTCCCCATTTCTACCCTCCCCCCCCACTCCAAGATGGCTTATATTCTGGTTGCCCTGTTCCCCAGTCAGCCCTCCCCTCTATCAACCCCTCCTCTCTCATCCCCTTTTCCCTTCCTTTCTTGTAGGGCAAGATAAATTTCTACGCCCCATTGCCTGTGTATCTTATTTTTTAGTTGCATGCAAAAACTTTTTTTTTGTTTTTGAACATCTGTTTTTAAAACTTTGAGTTCCAAATTCTCTCCCTTCTTCCCTTCCCACCCACCCTCCCTAAGAGGTCGAGCACATCAACCTAGGCCACGCATGTATCATTATGTATAACCCTTCCACAATACTCATGTTGTGAAAGGCTAACTACATTTTGCTCCTTCTCAACCCATCCCGCTTTATTGAATTTTCTCCCTTGACCCTGTCCCCTTTCCAAAGTATTTGTTTTGATTACCTCCACCCCCATCTGCCCTCCCCTCCATCATCCCCCCCCTTTTATTTTTTTTAATCTTCCTCCCTCTTCTTTCCTGTGGGGTAAGATACCCAACTGTGTATGTATGGTATTCCCTCCTCAGGCCAAATCTGATGAGAGCAAGGTTCACTCATTCCCCCCTCACCTGTCCTCTCCCCTCCTCCCACAGAACTGCTTCCTCTTGCCAACTTTATGCGAGATAATCCACCCCATTCTATCTCTCCCTATTCCCTCTCTCAGTATGTTGCTCTCTAGTCCCTTAATTTCATTTTATTTCTTTTAGATATCTTCCCTTCATCTTCAACTCACCCTGTGTCTGCTCTTTCTCTTTTACATATATATATGTATATATATATACACAAAAACACACACACATATATATATACATACATACACATGCATACATATACACATAGATACATACATACATACACATTCACTTATATATATACATAAACATATATATATATGCATATTCCCTTCAACTACCCTAATACTGAGGTCTCATGAATCATACACATCATCTTTCCATGTAGGAATGTAAACAAAACAGTTCAACTTTAGTAAGTCTCTTGCAATTTCCGTTTCTTGATTACCTTTTCATGCTTCTCTTGATTCTTGTGTTTGAAAGTCAAATTTTCTATTCAGTTCTGGTCTTTTCACTGAGAAAGCTTGAAAGTCCTCTATTTTATTGAAATTCCATATTTTGCCTTGGAACATGATACTCAGTTTTGCTGGGAAGGTGATTCTAGGTTTTAATCCTAGCTCCATTGACCTCTGGAATATCGCATTCCAAGCCCTCCGATCTCTTAATGTAGAAGCTGCCAGGTCTTGGGTTATTCTGATTGGGTTTCCACAATACTCAAATTGTTTCTTTCTGGCTGCTTGCAGTATTTTCTCCTTGATCTGGGAGCTCTGGAATTTGGCAACAATATTCCTAGGAGATTTCTTTTTGGGATCTATTTGAGGAGGCGATCGATGAATTCTTTCAATTTCTATTTTGCCCTGTGGCTCTAGAATATCAGGGCAGTTCTCCTTGATAATTTCTTGAAAGATGGTATCTAGGCTCTTTTTTTGATCATGGCTTTCAGGTAGTCC
This sequence comes from Trichosurus vulpecula, assembly GCF_011100635.1. Classification (NCBI taxonomy): domain Eukaryota; kingdom Metazoa; phylum Chordata; class Mammalia; order Diprotodontia; family Phalangeridae; genus Trichosurus; species Trichosurus vulpecula. Next base: position 135,192,359 of record NC_050575.1, on the reverse strand, counting down.
AATAATTTTTAAATTATCTCTCCTGGATCTATTTTCCAGGTCAGTGGTTTTTCCAAGGAGATATTTCACATTGTCTTCCATTTTTTCATGCCTTTGGTTCTGTTTTATAACATCCTGATTTCTCATAAAGTCACTAGCTTCCACTTGCTCCAATCTAATTTTTAAAGTAGTATTTTCTTCAGTGGTCTTTTGGACCTCCTTTTCCATTTGGCTAATTCTGCCTTTCAAGGCATTCTTCTCCTCATTGGCTTTTTGGAGCTCTTTTGCCATCTGAGTTAGTCTGTTTTTTAAGGTGTTGTTTTCTTCAGTGTATTTTTCCGTATTTTTTTGGGTCTCCTTTAGCAAGTCATTGACTTGTTTTTCATGGTTTTCTCGCATCCTTCTCATTTCTCTTCCCAATTTTTCCTCTACTTCTCTAACTTGCTTTTCCAACTCCTTTTTGAGCTCTTCCATGGCCTGGGACCAGTTCCTGTTTTTCTTGGAGGTTTCTGTTGTAGGCTCTTTGACTTTAGTAATTTCTTCTCTCTGTATGTTTTGGTCTTCTTTGTCAGCAAAGAAAGAATGCAAAGTCTGAGACTGAATCTCGGTGCGTTTTCGCTGCCTGGCCATGTTCCCAGCCAACTAACTTGACCCGTGAGTTTTTCAGTGGGGTATGACTGCTTGTAGATTACAGAGTTCTATGTTCCATGTTTGGGGGGGAGGTGCCAGCTCTGCCGCCCGAGCACTGCTCCTTCCCCAAGGACCCCCAACCTGAACTGGGCTTAGATCTTCGGCAGGCTGTGCACCCCTGCTCTGATCCACCACTTAATTCCTCCCACCAGGTGGGCCTGGAGCCGGAAGTAACAACAGCTGTAGCTGCCCCACCTCCGCTGCCCCCCCCCCCGGGGGCTGGAAGCCGAACTGCGAACTCCTTCTACTCCCGCAGCTTTTCCCACTAACCTTCTCCACAGTCTTTGGTGTTTGTGGGTTGAGAAGTCTCGTAACTGCCGCAGCTCACTGAATCAGGGTGCTAGGGCCCCCTCCGCCCGGCTTATGGTCTGGATGGTCCACGCCGCTCAAGCTGGGCTCTGCTCCACTCCGTTCCCAGCTCCCAGCTCCCAGCTCCGAGCTCCGTGTGGGATAGACCTCACCCAGAAACCATCCAGGCTGTCCTGGGCTGGAGCCCTGCTTCCCTCTGCTGTTTTGTGGGTTCTGCCATTCTATAATTGGTTCAGAGCCATTTTTTATAAGTTTTTGGAGGGTCTCGGTACAGAGCTCAGACTATTCCCTGCTTACGAGCCGCCATCTTGGCTCCGCCCCCTGCTGAACCATTTATAATCAAATATCTTAACCATTACTTTAATTTTCAATTTTTCGTATTTATTGATGCCCTTTTCTGTAGCCATTACTTCCCAATAAACTACTCCTTACAGAATCCTCTCTTATAACAAAGAAAAACTGTTAAGCAAAAGAATCGAAATGATCATTGCAACAGCCAGCATATTACTGGCTCCATTACCGCTGTATTGAAAAGGATGTTGTTTTGTTTCTCAGATTCCTATGTAACATGAGGTTCTTATATGCTGTGTATCTATAGCATAAGTCAAATCCTTTGAAAGTCAAGATTGTTCCCATAAAATTTGAATGCAACAACAACAAAAAGATTTCCTTTCTTAGGTTCCATATGTAACAATAGTCAATGGGAAAACATGCTAATACAACAAAACAATTTGAAAAGTTCCCTATAATTAGCTATAAGGAGCTTAAGGTGTATTGTTTTGTTGGCTATCGTAGTAATCCATTTTTATGATGCTTCAGTTATCATCCCATCCAACCATCTACCATTTCCAGTTCTTGTTTGGAATGTTGCTGCTTTTATGAATTTCATTTTAAACCAAGAATATGAGAGAAACTAGGATCTGTTTTAAATGAGCTCTTCCAATATATCAATGCCTGTTTTATTCATTTATTGATTGACTTTAAGAGACAAAACCTGTGTAGCCCAGAAGCCAGGACTGGAAGTCAGAAGGCAAAACTCTGTTCTCTACTTTCCCACACCTCACTGATTGGGAGCTATCACATAATTTCATCTTTCTATATCATGCTTCCCAATCTTTGTGCTTCCAACTTGCTTTTACAATAGTCCTCACAACCTCTCAACAGATCCTGAGATGAATGAAAAAAAAACCCAAATCAAACTTCTCCCACAAGGCATCACTGTGATCCTCTCTCCAAAGTGCCCTTACCTCTCCTAGTACGCTTCCCATAACAAGTGTTTTCAAGATAGTTCTGCAAATAATGCAACATATAGAAACCTCTTCAAACACATTTTTCTTTAAAAATATCCACATTAATTAGAAATTTGATTCACTCAACTTATTTATTTTTAAAATTTATCTTTTAAATTTCACTTGAAATAGCAAAAAAAAAACCAACTTTTTCTAAAATTAGTTACTTCCTTCTACATTTAAGTTATAAGATATTCTCTAGCTTTATCCTTATTTCTTCTCCTACACTTCAGTATAAATTATGATATTTTAGTATAACAGTTACAATGCTTTGACAAGTAAACATGCTTAATGAAATAGCCCATTTCTTAAAACACTGCTAAATACAATGCTTTCATAGGGACCACTATGAGAGATGTAAAAAATTGTCATTAAGTTGTCATTAAGCTTATGTAGTCACAAAATGCAAACCCTAATTAATTTATCAAAATGCTCAGGATTAGATAAATTGGTATAAAAGTATTCTGAATTGTAGAGGTCTTTATTTTGTAAATTTCCTTTAAAAAATTAAATTTAAAAATTTTAATAAACAAAAATCTATTTTTTCCCCTCTCTCCCCCTTAAAAAAATTGTAACAAATGTGCATAAAATATATGTTTCATTCTATACCCTGAATCTATAACCCCTCTCAGGAAATAGATTTATAGATGTAGAGGACCAGCTCTGAGAAAGTCCATTTTGGGATAAGATACAGGCCAGAGGCCTGTTCTTGCCCTTGGGCTGATAGGCACATGGGCTCTCCATCCCTCCCTGGGCATGCAAGTGCTGCTCAGGATGAAGGCTCTTCAAGCCTCCTCATGTGCTCTCTCCAAAACCCCCACAGCACACACGTGCTAAATACCACCTGTGGGCTATTAACACAATATTGTTTATGGCAAAAGGGGAACAAAAGCACGAGGAAGTCATGCATTATGCAAATGCCTCGCATGTGGATTTGTTGATTCTGCTTGCCTAAAAGGTATATAAGCCCTGTCCCTCAGTTAAATAAATGGAGCTGTTCTTTACTCTCTCCCCTGGCCTGTGTTTTGTGTTTTTCTTTTCACTCTCCACGGCATTCAGCCATCTCCGGCCATTTCAACACCACAGCCACTGGCAGCATATAAATTCTTTTGAATCGTGGTTGATCACTGTACTGATCAGAGATTTTTTTCCCCCAATTAAGTGTTTCTATTTTAATCTTAGTTTTATTGAATATGTTTTTGCAAAACCCTTTTTAGTTCCATGTAATCAAAATTTTTTATCTTCTATGATCCTCTCTATCCCTTGTTTTATAATGAACATTCCTCACCCCATAAACAGATATCAAAGGCAATTTAGTCTTACTCTCCTTTGTTTGTGATGTGATTATCTTATATCTAGGTCATGTATTCATTTGGAGCTTATCTTGGTGTACAATGTGGGGTGTTAATCCAAACCCTATTTTTGTCATGTTGCTATCCAGTTTTCCCAGTTTTTTGCCAAATAGTGAGTCCTTATCCCAGTATCTGGGGTCTTTGAATTTATAGAACACTATTAGGCTTATACTTCAAACAGATAAAAGAAAAAGTAAATGTCCTATATGTACAAAAATGTTTATAGCAGTTTTCTTTCTTTTTTCCCATTCTTCTCTTCAATTCAATTTTACCTTCAATTCTGAACTCTTTCCCTTCCCCCACCTTGAAAAGGCAAGAAAACAGTGGGAAACAGTGGGAAAACCCACTGACTAATGTCTCTGTTTTATAACCTGCTGTGAAGATTATTGCTTTTTAGCATAATCTGAGATCTGGTACCGCTAGGACCCCTTCCTTCCCACTTTTTTCATTATTTCTCTTGTTATTTCTTTGTTCCTACAAATATTAGTTCTCTGTTCCTACACATGAATTTTGTTGCTATTTTTTCTAGTTTTATAAAGTAGTCCTTTGGCAGCTTGATTGGTGTGACACTGAATATGTAAATTATTTTAAGTATATTGTCATTTTGATTATATTGACTTCACCTACTCATGAGGGTAATATTTCTCCAAATATTTGGGTCTGTCTTAATTTCTGTAAACCGCATTTTATAGTTGTGTTCATATAGTTTCTGTTTGTATGTTGGTAGGTAGACTCCCAAGTATTTTATGCATTGTATAGTCATTTTAAATGGAATTTCCCTTTCCATCTCTTTCTGCCGGATTTTATTGGTAACATACATACAAAATACTGATGATTTATATGGATTGATTTTATTTCACTTGTGCTAAAGTTATTATTTCAATTAATTTGTTAGTTGATTGTCTAGGTTTCTCTAAGTACACCATTGTATCACTTTCAAAAAGCAGTAATTCTGTTTCTTCTTTGTCTGTGTCTATTCCCTTAATTTCTAAAAAAAAAAAAAAAAAGCTAGCAATTCTAGCATTATATCAAAGAAATGGTGATGACGGATATCCCTGCTTCACTCCTGATCTTTTTTCTCCCTGTAATTCATTTAGCTTTTCTTCATTTTGCTGCATATATATGTGTGTATATATGTGTTAGTTATTTAAATTGTTAGTTGTTGAAATTAATTCATTATCTATGTTAATTTTCAGCAAAATGCAGTTTCACTGTTTATCTCATTTCATAAAGTCTATTTTTGCTGTTGCCTTGTCTAAAATGATTGCTCCCTGCTTTTTTGAGTTCAGCTAAAGCATAATAGATTTTGCTTTAACTTCTTACTTTAACTCTGTATAAATTTTTATGTTTCAAGTATGTTTCTTATAAACAACTTATTGTCAAATGCTGCTTTCTAATCCATTCTGATGTCCTCTTCTGTTTTATGGGTGACTTCATCTCATTCACATCCACAGTAATGATCAGTAATTTAGGTATTTCCTTAAATCTCATTCTCTTATAATTTTTTCCTCTCTGCAACCCACCTACTTTTCATCACACTTTCTTATCCTTTCTTTTTTTCCTTTTAAATCCTTCTTCATAACTCACCACCTCCAGGCTTAGGGTTTGTTTTGCTTATAACTGATTCCTCTTGGACTCTACTCCTCGTTCCTTGCTTTTCCCATCCCTGTTTACCTGTTTCTTCCTTTTGCTGTTCCTGTTTCTTTGTTCAAGTGAATATATTTTTACACAAACTCTGTGTGTGTGTGTGTGTGTGTGAGAGAGAGAGAGAGAGAGAGAGAGAGAGAGAGTAAGAGAGAGAATCTACCCTCCTTTCTCCAGTTCAAATGAAAATCAAGATCAATTGACTCCTCATCCCCACCTCAATCATGTTTGTATAGACTTCTCCCTTTCTGACTGATTATAATATTCTTCTTCTACCTCAAAGCTCTGGATATGACCACAATATTCCATTTGGTCCATTCTAATTTTCAATGAGTCTGTTACTTGGATAAGTTTTCACACCTTTACGATAAATTACTAATTCTCTTTCCAAGTCTCTCTTCTTTATTTCGTATTTCTTTTCCAGTTCTTTCCTTTATTGCTCTGATTTCATTTGTCATTTTAACTCTTTGGGAAAAAAAAACTTTTGCATCATTTCTTCTAGGAATTCTCATTGATCTTGGGAGAAAGCTGTTTTTCTTTGAGTATTTGCTTAGATATGGAGTTATTCTTTTGTGTCTTGGACATTCCTGATATCATAATAGCTCTTTTTTTGTCTGTTTATTCATTTCTGGGTATGAGAATGACCCTATTCCTTACCTAAAGTTCAAATCTCAGATCCCACTTCCTCCAACAACCACACAGAGACACTGCTGCTTGCTTGGGGCCACATCTCAGATTACTTACGTTGAGGTCCTTCTCTTCACCCTTTGGGCTGAGTCTGAGGACTGAGTCTAATCTCCCTACTCCAGGGATGGACATTAGAGCAACAGAACTATGCCTGCTACACCAGGGACTAAGCTGTGTGGTGATCAGAGATTGAGTTATGTAGTTTCTGGAGAGGCAGCTACCCTGCTTCCTCCCACTCCACCTCAGTTCAACTTTTCAGGATTCATCTTAATTTTCAGAAGTAGTTCTGAATAATATCTATTATCTTCTGAATGCTAAACTGATATTCAATAGGTCTTCAAAGTAAAATTAGATAATAGCTTTTCCATCAGAGCATTTGCCTCATAGTGCTGATATTTATATGCAATAAATAGAGCTGAACTATAATAGTTATGCCTTAAAAATTTGGTCCAGCATTGCTACTCTCTATCAAGAATATCTTTAAAGCTTCACATGCAAGTGGCTTGTGACTATTAAGTCAATAATCTTCCACTGATTAACATTTTAATCTCACAACACTCCTTCTACCTTCATGTCTTTTCACCAGCTATTCCCCATGCCTCGAATGCTCTCCCTCCTCAATTTTACCTCCTGGGTTCACTGGCTTCCTCCAAGACTCAGCTCAAATCTCAGTTTCTGTAAAAGGCTTTTCACAGAGTTGCTCTACCTACCACCACCTCACCCCCCCCCCATTTCCCAGAACTTTCTCTCTGAGATTACTTCCAACTGACCCAATATTTTGTATGTTCATAATTGTTTACATGCTCTTTCCCTCATTAGGATGCAAGTTCCTCGAGGGCAGGGACTGTTCTTTGCTTTACTTAATATCTCCAGTGCTTAGCACACTAGTGCCCAGCCCACAATAAGCAATTAATTAAATGCTTGTTGAATGACTTGCTGATTTTTATTAACAACTTATGGAGCTAGTAATTTTGTTCTCTTATTAATTTGCTTCTATTGTATGTTTTTGTTACATATTAGGCTATATGGGGTTTATAAAGTGAGATTAATCCAAACTCCTAAACAGAGCACACTTATTTTTAAGGAAGACTATAACAGCTAATTTTAATATTTAACCTGTTCTTAGCAGCCCATCATCCATGTGGGAAAACGATGTTTCCTTAAGGATACTCACCTCCAAATGTCTCTGGCGACAGTAAATCAGCACTGTGCCTGGAACGTATAGGTACTCAATACTATCACCTCCAGTTCCATTGTGACGTCTGCTGCTTGAGCTGCTACAGCAGTATCATTGGCGTAGCTGTTCTATTTGAAAAGTATGAAATCAATAGATTGAAAAGCATTGGGGCTAATAATGACCTTTGCAAATTATATTTAAGAATTGGACCTTGCTTTTGTCCTCCTGATAGATAAGAAGTTCTGATAGATAAGTTCTGGAGCCCAGATCCATAATAAAAACATATTATTTGTAGTCAGGTATCATAAAGTCAATATTTGAGGTTTGTCTTATGTCTCATAAACAAATAAAAATCAGTTTAAAAAACACCTACAGTTTCATAGAATTTAGAACTAGAAGAGACCTAGTCCCTCTCATTTTACAGATAAGAAAATTCTGGCCCAGAAAGGAGAACCCAAGGTCACACAGGTAATAAGTAACACAGTCAGAATTCAGACTCAGGACTTTTGACTCAATCTAGAGCTTTTTTCCACAACACATCATTACTTCATCATTTCACAGAATCAGAGTTGGAAGAGAATGGTAGTTAGAAAAGCTCTTAGAGATCAAATATAAGTAATATGACCTAATCAGCTACTCTGCTACTTTTCCCAAAATCCAATTTGCTATTTTGGAAACCAGGATTCATTAGCAGCTTAGACTCCAGTCAGAATTATCCATTCCATAAGTTTGCACATGGCATTTAGTAACAGCCAATCAGTGGGCTCTATAACAGATTAAATATTTATATCACAGAATGTTGGCTCCTAGAAAGCAATGACAATGTTCTTCATGGCTAATGATGGAGAGAGGAAGGAAGATAAGTGAAAAGATCAGAAGTGAAAATGAAGAAAAGGAAGAACACAGTAAAGTTTGCAACACTCAATTTTACACAGTTTGACACTATTTGTGAAAAGTCCCATGCGTTATGCTCAGCAATAGAGTTCCAAGCATTCCAATGCTGCTTAATGAAGATGCATATTATGTCTGATTATTAAACAAAGGTCTTACGTAGGGGACAGGATGACAAATGGGCATTTTGACTGTGTACCTAAAATAGTCTCTAGTATTATAAGAAGCCCCAAGCTAAACAAAGCTAGTTGAAAGTTTACATTCATAATACAAGTTCATTCAATTTTTTTCTTCCCAAGAAACAGTATTTTGACTATTTAAAAATGATTTATTTTAAAAGAAATAGACATTTAAGCTTTATATAATTCAGTATTGATTACATTTCATTTCATATTGAGCAACTTATATAATTTATGTTTCTGAACATACCATGAGATTTAGGTGAATCTTATTATACATACTGGATATGTTCCTGAATAGTTGTGTGTAAAATGAATTTATGTAAATCTAATCATATTTCAAATTCACCGAGGGAGTGAGAAATGTTATTTAAATAAATTCTATACTGAATCCTGAAGTATGAAGAAAACAATATTTCCTAAAATGTAGAGCATCACTGAACCACTTTAAAGCCAAGATTTCTATGCCTAAAAATTAGTTCCCAAAATATATTCCCCATAGGAAGGAAGGAAGAAAATAAGCACTTATTAAGCATCTACTAGGCGCCAGGAACCTAAGTATTTTACAAATTGTGTCTCATTTGATCCTCATAACAACTCTGGGAGGTAAGTGCTATTACTATCATCCTTGTTTTATAGTTGAGGAAACTGAGGCACACAGAGGTTAAGTGACTTGCCCAGGATCATACAAGAATCTAAGGCCAGATTTGAACATGCACCTCACAAATGATGACCCTCGGAAAGGTTTCCCGACTCCAGGCCCCATGTCATAGGTCATAAATAAATGAAATTACATGTATAAAGTCCAGATGAAATGAACACTAAATATACATACATACATACATACATATATACAGAGCCTAACTTGAAAATACGTTAAACTACCAACAAATGTGAAACTAAGACCTTAATCCTTATTACAGGACTAATTTAAAACATGCAAAAAAAGTTGGGAGTAGGTTCTCACTTAACTAAGAATGCACAGAATATAAAAGATGGATAGAGATGAGTAAGCAGAACTTGCTTTTGAGACTATACTCTTTTTAATTGCTACAAAGTTTATTATTACTCTCCAATAACAAAGTTAATAAAACTCCATTGTTCTCCTTGAAGCTTTTGTACCAGAGTAAAATGTATGTATGTGTATATATATATATATATATATACATATATACATATATATGTGTGTGTGTGTGTGTGTGTATGTGTGTGTATACACACACACACACACACACACACACACACACACACACATATATATATAAAATCATGTCTACCTTTTACTAAGCCATTCAATGGCACCTTATTCACAAGACTTGAAAAGAGGACTAAAGAACCCTAACAGGAACATTCAGACAACAGACGGGGATCAAACACAGAATCCTATCTGGCTTCTTTATAAGCCGGCCCTTCCCTGCGCTTCCAGCTTCCTCACATATTGATCCCCCGACAGGACCCTCCACCCACAGCTCTGGGCACCTGGAATTCCCTCCTTTGTCTCCATCTCCCGACTTCCGAGTTCCTTCAAGTTTTAGCTAAAATCTGCTTCTGCAGGAAGCCTGTCCTGATCCGCCTTAATGCTAGTGCCTCCCATCTCTGAGTTTGTACATAGTTGTTCGAGGCTGTCTCCACCACGAGACTGTGAGCTACTTGAAAGTAGTTACTGTTTCTGCCCATTTTTTGTATCCCCAACACTTAGCACAGTGCCTGGCACATAGCAGGTGCCAAATACAAACGTGTTGATTGACTGATGACTGGCATATTAAAAGATAGACCAAAGATTCTGGGTCAAGAGCAGCAAACAGCAGTGAAGCCTGAAAACAACTCCAAGCATCTGAAAGACAATTGGTCCTTTTCTTAGACAAACTCAGACACAGAGCCACAAACAGCAACATGCTAAAAAGAGAACGTGTACCTCACAAAGGATGACACTCAAAAAAAAACCTATTAAAATCTGTGTGTTTTTTAATAAAAACATATTTAATGAAATAAGTATACTTTTTAAAAAATAGTTGATTTTTTTCCCCTACATTTCCCTGTTCCTGGTCAATCTAGTTTAAGAGTAGGAAACTAACAAGTTTAGGCCCATGTGTTAATGACATAGACAGGTTTGGAACTTGCTTTCCTCAATTTTTTGCAGAATTTATTTTTTTTTTAAAGCAAATAGCTGTACTTGTACATGTATACAGATCAAATACAAACAAAAACTTTTCACTGTTCCCTGAACATCGTTAAGTAACAAAAAAAAATTATATTTGGCCTTTGAAGGAACTATAAATTATGAAAGTGGTTATAACTGTTTTACATTTTCATCTGACAAAAAATGTTCTGCTACATTGTATTAAAAGCTTTAGAATTTTCAAATTAGAAAATTTAGAGGGTATAAAACTCAAACAAGAGTATGGTCTTTTTACGTCAAATTTAAAACCAAGTAATTTGATTTAATGTTATTATTCCCAAACTATTTAATCAAGTTCAAGTTGTTCTCTCTTTTTTGCAAGTTTTCAAAAGCCTCTTCTATTACGAGTCTATTAAGAGTCTGTGTTATCCTAAATGACTTTGACACTTCCAAAACCCAGGATAACTAGACGGGACATCCTACATGTGAACATATGTTACATTAGAAGAAATAAGACGCAGCATTCTGAATGGCAGCTGTCTTCCAAGTTACAATGAAAAAAGTTAGAAAAAATAAATTTCATGCATGCCCTGCTCTTTCTTCTCTGTATTCCAGTACCTACCAGTTGAGAACTCTGCTGTAACTGTGCCACTTTCACCAGAGGAGTCTGGGCTGCACTTGATCTGATGGCTGGGCCCATGTTGTTAGGTTGCCTTGGTCCCACAATCTCGTTCATGACAACAGAGGGAACATTTCCAGAGACAGCGTGAAGTATAACTTTCAGTGGTTGAAGTGGCTACTGTCCCTGTAGGACAGAGTGCTGGCTGTTCAAGACAGACTGTCTCAATGCTGGTAGACTCTTCTAAAGGGAAAATAAGGAAATACATATATTAAAACATGGGTGGGGGGCAGTATTTTACCTTTTGAAATTAAAAAAAAAAACAAACAAAACAACAACAACTTCAAAAACCAGAAAATCACTGAAACTAGTTGCACATCCTTTCTGGAAATTCAAGCAGATGTTTAATACCTTCCATGTGCTTCTAGGACCAAAAAGGCCTCTGCTTATAATTTGCAATTATTTCATTTTAATTTGTTAACCATCATGCAACAGTGCCCTATTGTGAAATAAAAATAAATAAATGGAACTGGGGCTCACTTTAAAGGGGCTTCATATAATTCAGAGATTTCGTGGCTGTATTAATTTCAGAATTAGGACTGAGGTTTTTGAAATGTATGCCTGGAACAACACACTGTCAAAGCAATTTAAGTTCATCTCAGCAAACTAAATGAACAAAGCAAAAGACTGGCACTGAAGAAGATTGGCGGGGGCAGGGTTGGGGAGGAATAGTGTAACTACAGCAAGGGCAACTGCTTACTTACTGGTAGTGATTGTTTGGTGGAATGGAAAGAGTACTAGATTTGGAATCAAAAGACCCAGGTTCAAATCCTGGGTTCAAATTACTGATCACTCTTGTCACTTAACCTGTTATTAGCAAAATGGAAAAAGCAGTATTTTCACCATCCACCTCATAGGTTGTTATGAGGAAAGTGCTTTGGAAATCTTGGAAATCTTTGTGCTTTGTTATAAAGCACAGGATTTACAAAGTATTTTATAATTATTTTGTAAATATTTTAAAAATGCTTTTTAAAATACTTCGTAAATCTTGTGCTTTGTAAATGATATGAGACATCATTATTAATACTACCTCAGATTATTCAGTGACATGTTGTCGGGGTAAGGGCCCTGAATTTGGGGTCAGAGGACCTGGGTTCAAATGCTAGACTGGCCCCTCACTGTTTGTGTGACCCTGGCCTCATTTAGCCTCTCTGGGCTTCAGTTTCCTCATCTCAAAGATGTTGGGGGGGGGTTATAATAACAACGATAATAATAGCATTTATATGGCACCTACTATGTGCCAGGCACTATGCTTTTTTCTTTTTTTTTCAACAAATATTATCTCATTTGATCCTCATAACAATCCTGCGGGGTAAGGGCTATTATTGTGCTCATTTTAAAGTTGAGGAAATTGAGACAGAGGTTAAGTGACTTGCCCAGGGTCATACAGGTCACACAGTCCAGCTCCTCTAAGGAAGTCAGACTGGATCAGAGGTGTCAAATATTCCACCGAGGGCCATTCCCTAGTCTGAAGGAACCAGATTAAATGTAATTGGGAAACATTTAAGAAAGTAAGTGGAAATACAATGGAACCTAGATAATGTTAATATGCGGTTTTCTAAGTCAATATGTGGCAGAGATCCTTATATAAGGTTTAGTGGCCCGATCGTTATCAGTTTGACACCATTGGACTAGATGATCTCTAAGGTCCCTTCCAGCTCTAAATCTACTAGCTGTGTGACCTTGGGCAAGTCATTTAACCTCTGTTAGCCTCAGATCATCAGCAGTGTTGTGATATTATATTATAATTTTACAGCTGTTATCCCAGTGCCTGGCATATAGTAAGTGCAAATACAAATGTTAGTTATTGTTATTATTATTCTACTATTCCAATATTTTTTCCCCTTCTTGGACATTTCCCCATACATAGAGAAAATAAAGGAAAAAGGCTTTACTCAAATAATTTCTGATATCTTTTTCAACAAAAACAGCCTCATTACAAGCAATAGGCTTCTCTGAGGAGAACACGCTTTGGTTTTTGATAGGAGAAACAGAAATTTATATTAAAGAAACAGCCATCTGCTAGGCAGCTCTCCGTAGAGGCAGCTAGGTGATTCAGTGACTACAGTATTAGTCCTAGGGACAGGAAGAACTGAGTTCAAATCCAGCCTCAGACACTTAATAGCTGTGTGACACTGGGCAAGTCATTTAACCTCTGTCTGCTTCAGTTTTCTCAACTTTAAAATGGGGATCAAACTAGCATCTACCAACCAGGGTTGTGAAGATCAAATGAGATAACATTTATCAAATGAAATAATAATTAGTACAGTGCTTGGCACACAGTAGGCACTTAATACACATTCCCTTCTCACTCTCACACCCCCAACCAGATAACTCTCACTCTTTATTTCTATCTTGCACGGTTCTTCAACTCCCCTCACCCCACACCTCTCTACCTCTGACCCTCTGACCTTGAGCTAGAGGTTCAACAAGCAGTTGCTGGGTCCTATCCTGAAGCCTGAAAACAAAAGACACTCCCTAAATTGATTTCTTTTAATTATCTTTCAATCACTTAATAATCATCTCACTTTCCCTCTTTCTTGCAGAAACAGACACAGTATAACTACTGGACAGTTCCAGGAGGCCCTCAGGAACAAGAAAAAAATGGCTGAAATGAAAAAGTTTTAGGCAACCTAGATTCCAATTAGCTCAGAAAGGATTCTTAGTAAATGAGGACGAGAGGCAGGCAGGTTCATGAAGGTTGCCAAGAATATCAACTGATCAGAATCCAGGTCCTTGTACAATTTTTCCTATCCATGGATTAGAATGAAATATCAAGGAAGGAAAGGGAAAAAATTATGCAAATAAATACAGTAGTTTAGACAGCTGACCTACAAGGTGTCTCATCTACCTCCCAGTTTATCCACAGGATCATTTTTTTAAGCACAATGTATTTTATGAATAAACTTCTATACTTTTTAAATGGAGTTTTTCTCCTTTTGAAGTACAGCTCCAGGCAACTTCAGGTTTCCACAGAGCTAACCCCAGGCAGCAGCTGCTTTTAACTTCTATCTTTTATTTAAAAAACTTAATTGGAAGTTTTTGTTGCCAGAAGGAGTACTTCAAAGAAAGAAAAAAATTCAAAATTAATACTTTATGCCAGAGGTTAGTGGGGAAAGAAAGTAGAAAAATTAAGAAAAGAAGGGGTTAATGATGTAATATAAGAAAGAGGTGAAAGGGAAGAGCAAGACAGGGAAATGACTATAGACAGGAAAGGAGGACAGAGTCCATAGCCTTGAAAATAAAAATGAGGAAAAGGCTATATATTTATCATATTTTGCATACAGTAAAATTCTATATGTCCTGTTGACAATTTTCATGGTTTCTCTAACAGCCCAAAATGTGTTTTGTACTAATCCTATCCCTGGGCAAGTCATTTTCTCCATGTTTATATTCATCACATCCCTCAATCCTGGGTAAGTTTTTTGCCCCATGTCTACACTTTCCTTACCAAATCCCTCACAGCTCACTTTGTATTTCATAAGCTAGATACCCTTCTGTCATTGTTAACTGTACCCCAGTTTTGGCAAACTTAAGACAAGACTGAATATATCATCAGCCAAGGAAAATATAGAAGTTATGAAAAAACCTTACACAGAGCTAGTAAGTCACCTGGAAGGTTCATTGACTGGGGGATGCTAGCAGCTAAGTGAGGACATTCCTTTCATCTCTCAATTCATTTAGTCACATGATAAGTTGAAGAATATGGATTTACCTTCCAGCATTTCTTACAGATATGTAAACAATAATAAGAACATTGAGAGTTTCTCCCATCAGATTAGAAAATTAAAGTGGGAAGACATAATGTTTCTTGATACTATGTTAGAAAGGATTGTACCTAACAGCTATTTCTAGGACAATTTCCAAATTGATGTGATCTTTCAATGTACATATAAGATTCTTTACCAAACTGGAGCACTAATGCTATCTGATAAGGACCTAGTCTGCTACAATAGATGGCTAAGAATCCCCACCCCAAAATAATCTCATTAAGGTCTGTTCTCAGAAGCAAGCTGTCCTTCAATATCTTGTATTGTTCTCTCTTAAACATTGAAGTAATATTGATAATGTGCCTCACAGCATGCTGTGAAAAATGGCCTGTTATCACTTTGGGGTTCTTTTCTTTCCTGTCTGTGAGCAAGGCAAGAACTACTATGAGCTCTCAGCGAAAGGAGGAGTGGCTGTTCTATCTATCATCAGCCCACCGTGTGTCCATGAATGCATAGAGCCCTATGTCTTTCCTGTTTATTCTTTCATGATCTTAGGTGAATGGGCATTCCAACAGAAATTCATCAAAGCTATCAGATGTCCAGCTAGGAACTAGGGCTGACAGTAACAGGATCCAGTGAGGACTTGGTGTAGGAGCCCAGTGATCTGCTGGACTCACCCCAGCAGTGGAATGACCCATTAACGGAGACCTTGTGCCCCTCAAGGAACCAGCCCAGCTGAGCAAGGAAGTGATTCTGGTAACACTGTACCCCAAAGTGCATTTGGTAGGGACTCTATGACAAGAGAAAAGGAATCCCAGGGCCAGCAATAGCATAATACCTTCTCTACCACAAGTTTCCTACCTATGTGCCTCACTACCTTTGAGCTTAAAGTATGAGCCCACTCTCCAGCTTCCATGTATGTGAAGAGGGAAAAGTGCATTCTCAATTTGGGGGATGTTTGGTAACTTTTATCTTTTCTATACCTTTTCAATAAACAGTACCTCAAAAAAACTTAAAAAAAAACCTGGCACCAATCATGGAGGAAGGAATTTAACAGTATTAGAGTGTCTATATATGTCTAAATCATACTATGTTATGACCTTGAAGTTCCCTTCCTTAGGGACAGGATTGGCAATAATAGTAACAGAACAAAAATGTATACAACAATGTAAGGTTTACAAAGAGTTTTCCTCACAACAACTTAACCAGGGAACCAAAACTAATCAAATCAGGATTAACTAACAAAACCCTGGTTCCTGTGCCCTAACTTGTCCACTTAGAGTAATTGCAATTAATGAGGCTATAATATCTTCCAGAGAATCTTATATTTCAAGGACCTGTCAAAGAGGGCCAGATTACCCAGGTAGATTGCCATTGTGTGTTTTTAAGAAATAGAAGACAGTCTGTAAAATTCTATCACAAGACCTCTCTCTGTGTGCACTGTGCCTTATTTTTACCTATAAAATCGAGCACATTTCCATCTCACTTCATAAATATCCCTGATTCATAGATCTGGATTCATTCCATTCAAAGAAAGTCTTACAGTCTTTTACTCAGAACATAATCATCACTAGAAAGGCTGAAAATCATACTCAGGTATATAATTGTCTAAAAGAATTAAATAATGTAATGCATTATAAAATAAAGTCATCATAAAGCATTGATATATACTACATAAACTTTCACAGTCATCAAAAATGATAGTTATATTCACCTTAAGGAAAGGTACTAAATGTGGCTGGGAGCATGATTTTAATTCTTAACTGAAGACAAGCTGTAAATTCTTCAGATTGATTTTAGCATCCTAGAAAAATAGAACAGCATAATTTAGTAAATTTCTCTTCATTTAACTGCTTTTGGGGAAGAATGGTCCATATTTAATACTGAGATCATAAGTATGCACTAAGTTGTATTATGAAACAATTACTAATCTATTTGAATATTTCCATATGTCAATAGAGACATTTAAAGTTCAAATTTCCAACGTAATCTACTTTATCTATCTGTTCATGTACATTCCTTCTACATATACACACATATACATATAGGTGTAGTTTTTCTTTTATGCCTAGATCTTCCACAAGCAAACTATAAGCAGATTTCTAAGGCTCTACAAAAACTGAGTTTATATACACTCTCCACTTATCTCTGAATTATGTAATTGGTAGCTGAAGAGTTTAGCATTCTAAAGGACAAACCAGAAAATCACGCACAGCTACAATTCTGCTAATTCAACCAATCAATTAATCAAAAAGAGTTTATTAAGCATTTACTATGTACTAAAGACTGTGCTGGGCATGGGGGATACAAATGCAAAAAATGAAATAATCCATGTTCTCAAGGAGTTTATATTCTAACAAGAGTAATTACAGAAAATTATAGGCTATCTATAAATATACCATCTAAACTTACAAAATCAAAGAGCAGAAAGTTCTAAGATACATCTCCTAACTTGTCTGATTGTTCCTTGTTCCAATATATTTGGATATATATTTTCTTTAGTCACTAATCACATAATCTAGTAACTTGATGACTAAGGTGCTAACATTTTAAAAACCTTTGTAAAGCACTCACACATGAAAATTCCATACAAATCAAAAATATCATAATTACAATGCATAGATCTACTAATATCAGAGCTGCCCCTCAAAAAATTAAATTAAATTACACAAAACATGTCCTGAATCATTTATGGGAGCCCCAAACAATCATTCTGACAACCCCAAATTTAAAACACTATAGATAATCAGAATAACAAATTATTATAAAAATTAAAGATAATAAAGCTATAAATTTTGACATCCTAACATTTACCACAGAGATACACAAAATTAATAAACTAAATTACTATTTTTATTTGCCAACAAATCTTGAACCAGAGCTTTCATATTTCAAGATGTTTCTGGGGAAGGAGAATTGTAGGAGGTGAGTTTAATAAGAGTAACTAAAAAGTTTTTGTATTTCTTCACATTTTCTTGCATTTCCTGTAAGAAAAGAGAAATAGGTCAAGTTCACATACTACTCTATCAGGACCAGTCCAACTAAAGAACAAACAAATTCAACAACATGGTGCTTTCTAAGCTTTGTGTATGAATGAGCTGCACTCTATCTTTTCCAAGTGTTCCTAAGGTCATCCTCCACCTTCATTTATTAACATTCTCATTTTGGGAAGAAGTCAGAGGGGTTACCCACACAGGGAAGTGAACAAAAAATAATACCGAATAGAATGTGAATCAGAAGCCATAGTGGATCTAAGGTCTTACTCTTCATTTACCCTGTCGGTTCCTGATTTTTGCACCCCTACCTGACACAGCCAGGAAAAAAAAGTTATATGAACTATGAAAATTCCCTAAAGTTTTCAAAAGAGAAGATTATTCTTCCATTTTGAAGTCCAAACTAAATCTGAAACTGTGGTACTGGAAAATCAGTTACTGTTAGGAACCCCTGAGATCACTCCTAGCTACTGACAGGCACCCCCAGAAAGAATGAACTCAGGTATCTTTGACATTTAGCAAACCTCCTGGGACTCCATGGCTCCTCCAAGGAATGTCAATAGATAGGATCATCCCACTGAGAGATAACTTGACAGACCCTTCTTGGGAGATATCCCTGGGACTCCATGACTCCACCAAGGAACGTAAATGAGATTATCCCACTAGTACGATAACCTGACTGAATCTTTTGATCAGCCAGGACCTTTGTTCCTGTTTCCTCCCCACTCTGTACCCCCATATCCTATATAAGCCAAGCCATCACCCCAACACATTTGCCATTGATTTGTGGTGCTGTACCCCAATGGCCGCCGGCTAATAAATTCTCCACTTAAAACTTATACTCTATGGTGTGTCTCCCTTGCTTCTGGTACAACAAAACCATAAGTCCCAAGTTGATACCCTTTGGTAAATCACTGACTTGATCCAGGTACTACTCAGAGTTGCACAATAATGTCGTTCCTGAGGAATCTGATTCTTATCCATACCCTAAGAAGAGCATGGTCTGGGTCAGAGGTGGGGAACCTGAGGCCTGAAGGCTATACCAAAGAAAAGTAAGATTTTTATACCCAAAAGTTAAAGGACTATGGTTGCCAGCCTTGTGCACTCGCCTGTGACAAAAGTGTAGTCCCTGGTACAGGAAAGAGAGAAACAGCCGGGGCTTTTACTGGTGTCTGTGCAGTGGTACTGGGAAGATAGGGCGGTACTGGATGGCTACAAGGTCTTGTTAAAGTTCGGGTTCTCTCTCCAGGAATTAGTGATGATGGATGAGAAGCTGTGGTTTCAGAGGCCACAGCTGCTGGACATGAGCTTGGGATCCCTGAAACCTGTTTTTAAAAATGGAGAAAGCGATCAAGCCTTATCTCTCTTCTTCCTTTCTTACAACTTCATGTTCGGTCAATTTTGCATCAACATGTCCCCCAGACTCATACTATGAGTCAACAAGCATTTGTTAAACAGCAACTAGGCAGCTAGGAGGTGGGCCTAGAGTCAGAAAGACTCAAGTTCAAATTGGACCGCAGGTTCTTACTAGTTGTGTGACCCTGGGCGAGTCGCTTAACTGCCGTGTGTCTCAGTTTCCCCAACCATAAAACAGAGATTATAATAACACCTACCCCCCAGGGTAGTTGAGAGGATCAAATGAGATGTTATTTGTAAAATTTTAGCACTGTGTTTGGAAATTAGTAGATGCTTAGTCAATATTTATTCCCTTTCCCCTTCCCTCCCTACTATGTTGGGCAATGGGGATATAAAGACCAACATGAAGTAGTTCCTGCCCTTGAGGAGCTCCTTCCTTTCTTTTTGTTCCTACCACCACCAACCTAGCCACATCATCTCACAGCTGGATTACTGCAAAAACTTCCCTAGGAGACCTTCCTCATTGAGATTCCTCCCCTGACTTCTATCTATCCCGTACAACTACAGGCCAATCTTCCTAAAACACTGATTTACTTCACCATGCCCCTGCCACGTTCAGAAATTTTAAAGAGCTCCCAATGAAATCACTTATCTCGTCCCTATCCCTATCGATACAAAATCTTCTTTCTGCTTTTCAAGTCCCTCCATAACGTGGGCCTCACTTCTCTATCGAAGCATATTTCCCACTGATTCCTAAATAAAACACACCCAATTATTGTCACCCTGATCACCTTCCCCTTCCTCAAACATACTACGTTGCTTTTATCTTCATGCCTTTGCTCCAGTAATTCTCCTGTCTTGAAATGCTTTCTCCTCTCCCTAGCATATATCTTAACGCTGCACATTCTTCAAGATTCAACTCAAGTTCTAATTTTTACAGAAAGTGGCCCCTAACTACACCAACCTCCACCCATCTGTTTCCTTTTTGAACTCCTATAATGCTTATAACCTGTAACATTTATTTCGGCATTTAATTATTTGTGTATGTGTGTGAGTGTGTGTGTGGTTTGTATGATCCTCTCCTATTTTGCAATGTAAATAGAAATGCTTGTTTTAATTGGTGTTGATTAAGAATTTTTAAAATATAAAAAAAACAGCACTACAATTTTAACAGGGAAAAATCACAAGACACTCGTGAAAATTAGATATGGTTGCATAATCATTATTATTTCAAACATCTGAAATAATAGTGTCTTTCCAAACAGACTAAGTTCTTTAGTGCAAGGACTATATGGCTTATGTTTTTTCTATATTTTCTGTGGCATTTAAAACATAGGTACTCTATAATCACCAAAATGATAGGTTAACAATCAAAAACCCAACTGTAACCAAGTTATATGAAACATTTTATTACTGGAAAAAGTATGACATAAATAGCAATGTTCAAGTAAAGTTTATCACATTTACTTTATTATTACAATAATAAAAGCAGGCTTATCTAGCATTCTACAAATCTGGACTCTCAATTAAGGGCACTTCTGCAGAGTGGCTATATAATGATAACTGATGTCATTGACCAGGACCCTGAGCCACTGCAAGACCCTAATGAGTGTCCTGAATCCTCAAAGAAAGATTATGTAGTAAGCATTTCAAAATATATTTTCAAATGCCTTAATTCTTTGATGATAGGTATTTCATTATTCATTATAATTAGATTCTACTTGTCCTGGGAAAATATCCAAGATTTATATGTACTAATCTATATTGTGATATTAGTTTACATTTATAAATTCTCATATAAACATTTTGGTTGTGTTCACAATTAAACATTTTAGGGAAAAAATGTTATTTACTTAACTGTTGTAAGGAACAAAGTAGAGCCTCCCTGGAAGGCAGGAGCAGAAGCAATGCTAGTGACAGTTGCAGAAGGCTGCCCAGCTGTGCCTAGCACTGGAACATCCAGAGAGAGAACTGCTATGGCTATAGGTGTTTTTTGCTTTTAAGAAAAAGTTTTATATAGTCTTAAAATCTTCTCTAATACAAAGCACAACATAAATCAACATCTAAAATGAAATGCTAGACTTCCTAATGAACAAGAACTTCTGGAAACACTGGAGAGTAGTTTGGCAAAAGTAGGTTTAAAATAGCATCTTATCCCATATAACACACTAAGTTACAAATATAAATAGATAAAGTTATAGATTTTTTAATGGGGGAAAATGAATGGAGATATCTTTTACAACTATGGGTAATGGAATTTTCTTTTTTTGTGGTTTCTTTTTTAAATTTTTTTCAACATTCACTTTTATAAGATTTTGAGTTCCAAATTTTTCTCTCCCTCCACCTCTCCCCCCTCCCCAAGACAGCATGCAATCTGATATAGGCTATACTTGCACAATCACATTAAACATATTTCCACATTAGTCATGCTGTGAAAGAAGAATCAGAACAAAAGGGAAAAACCATGAGAAAAAAAGGAAAATAGTGTGCTTTGATCTGCATTCAGACTCCATAGTTCTTTCTGTGGACGTGGATAGCATTTTCCATAATAAATATTTAGGAATTTTCTGACATCACTGTATTGCTGAGAAAAACTAAATCTATCAAAGTTGATCATCGTACAGTGTTGCTGTTATTGTGTATAATGTTCTCCCGGTTCTGCTCACTTCACTCAGCATGTAAGTCTTTCCAGGGTTTTCTGAAATCTGCCTGATCATTATTTCTATTAGAACAATAGCATTCCATTACATTCATATACCACAACTTGTTCAGCCATTCCCCAACTGATGGGCATCCCTCAATTTCCAATTCTTTGCCACCACAAAAAGAGCTGCTATAAATACTTTTGTACATGTGGGTTCTTTTCTAATGGGAATATTCTTAACCAAGTAAGAAATAAAGGAGATAACAAATGATACAACGGGGCATTTCAATTACATTAAGATACAAATGGTTGATTAACACAAGCAAAATAGCTGCAGCCAGGATAAAAAGGGGAACTGTCAAATGGGAAAAAGAAGTTTTGCATCAAATATCTATGACAAGAGTCTGATATCCAAGATATATAAAAAATAAACATAAATATAATCTATGAACCCAACAATTATTCACAATAGGTGATTGGTCAAAGTATATGAATAAATAGCTCTCAAAAGATTTGCAAACAGTTAACAGTCACATGAAAGCTTGTCACGAATCACTGTAAGAGAAGAAAAAAATTAAAAACTGAGGCCTCGCACCCCCCCCCAAAAAATGCTAAAGGTGACAAAAAATGAAAATAATCACTGATGGAGGGACTTCAGTAAGGCAGATACCCTGTTGGTGAAGCTATGAAATCAATCCAACCATTCTGGAAAGCAATTTGGAATTATTCTAAAAGAGTGACTACAATGTCCTTACTCTTTGATCCAGAGGTCTCATTGACAGGCATATGCCCCCAGAAGTTCAAAGACAGATTCTAGGTATACCACAAAACTCATAGCAGCATATTCTGAAGTTCCAAAAAACAGGAAGCAAAGAAGGTGCCTATCGATTGATGAACAGCTAAATAAATGGCGTTATATGAAAATAAGAGAATTTTACAGTGGGAAGAGAGGAGGAAGGGGGTTATAGAGCCAGGATGACAGAATGATAGGAAGCAATGCAATGAGCAACTCTCCACAAACTTTTCCTAACAAAATCTAGAAAATACACTAGACCAAATCATAATGGAGAAATACAAGAAAAAGTTGCAATGAACCCTTTGTGCAACCCACCTCACAGCATGGGGAGACAGACAGAGATGTCTGCAGTAATTGGGGAAGGAATCAAGCAGAAGCATGAGACAGGAGAGCACTCCAGCATATAGAGAGAGGCTATGTACCAGGACAAGAGGAGGTCTCAGACTCATACCAGAGCACTACCATAGGGACATGTACCAATGGCAGTTTTGTCAGCTACTACGCCATCCCAGCTTATAGATCTGGGGCAGAGCAACAAGGGTCCTGGGACCTGCTTACTGCAGTGGCATTCTCAGTAGAGAGGCCCTGGGCAGTCTATGAAGAAAAGGGAAGTTCAGAAGCCAGCAGCGGCAGTCATAGAGCTATGGCTTAAACCACAGGTGCAAAGCAAGGTGTCATTTCCAAGGTTTAGCCATCCTGCAAAGGAATAACAAAGGCAGGAATCCTAGACCAAAAGGGAGCCTAAAATTCTGTCACTCTGAGCCAACAGAGCTTTCCAGTTGCCTACTAGAGGCGGAGTCCAACAGCAAGAGTCCTACTCTTCTCAAACTCAAACTCAGGTCAAGAATAGATGAGGAAGCAGCCATCAAATTTGCTCTAGATGAGAGAATCTTGGGAGAACTTAAAGCTTACAGGTTCCCAGCCTGACCCTGAGATCCTAAAATAACACAATACTCAATATCAAGAAAGTAGCAAGAGAACCAGCTCACACCCTTCCTCCAAAAGTACAGCAGAGCCCAGCCCTAACATCAAGTTTGAAGTCAGGAAAAAGAATGGAGGAAACAAAAAAGAACCACATCATGATGAGCTATATTGGTAACAGGGACA
This sequence comes from Trichosurus vulpecula, assembly GCF_011100635.1. Lineage (NCBI taxonomy): Eukaryota > Metazoa > Chordata > Mammalia > Diprotodontia > Phalangeridae > Trichosurus > Trichosurus vulpecula. The sequence goes on along the minus strand of NC_050575.1, from coordinate 135,168,758 downwards.
CTCAAGACACAATGTAGAAAGAGAAAATTATTCCAAAACATCTGCTAACAATGCCTCAAAGAAAAACACAGCTTGGACATAAACTCAACTAGAATTCCTAGAAGAGAGGAAACAAGAGTTAGAGGGGATAAAGTTTAAAAGTGTCTTTATAAATGGAATGAGAGCACTCAAGGAAAAAATTGGAAAAGAAAAGAGAATTATGGAAGAAAGAATTGGAAAGGGAATTAACAACTTGGTACAAGAGATACAAAACCTTACCCAAACAACAAACTCCCTGAAAATTAGAATGGGCCAAATAGAAACCAATGACTCTATAAAGCAACAAGAAATATCAAAACAAAGGCAAAAGTCTGAAAAATAGAAGAAAATGAAAAGGATCTCATAGCAAATACAACTGACCTGAAAAAATAGAAAAAATTTAAGAATCATTGGACTATCTAAACTCCAGGACCAAAAAAAGAGAACCTAAACATCCTATTTCAGGAAATCTTAAAACTACCTAGATCTCTTAGAAGCAGAGGCAAAGTGGAAATAGGAAGAATCCACTGGTCACCTCCTGAAAATGAAAACGCTCAAGAATAACATATCCAAAATTCAGAGCTTCCAGGTCAAAGAAAAAAAAATACTGCAAGGAACCAGAAAGAAAGAATTCAAGTACCAAGGAGCCAGAGTCAGGATCACACACAATTTAGCAACCTCCACTATCCAGGCACAGAAAACTTGGAATAAAATATTCTAGAAAGTAAATGATATGGGCTTACATTTAAAGCCAAGAGTAACTTACTCAGCAAAACTAAGTATAATGCTGGAGGGGTGAGGGAGGGGGAAGGAGAGAAATGGACTTATAGTGAAATAGAGGGTTTTCAAGCATTCCTGATGAAAAAACCAGAGCTGCAGTAAAACTTTTAAGCATAAACATGGTAGTGAAGAGAAATATAAAAAGGTAAACTTGAATGAACAATGATGAAGGACTAAACAAGAATAAACTGCTTACATTCAAATTTGGGAGTTAATAAATGTGTCCCCTCTGAACCCTAATATTGCCAGGGGCCAAAGGGGAGATCCAACTAGACCAGACCTAGGAGTGGTTCTGCCATGTCTTGATAATCTTAAGAAAAGAATAGAGAGAGGAAGAGATATACACTGGTTGGGGGAGGGAGAGAGGAGGGAGAAAGGAATGGAAGATTAGAGAAAATTATCTCACATAATGAGGACGCACAGGCATCTATATAAATTAGGAGGAGGGGATGGGATGGTAAGGGAAGAATGACTGGTACTTGAACATCACTCTCATCTGAACTAATCAAAAGAAGGACTAATACTCACACATGCATGCATATGTGCATACACAGAACTGGGTACAGAACTATATTTCACTCAACAAAGGAAGAAAAGGAAGAAGGGGGAGGGGGAATTAGAGAGAGGGCAGATTAAGACTTAGTCCTAAGCACAACAAATTCTTATGTGTGTGTATATATGTATGTGTGTGTATAGACACAAAGATATATGTGTGTGTGTTTGTGTGTGCGTGCGTATACATATATATATACATACACACACACACACACACGCACACACACACGCACATATATATATATATATATATATATATATATATATATATATATATATATATGTCTAAGTTTTCAGTTGACAAAGAGTTGGAATCCGAAGTGGTGTCTATAAATTGGGTAATGGATGGATAGGTTATGTTGTATAAATGTGATGAAATACTGTTGTGCTGAACTCTTATCAATGTAATGACCAACTGGGGTTCCAGAGGACTAATGATGAAACTATCACCACTTGATATGAAATGAAATTGGAATATATTATCCACCTCCTGACAGAGAAGTGAAAAACTTAGAATGAAAAATTAGACAAATATTTTTTATGATATGGCCATTGTGGAAATTTGTTTTGATTGACTATACATGTTTGTAATGGGGACTGGGGGAAAGGGTAACAAAGAGGATTTTGTTTGATAAGAACAAAATAAACATAAAGAAAAATTGGGAAATCTGATCAAAACAATAACCAACCACAATTCCTGAGGACTCAAGATGAAACATGCCTCCTACCTCCAGATAGAAAGATGGTGGACACAGATCACAGACTGAGACTTTTCTTTTTAGATGAGGCCAATGAGAAATGTTCTTCCACTTGACTGTGCATGCTTATAATGGGACTTTTGTTTTTCTTGCTTTCTTGATACAGGGGTTGGGAGAAGGAAGTGAGAGGAAGATACAGCTGATCTTTGTTTGAAAATAAAATAAAATTCTATTTAAAAAGAATTTTACATTGCTTAAGTTATAAAGACTGAAGAATTCTGAGAAACATGTGAAGATTTCTATGAAGTGATACAGAGTAGAATCAGGAGAAATACATATACAATGACTACAACAATGTAAATGGAAAGAACACAATAACAAAACTGAATACTCCATGATAATATAATAGTAAATAATATAATATAATGTCAAAATTTGACACAGAAAAATTGAGAGACTATATCTTACTCCTTTCATTGGAGAGGTAGAAGACTATTGGTATAGAATGTTGCCTACACTGCCAGACATGGCTGATGTGTTGATCGGCTTTGCTGAATTTTTTTTCCTTTTCTTTTTAAATCTTTGTTACAAAGGAAGGTTTACTAGGCAGGAGTTTCACGTATAGGATATGTTTAGCTAACTATGGATAGGGTGGCTCGTCATTAGCACACAGGCTACCATGTGAGCAATTTGGGGGTGGGAACAATTCATTAAACCATCTACTAAAGGAAGGGATGAGATCTCTATTTATTGAGGGAGTACCCATGCTACAGGATTCACAGATCATTTGAAATATGGAAGTAAGTATATATACTCCAATGATGATCTGATGATGAGTCTTTCTACATTAAGCTAAGTCTAGACTATGCTCAAAGGCTTTCTAATTTGATAAGCCTGAAAAGAGGCTGTGCTACATTGTTATAGCCATCAAAAGTCCAGGGTCTGCTCCCTCTGCTTTCCCAGTTCCATAACATGAGGAGTGATCAGAGTAGAAAGAGACAGAGACAGAGACAGATACGTATATACACAAATATATACACACATATACATATGCACGTATATATACATGAATCCACACATACTTATGTTAAATATACAAGTGTATATGTGTGAATATATGCATGCATGTATATATAGATGGATATACATGAAATATACACAATGTATATGTATGTGAGCATATGCAAGTGCATTATGTTTTATATGTACATGTATCACGTATGTACATGTGTGTTCAGTGAACATATGGCAATAATATGGCAGCAATAGGACTGCATTATTATTAATGCGTACCTCTGATGCTCCAATGGATCTATGATCTCAAGGATTCTCACCAACAATGCAGATCACAAACCATCCATGCCTGCCACCTTGGGCAACATATTCTCCCGTAAGTGTGCTAATTAGGGATCCACCCAAAATGCTGGAGGTCTTCTTTACTTTTGCTAGTCATCACAAGTATACTAATGAAGTGTAAGGGTAAGGGTTGAGTAAATCAAATCACTGCGCCTCATGTAAAGTAAATGATAAAGCATTATGCCCAGATACCTTAAGCAACTGAGAACAAGTCTCAATGAATCAATCGATATGCTTTAGACCAAGCACAGAAACAGGCTTTGATCAAATGGAATGATGTTGCATGGGAAGTACGATTAAATTGGCTTAGGAAATTTGGTAAAGCCCTGTGGGATCTGTATAAAACCACGGAACCAGTTTAGAACCCCACATTTCAAGCCATTCAAGCAAGTGGGCAAGATTGTTCCAGGAATCAATTGGAGGAGAGGATCGGATCTCAGGGCCTCAATCTCCTCCCACTCCTCCTGGCCAGAACAGGGCTTTGTGAACTGCAGGGGTTCAGGGGAACGTCTACCTTGCCATCACCACTATAGTAACAACCCTAGAAAAGCTGATGTCAGTGTCTGCATTAGGAGTCGAGAACAGACTAAATGCAGACTCAAGGCTCTATTAAAAGTCCAGTAGAAAAGATATAGCATACTTCAGGGGAATAGCTTTAGGACTCCAGCAATATCATTCTGAAACAGAAGCATCTGAAGGATTTCAAGATCAGTGAGTTGCTCCCTGGAAACTCCATCTGAGGATCTGCCTAGCCCAGCCAAGATCACTTCCCTTCAGATTCTGTCCTGATTCACCAGATTCTTCTACCTCCATCCCAACAGGCTTCTAACCCTGGAGATACCTTCACTCCTGTGGCCTCCTCTTCCAATTGGTGGGTTCCTCCCCAAAAACCTCCATTCAAAGTGTCCAGACCAGTGATGCTCACTTCTCTCCCAGCTCTGTTCCTAATTCTACAGACTTTTCCACCTTACACTGGTGCAATGAATTCCTGCGCCCCCTTCCCCCTTTTATATGTAATTTTTTTTAGAGGCTAGCGACTTTCTTTTTGTTTGTATTTGCATTCCCAATGCTTATAACGCTACCTGGTATATCATAAGTAGTTAATAAATGCTTTATCTACTATATGAAGGGGTTCTTAACATTTTAGGGGGCCGTGGAGCCCTCTCTCAATCTAGTGAAATCTGGGGATTCCTCAGAACAGTGTTTTCAAATGCATGAAATAAAATTATATGATTATGAAGGAAATGAACTATATTAAAATATAGTTACCCATTTCTATCTATCTATCTATTAAACAAGTTCAGGGACTCCAAGTCAAGAACATCTGATCCACTGTGAATTTCTCCTCCATTTGGACTCTGAGCTGAATATCCTTTATGACAACAAAAATACCTTTGGTTTTGGTGTCACCTGGAGTCAGCTATTAGAGCAAAGATTCTTAGCCAGGAACCCTGGTGGGGTATTTGGATAACTATTTCAAAGAAATCAATTTCCTTTGTAATCTTATGTATTTACTTTATGCAGTTAAAAACATTGTTCCGAGGAGTTCACAGGCTTTACCAGACTGCTGACAAAGGGGTCCATTATACAAAGAAGGTGTGTGAGAAACCCCTGTGTTACAAGGTAAAACACCAGGGCTGTCTCTTTTGCTACAGCTTTCAAAGAATTTTATATGATTCTGCCATATGAATGAAAGACAACAAGTTAGAGGAGAGACTTTAATAGGTGTTTTGCTCTAACAAATCAAACGTTTTACAGTCAAGAAACTCTGGGCACTGAAGAATCTTATACTGTCTATGCTTTTTAAAATGAAACTTTATTTTTTCAACTATCATGTATTTTTCTCCTCCCAACCTCCCCTCCCCACAAAAACCCCCCAAACTCCTAAAACAAATAAGCATAGTCAAGCAAAATAAATTCCCATATTGGCCACGTCCAAAAACAAGTGTCTTTTTGTGCACCTTGAGTTCATCACTTCGTTCAGAAGGTTGGTGGCATTCATCATCACTGGTCCTCTGGAATCATAGTTAATCACTGTATTGGTCAGCGTTCTTAAGTCTTTCAGAATCTGTTCCTTTTTACAATGAGGTGAGAAGGGGAAGGGAACAAGCAATTGTATAGCTCCTTCTATATGCCAGGCACTATAGTAAGCACTTTTTACAAATATTATCTCATTTCATCCTCACAACAACCCTTGGAGATAGGTCCTATTACTATTTCCATTTTACAGTGAAAGAAACTGAGGCAAACAGGTTAACTGACTTGCCTGGGGTCACACATCTAGTAAATGTCTGAGGTTGACAATCCTCAGATCTACTTATCCAACCATAATCTCTCTCCTGGCCTCTCCTCTTTTATCTCCAACTGCCTATGGGACATCTAGAAGCAGATGTCCTATAGGCACTTAAATTCAACATATCCAAAACAGAACTCATTACTTTTCCCCCAACACCTAACCTTCTTCCTAACTTCACATTGAGGGTACCACCATTGTCCCAATCACCCGGGTTCATAACTCAGTGTCTTGTTCAGTTCCTCAGTCTCCCTCATCTCCCATATCAAATCTGCTGCTGAAACCTGTTGGTTTTATCTTCATAACATCTCTCATATACACCCCTTCTTTCTTCTGATACTGCCACCGCTCTGGTACAGGACCTTGTCACCTCATGCCTGGACCATTGCAATAGCCTTGCTGCCATGAGTCTCTACCCACTCCAGTCTATTCTCAATTCAGCTTCCAAAGTGATCTTCTTAAAGCACAGGTCTGTCTATGTCACTTGCCTTATTCAATAAATTCCAGTGGCTCCCTATCACTTCCAGGATCAAGTATAAAATCTTCTGATAAAGGCCTCATTTACCTCTGATAAAGGCCTCATTTCTAAAATATACAGGGAACTGAGCCAAATATATAGGAATACAAGCCATTCCCCAATTGAGAAATGGTCAAAGGATATGAACAGGCAGTTTTCAGAGGAAGAAATTAAAGCTATCTATAGGCATATGAAAAAATGCTCTAAATCGCTTTTGATTAGAGAAATGCAAATCAAAACAACTCTTAGATACCACATCTCTCCCGTCAGATTGGCTAAAATAACAAAACACGAAAATGATAAATGCTGGAAAGGATGTGGGAAAATTGGAACATTGTTACATTGCTGGTGGAGTTGTGAGATGATCCAGCCATTTTGGAGAGTAATTTGGAACTACGCCCAAAGGGCCATAAGAATGTTCATACCCTTTGACCCAGCAATACCACTTCTAGGGTTGTATCCCAAAGAAATCACACAAGAGGGAAAGGGACCCATATGTACAAAAATATTTATAGCGGCTCTTTTTGCGGTAGCCAAGAATTGGAAATCAAAGGGATGCCCATCAATTGGGGAATGGCTGAACAAGCTGTGGTATATGCAGGTAATGGAATACTATTGTGCCATAAGAAATGGGGATGATATGGACTTTGTAACAACCTGGAAAAACCTACACAACATAATGCTGAGTGAGCGGAGCAGAGCCAGGAGAACATTGTACACAACCACAGATATATGGATTCCATGAGGACCAACCCTGACAGACTTCGCTCTTCTCAGCAACACAAGGTGCAAGAACAACTCCAAAGGACTCACGATGGAGAATGCTATCTACATCCAGAGAAAGAACTACGAAGTTTGAATGCAGATTGAGGCACACTTCATGCTCGCCTTTTTTTTTTCCTTCTCTTTTGTTTTGGTTTTGTTTTTTTTGGGGGGGGGGTCTTTCTCATGATTCATTCCATTGGTCATAATTCTCCTCCACAGCTTGACTAGTGTATAAATTAATTCAATGCAAAGTTATACGTGGTAGTTATATGAGATTCCATGCCGTCTTGGGGAGGGAGGGGGAAGGGAGAGGAGAAAATCTGGAACTCAAAATTATGTAGAACCGTGTGTTGTAAACTAAAAATAAATTTTTTTTAAATTTAAAAAAAAAGAATTTTAAAAAAAAAATCTTCTGTTTAATGTCAATGCCCTTCATAACCTACCCCATACTTTCCAATCTTCTTACACTTTATCCTATCCTTTATATTCTATGACACAGTGACATTGGTCTCCTTGATGTTCTTCCCACAAAACATTCCACATCAACTATGGGCATTTTCATTGGCTGTCCCGTCTGCCTGAAACTCTGCCTCCTCGTCTCTATCTCCTAGCTTCCCTGGTTTCTTTCAAGTCCCAGTGAAAATCCCACCTTCTACAGAAAGCCTTTGTTGATTCCCCTTAATGACTGTCTCTTCCCTCTGTTGATTATTTCCCATTTATTTTGTATATATCTTGTATTGGATTGGTTTCATGTTGTCTCTCCCATTAAACTATGAGCTCCTTTCGAGCAGGGCCTATCTTTTCACCTTTCTTTTGGTCCCTAGTACTGCACATTGAATGCCTAGGCACTTAATAAATGTTTGTTGACTGACAGACTTTGTGTACACTTGGTCTAGTTCAGTTACGGATTTGCTGGGGTTTTTTTTAGCACCATTTCTACTTTCTCAAAAAGTATATCTAGGGGCAGTTAGGTGGCACAGTGAATACAGCACTGGCCCTGGAGTCAGGAGGCCCTGAGTTCAAATCCGGCCTCAGATACTTAACACATGTACTAGCTGTGTGACCCTGGGCAAGTCACATAACCCTAATTGCCCTGCCTTCCCCCCCTCCAAAAAAAAAAAAGCATATATGGAACTGTGATATTGGAATCCAAATGTGGTGATGGACCACCACTATTCATGGTGAAAAGAGTTTATCATAAAAATATTTGACTATAATATATGAATATAACGGAATATTACTATAGAGTAGTAAATGATGAACATGAGGAATTCGGAAAAACATGAGATTCATAAAAAGTGATGTTAAGTGAAATGAGAACCAAAAGAACAATGACGTAAATTAAAAGATCACTAAAAGGAAGCCAAAGTCTGAGTAACTGAAAAACTAGTAATGGACCCAGGAAACAGATAAAGAAGCATGGCTTGTTTCTCACAGCAGAGAGTAAGGAGATTATTAATGCAGAACTCTTTCCCTGTGCGTGTGTGTGTGTGTGTGTGTGTGTGTGTGTGTGAGTGTGTGTGTGTGTGTGTGTGTGTGTATGTGTATAAAGTTCATATGAGAGAAGGGGAGCGAATAGTTTTTTTTTCCCTTTCCAGAAATGAAATGTGATGGAAAGACAATAGGCATCAATAAAGCATATTTTTAAAAAGTCTCTACAAATCTTTTCCATCTTTCAGCTGTTTATTGGTTTTTTCCTTCTACAGCTTATTTCTGTTTTATGAAGTGATTCGCTTATCATTCTCTGCCATCCTAAGATTCAATTCTTCTAGCAGTATGTTCACTCAATCACTGGAAAAGCATCCAATAACTAAGGTAATATTATAGATATTCTAAAAACTATGGGTTTCTTAGCATGTTCTGCACCCTTTTCTGCCCTTTGGCCACCATCGCTGCAAACATGAAAGGGGATTACACAGTACTCGGAGTTGTTTTCAACTAAGCTGAAGGATGGCTCACAGCTTCTTTTTTTCCCCTAAGTAGTATTATTTCTATTATATTTTTTATTTTTCTTTATTCTATTTTTAATTTACAGAATAAAACAAGCATTTCCATAACATAGTATAATAAAAAAGATGTTTGCACATGAAACTGCAAATCTATTGTATACAACTTGCTATTCCTTTCAAACATATAATAAAGTTATCATGTAAATTTCTTTTTTCCCTCCCACCCTAGAGATGGCTACCATCAGACAAAAATATACGTGTGTATAGGATATATGTATGTAAAATCATTCTATACATACTTCTATTTATCAATTTTTTCTTTAGATGCAGATAGTGTCTTCCTTCATAGGTCCTTTGTAGTTAATTTGGGTATTTATGATAGTCAAATGACTTAGTCGCTCAAAGTTGTTCTTAAAACAATATTTCTATTACTATATACAATGTTCTCTTGGTTCTACTCATTTCATTCGTCATTATTTCATGCAAGTCTATCCATGTTTTTCTAAGATCACTGAGCTCATCATTTCTTGTAGCACAATAATATTCCATCACAATCATATACCACAACTTGTTCAGCCATTCCCCAATTGACAGATATCCCTGAAATTTCCAATTTTTGCCACCACAGAGAGAGCTGCTATAAATATTGTAAAACATACAGGTTCTATTCCTTTTTCCCTAATCATTTTTGGAAACAGACCTAGTAGTGGTATTGTTGGGTCAAAAGGAATAGTCCATAATTCCAGATTGCTCTCTAAAATAATTGGATCGTTTGCAATTTCACCAATAATGAATTAGTGTCCACATCCCCGCCAATCATTTTAGCCAATCTGATAGGTATAAAATATCTCAAGGTTGTTTTAATTTGCATTTCTCCAGTCAATAATGATTTAGACCACTTTTTCATGTGACTTTAAATTTTTTTTTAAGTCTTCGTTGGAAAATTGTTTATATCCTTTGACCATTTATCATTTGGGAATGACTTGTATTCTTATAAGTATGACAAAATTCTTTATAAATATGAGATATGAGACCTTTAAAAATCTGTCTATAAAAATTTCCCCCAATTTTCTGCTTTCCTTCTGATCTTGACTACATTTGTTTTAATTGTACAAAAACTTTTTAATATAATGTAATTGAAATTATCCATTTTACACCTCACTCTACTCTTTATCTCTTCTTTATTCATAAATGTTCAACTATCCATAAGTCTGATAAATAATATGTTCCATGTTCTTCAAATTTCCCTACAATATCTCTCTTTATACCTAGGTCATATATCCATTTTGACCTTATCTTGGTAAATAGTGTAAGTCTATACTCAATTTCTACCATACTGCTTTCCAACAATTTTTACCAAATAATGAATTCTTATCCCCAAATCTTAAGTCTTTACACTTGCCAAATATAAGGTTGTTATATTTATTTGCTGTTGTAAATTGTATGGCTACTCTATTCCAATGATCTACCTTTCTATTTCTTAGTCAGTACCCGATAGTTTCGATAATTACTGCCTTATAGTATAGTTTAAGATCTGGTACAGCTGAACCTCCTTCCTTTACATTTTTTTATTAGTTCCTTTGACCTTCTTGCCTTTTTGATTTTTTATTATTTTTCCTAATTCAGTAAAATAATTTTTGTTAATTTAATTAGGATGGCATTGAATATATAAATTAGTCTAGGTAAAATTGACATTGTTATTGTGTTAGCCCTTCCTAACCATAAACAATATTTCTCTAATTATTTTAATCTGATTTATCTATATAAAATTTTTTTTATAATTTTGTTATATGGTTCTTGGGTTTGTTTTGGCAGGTGTATTCCCAGATATTTTGTACTGTCTAGAGATATTTTAAGTGGGGTATCTCTTACTATCTCTTCTTGCAGGGTTTTGTCTGTGATATATAATAATGCTGATGATTTATATGGATTTATTTTACATCCTGCTACTTTGCTAAAAGTATAAATTGTTTCAATTAGCTTTTTAGTTGAGTCTTTTTGATTTTCCAAGTATATTATCATTTCATCTGCAAAAAGAGATAGTTTTATTACCTCATTCCCTATTCTGATTCCTTCTATTTCTTTTTCTTCTCACACCTTCTTCTTAGAGGAGCAAATCAAGGAGCTGGTAGTATAAATTTTATTATCTGTCAAAGGCAATTAGGTAAACTATGGAACATTTGGTCATTTCATTCAGTGCTTATGAAAAGTATTTGCAAAAATACTATCATGAAGGATATTTAAGCTTATGTCTCAACATCTATTCCGAATAATGAAGAGGTAGAAAAATTCTACAAAGAGTTCAATAATATCCTCCAAATTTAATCAGTTAATATCTTAATACTAGATGACTTCAATGGAAAGGGAAAAATAGGAGAGATTAGCAAGAAATATGATGGAAAAATCTGATTTAAGAAGAATGAGAAATACCAGAAATTTTCCAACTATATAGAAACCTCATGTCTATAACTCAGTATATTTTCTTCAAAAAAAAAAAAGAACTAGAAGGCACTGGACATGGAGGACCTTTATACAGCACCTTTAAGATTTCAAAGTCCTTTAAATATATGATCTCATTTGATCCTGATAAAAACCCAGTGAGGTAGGTGCTATTATTATCCTGATTTTATAAATGAGGAAATTGAGGCTGAGAGGATAAATTTGGCCCAATGGCCACACAGCTCATAAGTGTCTGAGGTAGGATTTAGACTCAGGTTTTCCTGACTCCAAGTCTGACACTCTATCCACTGTGCCACCTAATAACATCACAAAAAAAATTAAATGGACCTTCTTTTTTCCTCTGAGCCTATTATTTCACCAGTCTTCCTTGGATTTCCACAGCCAAATAATTTGTCAGCAAGTGCTAAGTTTCTTAATAAAGAGAATGTATATCTAATCAATACCAAACATGGATAATATCGTATTTGCTTTTCCTAAGAAAAAGCATTCCCCTTTCTGGTACTCTGAAGTAAAGGGCTGTATAAATGGGTGTTGCTCTATCTTCTTGTCTCCAGTCTTTGTCCTATCTAATATATTCTTCATAATGCTGTCTCCTATAGCTTTGCTTTTGTTAAGTCATTTTTCAGTGTGACCTCATTTGGGGTTTTCTTGGAAGAGATAATGGAGTGGTTTGCCATTTCCTTTTCCAGCTCATTTGACAGATGAGAAAACTGAGGCAGGGGCAGAGCCAAGATGGTGGCTGGAAAGCAGGGACTAGCCTAGAGTTCTCCCCCAGGACCCTCCAAACACCGATGAAAAATGGCTCTGAACAAATTCTGGAACTGCAGAACCCACGAAATAGCAGCGGGAAGCAGGGCTCCAGCCCAGGATGGCCTGGAAGGTTGCTGGGTAAGGTCTCTTGCACGGAGCCAGGAGAGGAGTGGAGCAGAGCCCAGCATGGGCTGCCCCAGACCAACCAGACCAGGAGCTGGGCTGAACAGGCCCTAGCACCCTGAATCAGTGAGCTGCAGCAGTTACCAGACTTCTCGACCCACAAACACCAAAGATGACAGAGAAGGTTAGTAGGTAAAGCTACAGGGACAGAGTGAAGGAGTTCGCAGTTCGGCCACTGCCCAGGGGACAGCGGGGGTAGTGCAGCTACAGAACTACAGCTGCAGTTGCTTCTGGCCCCAGGCCCACCTGGTGGGAGGAATTAAGTGGTGGATCTGAGCAGGAGTGTGGAGCCTGCTTGAGATCTGAATCCAGTCCAGGTTGATGGTTCTGGGGGGGGGGGGGGGGAGCGCTGGTATGGTACAGCGTGCTGCATAGAAATAGCTCTGAAAACAACAGCACATCCCCTCAAGCTTAGAACAAAGTACTCTTTACTCTACAAGCAGTCATACCCTGACAAAAAACTCAAGGGTCAAGTAGTTGGCTGGGAACATGGCCAGGCAGCAAAAACGGACTCAGATTCAGACTCAGACTTTGGAATCTTTCTTTGGTGACAAAGAAGACCAAAACATACAGCAAGAAGAAGTCAACAAAGTCAAAGAGCCTACATCAAAAGCCTCCAAGAAAAACATGAACTGGTTTCAGGCCACGGAAGAGCTCAAAAAGGATTTGGAAAAACAAGTTACAGAAGTAGAGGAAAAATTGGGAAGAGAAATGAGAAGGATGCAAGAAAACCATGAAAAATAAGTCAATAACTTGCTAAAGGAGACCCAAAAAAATACTGAAGAAAACACCACCTTAAAAAATAGACTAACTCAAATGGCAAAAGAGCTCCAAAAAGCCAATGAGGAGAAGAATGCCTTGAAAGGCAAAATTACCCAAATGGAAAAGGAGGTCCAAAACACCACTGAAGAAAATACTACCTTAAAAATTAGATTGAAGCAAGTGGAAGCTAGTGACTTGATGAGAAATCAAGATATTATCAAACAGAACCAAAGGAATGAAAAAGTGGAAGACAATGTCAAATACCTCATTGGAAAAACCACTGACCTGGAAAATAGATCCAGGAGAGATAATTTAAAAATTATTGGACTACCTGAAAGCCATGATCAAAAAAAGAGCCTAGATTTCATCTTTCAAGAAATTATCAAGGAGAACTGCCCTGATATTTTAGAGCCAGAGGGTAAAATGGAAATTGAAAGAATCCACCGATCTGAAAAAAGATCCCAAAAAGAAAACTCCTAGGAATATTGTCGCCAAATTCCAGAGATCCCAGATCAAGAAGAAAAATATTGCAAGCAGCCAGAAAGAAACAATTTGAGTATTGTGGAAACACAATCAGGATAACACAAGATCTAGCAGCTTCTACATTAAGGGATAAAAGGGCTTGGAATGTGATATTCTGGAGGTCAGTGGAGCTAGGATTAAAACCAAGAATCACCTACCCAGCAAAACTGAGTATCATGCTCCAAGGCAAAATATGGATTTTCAATAAAATAGAGGACTTTCAAGCTTTCTCAGTGAAAAAACTGGAGCTGAATAGAAAATTTGACTTTCAAACACAAGAATCAAGAGAAGCATGAAAAGGTAAACATGAAAGAGAAATCCTAAGGGACTTACTGAAGTTGAACTGTTTTGTTTACATTCCTACATGGAAAGATGATGTGTGTAATTCATGAGACCTCAGTATTAGGGTAGTTGAAGGGAATATACATATATAGAGAGACAAAGGGCACAGGGTGAGTTGAATATGAAGGGATAATATCTAAAAAATAAAATCAAATTAAGGGATGAGAGAGGAATATATTGAGAGAGGGAGAAAGGGAGAGATAGAATGGGGTAAATTATCTCGCATAAAAGTGGCAAGAAATAGCAGTTCTGTTGGGAGGGAAGAGAGGGCAAGTGAGGGGGAATGAGTGAATCTTGCTCTCATCAGATTTGACCTGAGGAGGGAATAACATACACACTCAATTGGGTATCTTACCCCACGGGAAAGAAAGAGGAAGGAGATAAAAAGGGGGGTATGATAGAAGCGAGGGCAGATAGGGGGAGAAGGTAATCAAAAGCAAACACTTTTGAAAAGGGACAGGGTCAAGGGAGAAAATTGGATAAAGAGGGATATGATAGGAAGGAGCAAAATATAGTTAGTCTTTCACAACATGAGTATTGTGGAAGGGTTTTGCATAATGATAAGCATGTGGCCTATGTTGAATTGTTTGCCTTCTTAGGGAGGGTGGGTGGGGAGGGAGAAGGGGAGAGACTTTGGAACTCAAAGTTTTAAAAGAAGATGTTCAAAAAAAAAGTTTTTGCATGCTACTAGGAAATATGATATACAGGCAATGGGGCATAGAAATCAATCTTGTCCTACAAGAAAGTAAGGGAAAAGGGGATGGGGGGGAGTGGGGTGACAGAAAGGAGGGCTGACTGGGGAACGGGGCAATCAGAATATATGCCATCTTGGAGTGTGGGGAGGGTAGAAATGGGGAGAAAATTTGTAATTCAAACTTGTGAAAATTAATGCTGAAAACCAAAAATATTAAATAAATAAATAATGATTTAAACTAAAAAAAAAAAAAAGAAAACTGAGGCAAACAGGGTTAAGTGACTTGCCCAGGGTCACACATCTAGTAAGTGTCTGAGGCTGGATTTGAATTCAGGAAGATGAGTCTTTCTAGTTCCAAGCTGAGTGCTCTACCCACTTTGCCACCTAGCTGCTCTACTGTTTTGCACATTACCCCAAAACTCAAAAATTTTCAAAAACTTTTGGCCACTTTCAGAATAAAATTCAAATACCCTGACCACAATATGGCCCATATATACCTCTCCACACACATTATCTCCAATTACCCTATATGAACTCTCTGCTTCGGTCAATCTAGCTTATTTTCTCCTAAAAGCACAGTGTGCTTTGTCATCCTTCTGCATTTGCTTAGACCATTCCTCCTATATGCAACATGTAACAACATCCTTTTTTTTTCCTATTTATCTAAGTTTCACCTGTTCTATGAGGCCCAGTTCAGGATTTTCCCAGCTCATGGTACTTTCTCCCTCTTCTGATCCCCCATCCATTCTACTTCTTTGACACTTAGCACATGACTTTATACTATTTTAAATAGATACACACGTATGTATGTATGTATGTATGGCCATATATGTAATGTGTACATTTGTTCATATATATATATATATATACACATTAAACATATAAACATACAGGGGCAACATGGTACAAAGGATGGAACCAACACTGAAACCAGGAAGACCCAGCTGCCTCTGTCACATCCTGGCTGTGTGATCCTGGGCAACTCACACAACCTCTTAGTATTCTAGGCAATTTTCTAAGACTGTAAATTGCAAAGAAGTTATCAATCTGAATTAGTAGAGAGAGTTTTTCCTCACATGGGAGTTCTCTGTACTAATGAAATCACAGGTTCAGGTCATTGTGTGTGCATATGCCTGTGTGCATATATGTCTATGTATATGTATCCTGGTTCTCCAACTAGAAATATAAGCTCTTTGAAGGTAGAAACTCTTATCTTTTTCTGCTTTGTATCTCTGGTACCTAGAATACTGTAAGCATTCAATTAATATTAGTTGATGATGATAAAATACAGACTTCAGCTCAACCCCCTAAACTTATTGACACATTCTCAAAAATGATTGATTATTATTGGTTAATTATCTCCTGAATCTTCTGACAGAATATAAGCTTCTTAAGGCCATGGTCCAACTTAGTTTTTTTTTTAATTTATTTCCAAGAAACATACAAAAAAGAAACCAAAAAAAGAGAAAATTATATGCTTCTATCTGCATTCAGACTTAATAGTTTTTTCTCTGGATGTGGACGGCATTTTCTGTCATGAGTCTTTTGGAATTGCCTTAGTTCCTTGTATTGCTGAGAAGAGTTAAGACTATCAAAGTTGGTCATCACAAAATGTTGCTGTTACTGTGTACAATGTTCTCCTGGTTCTGCTCACCTCACTCAGCATTAGTTCCAGGTTTTTCTGAAGTCCACTTGCTCATCCTTTCTTATGGAACAATAGTATTCCATTACATTCATATACCACAATTTGTTCAGCCATTCCCCAATTGATGGGCATGCCCTCAATTTCCAAATCTTGGCCACACAAAAAGAGTTGCTATAAATATTTTTGTACATGTGGGTCCTTTTCTCATTTTTATGATTTCTTTGGTATTGCTGGGTCAAAGGGTATGAATAGTTTTATAGCCTTTTGGGCATAGTTCCAAATTGCTCTTTAGAATGGTTGGGTCAGTTCACAACTCCACCAACAATGCATTAGTGTTCCAAATTTCTCACATCTTCTCCAACATTTATCATTTTCCTGTTTTGTCATCTTAGACAATCTGAAAGGTGTGATATGGTACTTCAGAGTTGTTTTGATTTGCATTTCTCTAATTAGTAGTGATTTAAAGCATTTTTGACCATGTTAGTTATTCCTAGCACCTGAAACAATAGTGTACATATAGGTCCTTAATGAGCATTCTTAAAATAAACTAAAGATTTACCTATTTGGCTCTAACTTTCATGGATAAAGTAGAAAAAGAAAGGCAGAATAAGTTTGAGTTAAAGCAAAGGAAATTGTTTTTATAACCTACTTTCTTTTTTCTCTCTCTACAATCATAAATACAACTAAAGTAGCCCCTGCAATGCATAATAGCCTATGAAAAAGGGATGGGATGGAAGTTCTCTGTGGTAGCTGAAGAGTATTGATTTTTAAATTACCAAGAGGAAAGAGGGTCCTCTCAGAAATATTCACTTGAGGGGCCTGGAATTTTGAAAGGAGTTGAAGGAAACAGCTTTATAAACTCTTATCTCCCAAAGCCATAATTAGCAGAATGAGTAAATGAACAGAAAAGACTATGCATTTGCCTACTTCTTGGTACCCTCCATTACCCAGTTCCCTAAGAATCCAGTTCCTCAGTAAATCCCTGCCAAACTTGCCATCCACCATGGTCTCTTCTATTGTCCTCCTCAGCACTCCTGGTTTCCTATTTACAAATCAACTGCATACATGAGTACTTTGGAAAGTCTTATATGCTTTTTCCATATAAACTATGATATACACATTAACAGATATGACCTTTTTAGTCATCTTCCCACTGAACTCTCTAATTCAGGGGTACTTAACCTTTTTTGTGTCAAAGATCCCTTTAGCAGTCTGGTAACGCCTACAAATCCCTTCTCAGAAAAATGGTTTTTAAAATGGTATAAAATAAAATACAGATGGTTACAAAGAAAACTAATTATATTAAAGTACAACCACAAAAATATTATTCCCAACCAATTTCACAGACCCCCCTGAAATCTATCCCTAGACTCTTTGGGGGTCTGTAGAACCCAGGTTAAGAACCCCTGAGTTAATGTATATCCTAATTGTAAAGAAAATCAGGCTTGAAAAGCATGACCACTGTTCAGGATGCCCAGTATATCAAACCAGCAAAAGTAACAAAACCTTATTGAATATAAAGCAACTTGGGTTAGTGGATCTTCTTTTGTGCTTTGCTCTTTAGTTCTGGCTACAAGAACAAAAACTGAAAAGCAGTGTGATATAATAAAAAATGTTGGACTTAGAGTTTGAGAATATGGGGTCAAATTCCAACTCTCCCACTTAATATCTGTATCACCTTGGGTAAATCATTTAACACTTTTTGTTCTAAATTTCCTCAACTATAAAATGCTAGGTTTGGACTAGATGACCTCAAGGTCCCTTCCATCCCTAAAACAATGATCCTATGAGAACAAATGAACTATCCCCTAAAAAGTACCTTGCTCAAAATACAAGGTTTTAACTACATATAAAAGTTTTGAAGAAGCAATATAGTCATTCTCCTAAGCTGATTTAAAATGTAGTATCTTTTCTGATCCACAATTAAACATAATAATGATTCTTAATATTAATCTAATTTTTAGTTTTAAAATTTATAATGCTAAATACAGATGTGGCCAATTCTCCAGTTTTATTCTTCCAAGTCTGATCTGGAATTTGCTTTTTTAAATGAAAAGGAAACACTGCCCCCAGAAGCATCACACAGTCATCATTTAGGACACCCATGTACCTGAGGCTTATGCACAGCATAAGACAAATGGTGATATTTAGCCCTACCATCAAGCTGTAACAATCAATCTCTATGATAGGAGTCAATGTCGGAAGATTGTGAATGTCACTCAGATGTGAGCAAAAACTTTTCAACACCACATGAAGTAAGTGAAAATGGAACTCTCTAAGGTGGTACCCAACATTCTCATACTTAACAGTGAAATCTCACAAAACACAGTACTGCTAAAACCAGATATACAAATATAGGAAAAACAAGTGAGTTGCTGAATATAATGCCTAAGAAAACCATCATCGAATTCATAGAGCTAAAGCTAACATAAATGTTTGAGCTACAGCATAAAAAGGGTTCTCCAACAAATATGAACATAAAAAGGCTCTCTAAACAAAATACTAAAACAAGACTCAGATTTGCTAGTCTTTATCCACATGAAGTTTATTGTTTTTTTCCTAAACTTCTGAACTAGAGAAATGTAGCCATTTTTAGAGACTATCAGCATACTCTTCAAAGCAAAAGCAAAGAGTCTTTTTTTGCTTTTTGCATAATACAGGTTGTAACAAGCTTTAACAGCTTAAAAACTGCACTAAGATTTTTGAGACACCCTTTACTTACCGTTTACTGTAAGAAATATAAGTGGCATATGAATAAAATCAGACTCATTTATGCAATAAATTATTCCATCTTCCTCATAACCTTTCCCTCTGCTACATATTTTAGCTATGA
The DNA here is from genome assembly GCF_011100635.1 of Trichosurus vulpecula. Taxonomy (NCBI): domain Eukaryota; kingdom Metazoa; phylum Chordata; class Mammalia; order Diprotodontia; family Phalangeridae; genus Trichosurus; species Trichosurus vulpecula. The sequence goes on along the minus strand of NC_050575.1, from coordinate 135,149,636 downwards.
CTTGCAATAAAAATCATCCTAGGCATATATCAAACCCATTATTTTTAGTGGTCTATTTTCATGTAAGGAGATAAATCTAATAATATGCTATTGAATAAAGTCACATCCCAGGTTTCACTATGAAAGTATATCAAGAGCACAAGTGTAATTTAACTGCATGTAAATTTTAAAGGCTACAACTTAAAATTTATCATGCAGAAACAAATGACTATGTGACAACTTAGATATTCAGTTGCAGATAATGCAGTTGCCAGTATCAATCATGACCCTATCCTGGTTTCATGCAAGAAATTCTTATTAATATAACAAATCTATATACAATTTATGTCATTCTATATTGCAAAAGAAAAACTAAAGCAAACATAGCATCAGTTTTTCTCTAGCCAGGGTTCTCTGGCCCTGATGTTCAGGAATGAATAGCTTTGTAAGGAGTTTCAACACAGGGCAGTTGCATGCCTCTGTAAAACAGACTCAGGGTGAAGAATGGAGCTGCAACACAAGGCAAAGCCATGAATCAGATCACCATGATGGCATAACTGGATGGCCCCCTATATTGGAAGGACTAAGAATGGAAAAGATGAGAATGTGAGGAGTGATACAACTGTTCAAATAAATGATTGGCTGTTACATCAGGTAGAAAGTGATCAGTTATCCATTCCCTAAAGAGGAAATTAAGTATCTAAACAGCATTATGGAGAACTTAAATATAAAATAGACCACTTGAGAGAAGTAAACTGGGAAATTCCCTTCCAGTTCATTCAACAAACTTGGGGCCTGGGAATACAAGGCTGAAAGATGACAACCTGTACCCTCATAGAACTTATAAGGTAACATCTTATAATATAAGCACATCTTTAAAAATAAGAAAACTATTCATCCCTCTGAAATTAAGCTTGGTCCTTCCAAGGTTAGAATTATGGGGATGGTCAATGTGACCAAGTTAAGATCACTTAAAACAAGATTATACAACATACAAGCTATTAGATCTAATAAAAAATTATAAAAATCTAAAATGAAATAGAGTAGTGCCACTTAATAACATGAAAGAAAACAGTGCTATGTATTTTTACATGTTTCTATTTTTATTGTAAACTTAATAGTTATAAAAATGCGAACATTTTAATAAACAAAGTAGAATAAGAAAAATGACTGGAACTGAGGTCTTCTATTACATGAAGTTTGTTTTGTCCTTTTAAGAAATGTGTATTAAATTTAAGAAGGTAGTAACAAAATCACTTTTGTGTCCCCTTCTGTACTTTTTATAATGAGAAACACATGAAAAAAATGTGGTACAGTTTTAAAGAAGGTAAATTTCACTGTTTAGTCCGGAAATCATATTTTAGAAAATACGATGACATAGTAAAGAAATCAGGATAGTGAGGGGATTTGAAACCATGTCATATGAGGATCAGTTGAAGGAAGGAGGGATAATTAACCTGCAAAACAAAAAGGAAAGGCTTGGCACACAGTAAGCACTATATAAATGTTAGCTATCATCACCATCATTATAATCCAATCATTGATCATGCTGCCCTTGCTCTTACTCATATAATGACAAACAAAGATGGAAAAAATCATGGAAACAAGCTGACTGGGTCCACTACAAATTTTTGTTACATAATCTCAACAGCAACAAGGCAATCCTTTTTATGCCTTCCTAATTGGCTCACTATCCCATTTACCACAGCTGCTTTTGCAAACCTTTTCATCTCTCCTTAACCCTCCCATGGTTTCTCCTCCTTCCACCCTCTTCAGCCAAGAACCTTGCATTTCACTGGAAAAAAAAACCGAGTACATTCACTGAAAGCTCTGTCTTCTTCCCCCCTCCTCATCTCACATCACTCAGATGTTTTCCGCCACTATCTCCACATTCTCCTTGTCTCAAGGTCCTTCTTGCTAAGGGAAACCCTTCTACATGCACGAGTGATCTCATTCCATCTCATTTTCCCCAGCAGGTTGGAGATGAGATGGAACAGGATCATCCCCACTCTCTCACTTTATTTTCTCCCTGTCTACTGGCTGCTTCTTTACTACCTACAAACATGCCCAAGTCTGCTTCATTCTCAAAAAACTCTCCCTTGATCCATCCATCGCTGCTAGCTATGCTCTATCTCTCCTATTTTCTGCATCTAAATTCCTCGAGAAAGCTGTCTACAATCAATGTCTTCACTTCCTTTCTTCTCTCTTAACTCTCTGCAGGTTGGCTTCTGACTTCACCATTCAACTGAAACTGCTCTTTTCAAAGCTATCAATGATCTCTGAATTGTCAAATATAATGGTTTTTCCTCTTTTCTCATCCTTCTTGACCTATCTTCAGCTTTGGAAACTGTCAATCACCCTCTTCTTAATGCCCTCTTCTAAGTTTTCATGACACTACTCTCTCCTAGTTCTCCTCCTACATGTTTCTTTAGTCTCCTCTGCTAGATCTGCATCTAGATCATGGTCACTGAGTGTGGGTGTTCCCCCAGGTACACCTCTTCTGGACCTCTTTTCTTCTCTTTCTATACTATTTCGCTTGGTTAGCTTATCAGTTCCCATGGATTCAGTTATCATCTCTGTGCTGAGGATTCTTGGATGTCTTTGTCCAGCCCTCTCCTATTTTCTGACTGCCAGTCTTGAATCTCCAATTGCCTCTCCTCTTTCTCAGTTCACTATTACTATTTGAGGGTACCACCATCCTTCTAGTCACCTAGGCTCATAACCTAGGTGCTAACCATAACTCCTCATTCTCTCTCATTCTCTATATGCAATCAGATACTAAATCCTGTCATTTTATCTCCATAACATAACATCTCTCCTATACTTCTCCCTTCTCTCCTCTGACATGGCTACCACCCTGGCACAAATCCTTATCACCTAAAATTTTCTTTTAAAAAAATAAGTTCAAGTCCCAGTTCAGGCAAAGATACTTCAAGAGAAAGAATTAAGAAAACATGAAGAAAAAAATGATTAATAAAATTAAAAGCTGGTTCTTTGAAAAGACTAAAAAATTGACAAATCCTTAGCTAATCCAATTAAAAAAGAAGAGAGCAGAAAATAAAATCAATAAAATAGCCAATGAGCAAGGTAAAATCACAGCAAAAATAGAAGAAATAAGGAGAACATTTTAAAACTATCAAACTTTTAAAGAACAGTTGGTATCTATACTTCACAAATTGTTCTCAAAAACTGAGAAAGAACCCTACCAGAATCATTTTATGAAACAAATAGTCCTAATACTTAAACCAGGGAAAGATAAAATGTGGAAAGAAAATTATACACCAATATTATTAATGAACATTGACTCAAAAATTTCAAACAAAATCTTATCAGATTACAACAATTTATCCAAAAAGTCATTCATTATTATCAAGTGGGGTTTATACCAAGGATGTATGGATGATTCAACATTAGGAAATCAACCAACAGAATTAATGATACTAAAAATCAAAACTCCCCAAGTCATATGTTTGTCCAATAGATGTAAAAAAAAAATCCTTTGACAAAGTAAAACACTCTTTTATGCTAAAATCCCTACAAAGTATAGGCATGGAAGAACTTTTTTAAAATATCATAAAAAGCATCTATCTAAAATGGAAAGCAAGCATCATACGCAATAGGGGTATACCAGAACCTTTTTAAAGGTTCAAAATTAGGCTTAGACCAACATCTTATACCACACTCCAAAATACATTCTAAATGCATACATAATCTAAAATTAAAGACCATACTACAAAAAATTAGAAGCAAGATGAATCATATAACTCATAACTCTTACAGCTATGGGTAAAAATGTGTTCTTAACCAATAAGAGATAGAGGCAAGTACAAAAGATAAAAAAGATAATTTGATTACTTAAAACTGAAAAGCTTCTGCATAGACAATATTGATGCATCTAGGATAAGAAGGGAAGTGGTTGAATGGGGGAAAATCTTTGTATCGAATTTCTCTAATAAGGGTTTGTTATCTAAGATATATGAATTATGCATGTGTATGTATATATGTATATTTTACATATATATGGGTGTATACACACATATACATACATATATATACATATATACAACCAATAGCCATTCTACAATAACTGGCCAAAGGATATGAACAATTTGTTCTCAAAGAGGAATTGCAAAGTATTCACAACCACAGGAAAAAATACTCCAAATCACTAATAATAAGGGCAATACAAATCAAAACAACCCTGAGGTTTCACCTTACACCCTGAAAATTAGCAAAAATGACCAAAAATGGCAATAGTCAATGTCGGAGGGGTTGTGGAAGGAGAGGCACACTAACACTTTGTTGGTGAAGCTGTGAAATGATACAACCATTTAGGAAAGCAATTTGGAATTATGCAAATAAAGTGACTAAAACCTCCATACCCTCTGAACCAGAGACTCTATTACTGAGCTTATACCCCAAGGAATCTGTCAATAAGAAAATGTTCTCATATTTTTTATATTTATAGCATCCACTTCTTTGAGATAGCTAAGAATTGGAAACAAAATAGATGCCCATCAATTGGGGGATGGCCAAACAAATTTTGGTACGTGAATATAATAGAATACTACTGTGCTATAAGAAATGAAGTGTGTGATGAATATAGAGAAGCATGAAAAAAAATCTATATGAACTGACGCAGAGTGAAGTAAGCAGAGCCAAGAAAACAATATACACAGTAAACAACAACATAAGTGGAAAGAACGACACACCAAAAAATCAAAAATGTATGTAACAAAATTATAAGTTCAAGTGGGACTCAAATAATGATATAGGAAAAGACATCCCCTATCTACCCCTTCTTGGATAGGGGAGGTTCACAGGTATTACGCATTGCACATGTTTTCGGACTTTTTTTTTTCCTCTTTTAAAAGAAAATACCATTTGTCAACGAGATGGCTCTTAGGGATGAAGAGGGAGAGCAATCCATGTGATATTGTGGTGATGTAAGAAATAGAAAATATCAATAAAACTTATGAAAATGTTTAAAATACACACAAAAACATTAGGAAGTTACCAAGTTCTATTGAGTCTGCTCCATAACATCTATCACATCTTCCCCTCCATTTATATTGCCACCACCTTGGGTCATCACTTCTCTCTCAGATCATTACTAGTTATACTCCAAGGAATACATCGATAAGAAAATGTTCTCATATTTATTTATATTTATAGCATCGGTCATCCTGCCTCTCATCCTTCACAGAGCTGCCAAAACAATATTTTCCTATTAAATAAGTTTGACCATGACACCACCACTGCTCAAAAATTTTAAGTAGCTCCTTTTTGCCAATAATACAGAACGCAAACTCTTTAGTATTTAAAGTCTTCACAATCTTGTTCTGACTTACTTTTTCAATTTTATTACCCCTTACTCCTATTCAAAAACCCTACATTAAAGCCAACCTAGACTGCCAGCAGTTCCTCAAAACTGACTTGTCAGGTAGGCCATCTTCTTATGCTTGGAATGTACTCCCTTCCTAAGAACAGTTCCCATCCTTCAGACTCAACTCAGGTTTTACCTCCTCTGTGAAGGCTTTTGTGATGCCTTTTCAACAGAAAGCATTTTCTCTCCCCTCAAATTTTCTTAGAACATTCTATATGGATCTTGCCTTTGCCCCCTTCACACTCTACCCCAAATTAACCTTATCTGTGACCATGTCATAGTTCCCCACTCCCCAACCCATTAAAATGTAAATTCTTTGAGGAATTTGAGGATTGGGGATGGTGGTTGGCATGTGATATTCCTACTGTCTAGGACAGGAATTTGCACACTGTGAGTACTAAATTTTTATTTAGCACAAACAATTACACTTAGCTTCTTTCAGGTTCCTACTCCTCAGTATATATAATGCATTCCTCATTGATTGATTCAAATATTTATTAAGCATCTACTATGTGCAGACAAATTCAGTATACTTATAAGATATCTAAAGGGAACAGAGACCCAAACATGCAACTAAAGTCTTGAGTTTGCAGTTATTTCACCAGCATCTTCTGCTGTTTGTCAATTTTCTTTACTTAAGGGAGAAAAAAGATCCCTGACATGAGAACAAATCCCTTCTTTTGTGTTTTGATAGTTTTCAAGATTTTTTTTATATTTCAAGGGGAAAGGTCTTCCATTCTCCTCTACTCAGGCAGCTGATAGGCAATACATAGCAGCAGCACAAAATGATGGAGTAGCCTACTTATCTTTAGGAGCCGGTGCTGCAAGGCAAGGAGGGTTGAGAGAGGTGCCACTTCTTTTTCCTTTCAAAATTACTCTGATCCCAAGGCCATGGGGGAGGGGGCTAAAGAAGGAGAGTGATAACAAACCACAACTCAATTTTTCACTTTACTTCCTATTCACAATTAAACATACAAAATAATGTAAAGTTCACACAATTATGTTCTTAAATGTAGTAACAAGACAGTGCAGGTCACTCCCAGTTCGAATTGCTTTCAAAGCTGGTATTCATTCTTGGTTCTCCCTTTTTGCAAGATTGGGTCACACTATTGACAACCTTCCTGGGTATAGCCTGATAAATTATGTCTTCCCCCACTCACCCAAAGTCCCTTAAACACACACACACACACACACACACACACATACACACACACACATTTCCCACCAATCATTCCCATCATCAATGTTTTTATATAAGGGAACTAAAAAACACTTTGTATTAAAATGACTGGGTTGGGTTTTTTTTTTGTTTTGTTTTGTTTTTAATGATTTCTACCTGAGATATCTATATCAGAGAAGTCATCATAAGGATCCTTCAACTAGCTGAAAAATTATCCTTGTTTGTAGCTAAATTTTTATTGGATAGTATAGAAACTTTCTTAAGATTCTAAAAGACTGACAGCTTACATACTCTAAACTATCTATGAAGATGATAGTTAGAGATTAGAAACTAGATGGCAGCACCTACCTGCTTTTTACCCGTTCACAAATCAAAGAGGCCAAAAATCTATTTTCCTGGGATCATAGATTTAGAGCTAGAAGAGATTTTAGAGGTAAGCAAGTCTAACCACCTTGTTTTATATGTGAGGAAAATAAGACTGACAGATTAAGTGACTTGCCCAAAGCGGGAGACTTGAAATTTGAACCCAGGTTGTACGGCTCAAAAATACACTGCTCCTTCCACAATACTACACTGACTCATGTTAAATTAAAGATGGTGATGGGACATCCAATTGGAGATACTTAGGAGGTAATCAGGTCCATCAGAGCTCTGTGGAAAGGCTGGCAATAAGGGGTTACAGATTTGGGATCTGCATTAAGATGACGATTGAAATCATGAGGGTATGTGAGATGACAAAAGTATAGAAAGAAAGCTCCATTCAATTCAACAGACTTTTGTTAAGCTCCTCCTATGTGATAGGTACTTGCTAGGTCCTGAAGGATACCAAAGATAAAAACAAAGCAATCCATACCTTCAAATAAATTATAATCTATTGGGAGAAAACGGCATGTTACAAAGGTGAGTAAATACAAAATACTGTTAAATGTTCAAATGGATCTGCCACCTCAGCAATGTGAGTCTAAGAATAAATATAATATAGATATAGAAATATAGTATTGGACATTGGGCTGAATCTGAGCTAAGCCAGCATACTGCAGATAAAGACAATAAAAGATGCTATCACAAGGCAGCACCTTATTATTAAAGAAATTCTATAGGCAATAACTGCCTAGGAGTTCAGAGGGGAGGAGGAATCATTTCCAGTTCAACTGGTCAGAAAAGGTTTTCCAGAGGAGCTGGGATTTAAGCTGGGCCTTGAGAAATATGAAGGTTACAGACACAGAGAGAAAAAGGGGGAAAAAATGTAGCATTCAAGGCATGTGAAACAGCATGAAAAAAAAGCAAGGAGATAAGAGAATGAAAACTTCGTTCAGGGTACAGAGAGTATATCTGTCTGGTTGGAATATGGAACATATGATTGGGAAAATATATACAGCTAAATGACTAGAAGGGTACCATGCTATGGATGACCATGAACACCAGATTAGGAATTTTGGTCTTCATCTTAAATACAATTGGGAGCCAGTGAAAGTTTTTGAGCAAGGGAGTACCAAAGTATCATTTTATTTAAGAAGATTAATCTGAGAGTGATATACATGTTAGAATGGAGGGGAAGGCAGTGGGCACAGGAGGGACAGTTTAAGAAGCTATTCCAGTTTACAGCACTGACTTATATGCTATGTGCTTCAATAAAATTCATACACATTTAAGCGATTTCTGAATGACTTATCTTCATGACTCCTGAAGGTTCAAACTCTGTTTAGTTGGAAGAATTCACAGAAGTACAAAATCACATACTGACACTAGTTACTCATTTCTTATTACAGGATCAAACCTGGCTACATAGAAAATACCAAAGAACACAGTTCTACTTCCCTCTATTGGTGATACGGCATGGATGCAACAAGGCACTATCTACTCTGAAGTCATTATCCACCAGCCCCTCAAAGTCCATGTAAATTTGGTGTGGCTCAACTACGTTGACTCACATAAGATCTGTCATTCCCTTGCACTTTACTGTGACCTTTGCAGAAAACAAGTTTAAACAAAACATGGTTCTAAGTAATGCTCTAAATTACTGACGTATACATCAGGGATCAGAGACAGAAGTAAGGGGGATAAAATCATTATCATTACTGGGCCAACCAGGCTGCATAGTGGCCATTTCAGAGCAGGAAAATATACCTTAGTTGTGGATAAATGAAATACTAGGCCACTTGTGGGCACAGAATGCCTTGAAGAGATGTTGGGAGTCCTCTGACTCTGTGCTTGAACTTGAGCGTAAGCTAAAGCCCGCTGAGGTATCATTACAAGCTACCTAGCTTTTGTTCAAATCAAGACCATACTTAAAGCAAATGAACAAAATCAAACAATGGAAATTAAGGTAGATACATTCTTTTAAATATTTTTCTTCATCACAACAGATCACTGTCATTATTATCTGAAATACAGCCATCACTATGGATTCCCGGGACAAAATCAACATGTCAAGTGCCGCCCAGAGCAACTCTAATGAAAGGGGCAGACAAAACAAAATCAGCATGTGGTAAATTTTATGAACTACCGTGATTGGTGTCTGACAGACTACTGAATATATTTCCTCTTTCATGAAGGTCACTCTTGCCTGCAGGCAAGAAAAAATGAAGAGTCAGGGAAACTCTTGGATCCCCATTTTGTGCTCCAATTTACCCCCTGTTACTGTAAGAGATATACTTTGCTCATGTACTTGAACATCTGCAATAATAAAGTTACTGTCCAGAGACGAGATAACGAGATAAAGTAGAACTGTGGAGACAAAATTCCCAAGTTATGTAATTAAGTAGGATGAAGACAATACAGTGATTTCATTATTACAAAATAGACACCAGACAGTCATTACAAGTACAAATCTCAGTTAGGATTTAGTCAATAATCCACCAGTTCAGTGAAAGAGTTCTCTTTCTCTCTATCTGAATATTCCTCAGCCTAATCTCTTTCTCCTATCATGGCTCATATCTTCACTTAGTTTTGGTACTAAGTGATACTGAAAGAACAACCATTTGATTGCAGAGTTCATCTAGCAGAAGTTTTAAGCCTTACAAGTTTATTTAAGTCCATTATCTATGGCTATTTTTAAAGTAGCAAGAGGTCTTTAAGGCAAAATGGAAATCAGTGAACACTGGTTCACAGCTACAGAATATGACACATTAAGCAACTGAGACATTAAGCTACTGAGACAACAGCATTATCCTCAAAACTAAAAGATGAAAAAAAATTCTTTAAAGGCAAAGTAGCTTCCTTAAGAACTGTAATCATCATCATCACCAAATAAGTTTTTTGAATTTAAAGACTCATATTCTTAGATCATAAAAAGTGCTAATAATTCAACAAATTCTAAATTTCTTAAGTACCTATCATGTGCCAAGCGCTACGCTAAATATGAGAAAAATAAAAACTTTCTCACATCCTGGCCCTCATGATTTCTTCTGATTATTTCAGGTTCATTAGCATAATACCACTCATCCCAGCACTTCGTAGTTCCTCTCTAGTTCAAGAGATTTTTTAAGGCATTAAAATGACCAATCTTTATTTAAATGTGAGTCTCTCAAGAATAAAGCACCATATAAAACCAAGATGACATTATTAATAGCAAAAATAAGAACTTACAGTCAATTAAGGAGATGATACACCGGTGCAGATAGTTATAACATTACATAAATACATCAGAATTACAAGACCAGTGTTACGTTAAATCTGAAAGGGTAGGTTCCACCAATTGAGAAAATTAGGATGGCTTCCTGGAGGAGGTAGCGTTGGAGCTGAGCTTTAAAAGGGAGTAGAAATTCAACAGCAGAGATCATTTCTTGGAAGCATGGCGGATAGATACCCTGAAGTCAGGAAAATCTGAGTCCAAAGCTATCCTCAGACACTTACTAGCTGTGTGACCCTGGGTGAGTCACTAAACCCCAATTGCCAGAGAAAGAGAGAGAGCATTTCAGGAATGAGGTGCAACTTGACCAAAGGCATAACAAGAGCACACGGAATATTCATGGAGCAGATCTGTCTGATTTGGCTAGAACATAAAGAGTATAAAGAGGAGTAATATGAGATAAGACTGTAAAAAGCAGGGTGGTACCAGTTATGGAGCACTAGTCAAAGGAGGTCTAAACCCTATTCAGGAGGCAATAACAAAACTTCAGTACACTAGATCAGAGGTGGGGAACCTGCAGCCTCGAGGCCACATGTGGCCTTCTAGGCCCTCAAGTGCGGTCCTTCGACTGAATCCAAGTTTTACAGAACAAATCCTTTTGATGTGAAACAGTTTTAAGGAAAAAATGATAAGTCCAGGTTTGGGCATGATATTTTTGAGAGACCAGTAGTAAGACATTCAAGTAGAGATTTTTCATGAGCAATCAGACATGCAAGCCTGGGATTCGTATGAAATGACAGTCCTGGAAATGTAGATTTTGGACACAGAAATGGTAGCTGAAACAATTGGAACAAATAAAGGGGGCAAGGGAAGGGAATAACTATATAGCACCTACTATGTGTCAGGTATCGTGCAAATATTATCTCGTTTGATCCTTACAACAACTCTGAAAAGTAAGTATTTTTATTATCCTCATTTTACAGATGAGGAAACTGAGGCAAAAAGCAGTTAGGAAATTTGCCCAGGGTCACACAGCTAGCAAATGTCTGAAGCCAAATTTGAACTCAGGTCTTCCTTATTCCACACCCAGCTCTTTATCCACTGCTCTCACCTTAGTACACAGTCAGGATCTTTCTTCCTCTGTAACCAAGGGGAAGGAAGAGAAATAATGATGAGGCTGAGAAGTTTCAGGAAATTTCAGAGTAAGGAAACAAAGGGAGTTCACATTAGATGGCATCAGTTTTCTTTTATTTAATAGGAGACTAAAGTAATTTACTCTAAGTGTCAGAGATGGTATGTGGTACCAAGAAAGAAAAAAATTTTAGAACAATAGCTATGGAAAATGAAATGAAAAATTAATTGATAAGGATGAAACTAGAATTATCAAGCAGCAACAAATGTCCAGGTAAGTTTCATATTATGAATTTGTAGTACTGATGCAATCTAGCCCTCAATAAATATCTGACTGACTGGTTGTTAACCTCTGCCAAGCTCTGTAGAACTGTATGCACTCACACTAAAAGGTCCCATGTAGCTGTGATTTTTCTCATGTTTCTTTCTTTTACTCCCTCACTGAACGATATCACTTCTCATTGCTATCATGGGGACTACTTTAAGGAGTCCCCACCAGCTGATTCTGAATTTCTTGTCCCCCATAAAGCCTGAGAGAAATAAAACTTGCTGGAAGTCAAATAATCAAGCTTGCTAAATTAGTTCCATTAATGCAATAGTGAACATGAAATCAGTAAGTTTCTACCTCTTGTAGATTAAATAATAGTTGTCTAAAGTATTTGGAAAACTGTCATGTGAAAGAAAGATTAAAGTTCACAGGCTTTGTTGTCAAAAAATTTTCCTCTTCTTCAAGGGATTATGGATGGTTAAGGTTTCCAGAAATGTCAACAAATGTGCTGTGGGACACTATATCACATGTCAGGGAAAACAAATTTACAATGTAGTATGACATTTACAAAAACAGTTACTTCCCATATATGGACAATTAATAGGGAATGGACCTATGATTTCACTGGTAAAGAAAAACTTCCCTGAAGAAGAAACTGTCTCTATCATCACAGATCAGTACCTTCTCTGGTCAGCACCTTCTCTGAAACTTAAGGTCTTAAGAGAGGAGCCTAGAGCACTGAGAGATTAAATGATTTGGCCAGGGTCACTCAGCCATTCCTTACAAGAAGAAAGACTTAAACAACCCAGGTCATACTAGCTTCATGGTTGCCTCTCTACTCTCACATATGATACATATATTGATATAACATAAATATATTGTTTCTTAAAAATCATTCTAAGATATTAAAATCACCAATTTAATGTATGGTTTAAATAATATCAGTTCACCTGTTTATAGCACTATAAAATTCATAAACTATATTCCTCACAACAACCCTGTAAGATAAGCAATGCATGTAGGAAAAACACTGATGATCTGGAGGGTATAGAGGAAAGTGACCAGGATGATGAAGGACCCCAACAATGAGAAATACTGGGATTAGTCCATAGGAGAAAAGACTTGGATAAACAAGATTGCTCTCTAGAAATACTGGGAAAGCTCTGTGTGGAACAAATGAATGAATGAGCACCTATTAAGCACTTACTATGTACACCGTGATAAGCTCTGGGGAGACATAGTCCCTGTCCTTAAGGAAGATCCATTAGGCTTCGGTTTGCTTTAGACCCAGAGAGCAGAACTAAGAATATGGGTGGATTTGTGAACAAGAAGAATTTGGCTTGATCTAAGATAAACTTCCTCACAATTTCCTACTCTTTGTGACCTCATTTGGGGTTTTCTTAGCAAAGATACTGGAGTGGTTTGCCATTTTCTTCTCCACCTCATTTTATAGATCAGGAAACTGAGGCAAACAGGGTTGAGTGACTTGCCGAGGGTCTGTGATGCTCGTAAGCATCTGAGATCACATTTGAACTCAGGACAATGAGTGATCCTGACTTCAGGCCAGGTACTCTATGCACTGGGCCACCTAGCTGCTTCTCAATCAGGGCAAGCCCAGTGTGGACTTGGTTGCTTTTGGAGATGGCTCCTCCTGCTCTACAGGCTTTAAGTGAAGATTCAATGACTACTTGTTGGGGACGTTGTTCTTATTTTGGTATTTCTCTCTAAAATTCTATGATCCTATTAGCATCCCCATTTTACAGAGAAAAAAATAGACTCAGGTGTAGAGATTTGCCCAGGGTTACACATCTATGACACATAAGAACCAGTATTCAAAACAGATATTCTGATTCTAAATCCAAAGAACTTCAGAGTTCTTTCCATTATGCCATGCTTCCCTCTACTATACTGTATGGGTAAATTCAATTCATATCAACAAACATTTCTTAAATACTATGTTCAAAGCACTATGCTAAATACTAGAGATATTAAGACTATAAAAAGAAAATAGTCCTTGACCTCAAGGAGCTTATAGTCTAACAGGAGGTCCCTTCCAACTCTCAGTTGTACATAATAAAGATTAGTGATGTTACCTATAATCTTCTTTTTCTATTCTACTTTGTCTATGCAAATGCTTTCTTATTTTCTTTTTTGATGATTGTTAAATTGAGAATAAAAAGTATAGTTAAAAAGAAAAAAGTTACAGTTTAAAATTTAAAAAAATTTAAGTGTTACAAAGGGAAAATAAAATTAAGAAGAAAAACTGATAAAATTTAACATTTACAATTATAAATTTTTAAAGAAAAAATTACCAAAAAAAGTTACAATGCAAAAAAGAATAGATTCTATGAATGTATTTGTAATGAATGCTGAACACTTCTTATAACACCTAATCTACTAATTAAGATCTTTTCTTGCCAATAAGAAAATTCAAGCCATTTAATAGTTCTTATCCTCAAATTCAATTTTACCTACAAGATACACTTTCCAATGCTATCCATTTCCAGAGAAAGAACTGAGGGAGTCTGAATGCAGATCAAAGCTCTTTTTTAAAATTTTTCTGTTTTTCTTGAGGGTTTTTTTTGGTCTCTGTTTTCTTTTACAACATGACTAATATGGAAATGTTTTGCATGACTGCATGTGTATAACCTATAATAAATTGCTTGCCTTCTCAATGAGAAGGAATAGGAGGGAGGAAAAGAATTTGGAACTCAACATTTTTTTTAAAAAATGTACATGTAATTGGGAAAAAATAATTTTTTTTATAAAATACACACTTTTCAGGCTGACTGTAACCAAATACTTAGAACAACAAAAGTATGAATTTAAAATTATATGTGATGACATAAGTATCAGAGCTAAACCAACCAAAGCTTAAATTACTCCAGTAAAGGAAAATTATCAGGACAGCATATCCTACCGGCCTCTTCCCCAGAAAAGTGTACATTCAAAGTTTAAAGATATTCACATTATGCAGAAATTCTTTGAGTGGCTTACATCCAACTTACAAATGTCCACCCCAAACAGACAACAGCCAGCCCCCTCCACTGCTTCCACGTAAGTTTTCCCTCCCTTGCTTGCTTTTCACATCATTCCTAGCCCAGGTACCTTCAGAGACACCAAAATGTACAAAAATAAAACCAAAAAAACAACCCTTTTCATGAAGAAAAAAGTTTAGAAAGTCAGATCCCAATAAGGTTTGATTCCCAGAATGGAAAAAAGCTATTCACGCAAACTCATTCCAATATATAAATGTCTCACCTATGTCATGTAACAGCAATATCATTTTATAAGAGGTAGCATGGAGTATGGCAGTGGGGTTAGAAGACAGCCCTTGGAGTCAAGGAGACCTAGGTTCAAATCTTGTCTCTGACTCATCCTAGATTCTGACCAAGGACCAGTCACCCAGGTCCCCAACTTGGCTAAGTTACAGAGTTGCAGATTTGTAGGTCACTTTCCTCCACTGAGGATATTCTAAGGGTCTAGGTGCCACTCTTTCTCCCTCCAAATCATCTTTCCTTGTTTATTCATAAAATGAATCCACTGACATTTTATAATCTCCAAAAACTTTTAGAAATGCAAAATATCACTTAACATATAATTTGAATTGTTCCCTACCCCTTTACTTTAGTTCATTGGAGTTCACTGAGGTAGCATTCAATTTTGACTCAAGTAGATTTTTCATAAAGACTCAAAAACAAATGGGTTTCAATGTCATCATATAAAGATTGAGAGAGTACATCACCTAGATCAGGAACTCATTTTTTTTTTTGGTTGCTGGCCCTGCTTTGGCAATTTGAAGATTATGGCCCCATTTTCAAAATGCTTTTAAATGCATAAAATAAAATATCTAGGATTACAAAAGAAGCCAATTATATTAAAATATATTTATCAAAATATTTTTTTAAATTCATGGACCCCAGGTTAAGAACCTCTGCTCTAAATCACTTAAAGTTATACATATACACACATATACATATATATGTATATATATGTGTGTGTATTCAGACAAAAAAATACACATTTCCAGAAACAAATATATATACATATTCTTCACACTACACTAGAAAACTTTTAGAATGCTCATTTGCCTTGGGGAAGGTCTCTCAGACTTCGTATAAGCCAAGATGTATTTTTGGCAAACTTTCTTTAGGTTGAATTTTGGTGACCTTAGTTCTTCTCCTTTCCCCTCTCCCCCTTCCTTCTCTCCTCAATCCAGATGCTCACAGGAGTTGATGAAGAAATCGCTAGCCTGTTTGCATGTTAAACCATCTTTTGGAGTTGGCAAGCTGAAGTGCCAGAGCCTAGACTGTTATCTTTAAATTGGGCAATGGTCAGCTCCTATTAGAGGAGGGCCCTGCCAATCTCTTTTTCTTTACAAGTTTTTTATAAGTTTCTCTTTCTTATATTACGTAGTTATCCTAAGTATCCCTCTTACAAGCTCCCAGACTGTTTTTGTCTTTCTTTATATCTCTAGCCCTTAGCACAGTGCTTGGCACATAGCGAATGTATTTGTGTACAAACACTTAAATACTTGTTGATTGAGTTGTGTTCCTTATTTTTACCATGTTTTTGTCACCTCCAGCATTGTGTCTATCAGCTTTTCATCCCCCTATCACAGCAAGACACTTCAGAGCTGCTTTGTTTCAGGGAAACCAGGACCAAAGCTTCATTAGCCTAAAATACATATCCCTTCCCTGATATTCTCTTTGCCCTTGGAAGACTAATTGAAGTAGCTGAGTGTATTTCCTGAGATCCCATCCTTCCTTTCTAGAGAGTTAGTTCAATTTTAGCTCTCAAGCAATAGAAACATAATCTTACACAACTTAAATTAGTGAATGAAGGAAATAAAAAAAAGTTTATTAAATGCTTATTATGTGCCAAGTGTTGTGGGATACAAATTTTTAAAAAAAATAAAGCACCTAATACCCTGCTCTGAAGGAACTCGCATTCTAATTGAGGGAAGCAATGCACAAAAGAAAGTTTAGCTTCAGGGCAGATAGAAAAGTCCAGAAGTTCTAAGGATGCATCAGACAGGCAGATGGGTTAAGTCAGTTCCTACAATAGTGCCACCGATCTGTAGGGCATAGTGGCAAAGCAGATGGTAAGATATAGTCATCTGACCAGACGGAATGGAGTTGATAACTTCCATCTCATCCAAGCCAAGTTAAAAGTTAAAACAGTCCAGAGGATTGGCCAGGGAAGGAGGCAAAGCAGGAAGGTAGTAAGGGAAGGCAGCCCAATGGTGGTAGGTCTCCCAACACCCCATCCTGGATGGGTTCTAGATGGCATTCCAAAGGATATAAAGATACATGTACTGATCAGCTACACTGGTCACCTAGTATCTTAGATGTCTATTCTACTACCTGAGGGGCAAAGCAATATATATAGTACGCAGCACCTTTCTCCCCTTCCTACATGAAATGGTAGGGAATTTGACTGAGGATAGTGGCAGGCAGGTGCTGTTATGGCCTGGTCATTCTCTACCTCACCACTCAAGTTAGGAGACAGAAGGATACCCAAAATGGCAGCACTGCTCTTTGCCAGGACTGGCAGCTAAGTCTACTGACTCTGCTCTCTGACAGACTATCTGAGATGTAAGTGGTCAGTGGTCCCCTGGAAGGACCAGACAACTGAGAATGGGGAAACATCAACCCTCCTTAGCTCCAATTTGCACTGCATTCCAAGCCCCACTGATGTCTTGAGTCCCAGATGCAGAGCTCCTCCATAGACTCTGCCTCTCCTTCCACTGCATAACACTACTAAAAGTGAAAGTTGGATATTCTGTGGAAACTATTGTATATACTTCTTTGCCTACTCCCAGGGGCACGGCCTTCAAGAATTAAATTCTCAAACTGTGCATGTGCTAGAATTTCTGGGTCCAAATCAATTTTATGTCTGGCAAGACAGGTTTAAGAGAGCTGGGGAGACTGCAACCACTCAGTAGATGTGTTATCCTTTTATTATGCACTATATATTGGTTCTTAGGTACTTTTTACGTTCACATTTATTCTGTACTTAGCAAATGCCAAACACAATATTCAGGCATGTTTGTCTACTTCCTTGTAGGGCAGATTCCATTTATGGCAAGGTCACATGACTAGGGTAGTGTCAGGAAAGCAAATAGGGGCTGAGATTTTAAATTGCCTGAAAGCATACCATTGTTGTCCAGAGATAGGCAGAATTGAGGGATAGGTCTCTTAATGGTCAGAAAACCACAGACATCATAACTCTTACTTAGTACTTCTCCAGCTGGACATATACAAAGTACTAGGGTCCATATGAGACTCATTCAGGGTGAGTGTGGTCCTGGACACTCACCCCAGCACCCAGATCCTCAGAACTACATTGGACGGAATAAGTCAGAGGTGTCAACCATGTCATCTATCTGCGGCCCACAACACTCTCTGGTGAAGTCCAAACCAGATTAAAATGTAATTGAGAAATATTCAACAAAAGAAATTACACTACAATAAGGCATAAATAATATATTTAAAAACTAAGTCAAGATGCACCTCCCCTTCCCCACCTCACTTTATCTTTGAGTTTGACATCATTGGGCTAAGTGACTATGGATGCCACCTGATGATTAAAGGTAGTTCTAGGAAAACCAGCCCTATCCAGAAAAATAAGCCAGGCCTGAGTGGTATTTAACTTGGCATTCTTTTGCATTTGCTAATTCAGCCGATTATTTTCAGTACAATTAGCTTTCTATATACTATGAAGAGAGAAAAAGGTATGGATATTAGAATTTTTTAAATGATTTAAACATAAATCAAAAAATATGTGATAAGCAGAAGACCAATGGAGAAAGATGTTTTCCTTCACCAGACATGTCTGTCTGTTATCTCAGGCTCTAGACTTCCTACATGTGTGAGATACTTGGGTAAAGAAAAAGTTTCAACAAATCAGGACGGACAGATAATAGGTTAAATTAAGTTTAGTGATTTAATCTTCCCCTTTATGTACAAATGTGAATTTTCAGGTGTCATTTGCAAAGATCAGGCTTGGGATTGTTTTGGTTATTAGAAGTTTAGGAACTCTAGGTTATTCCTGGTGGTTAGGTCCCCAAGTGCACCCTAAAAAACATCATGTAACCAATAATGCACCATAAGTATAAAACAGTTTTAATACTCTAGAACTATATAGTATAGCTCATATATGCAACAATGCTTCAGTTGGAAATGAATTTAAACGTTTAGTTTGGGAATACCAGGAGCATGTCAAATCACTGCAATGAGACCAGGACTTTCATGTCCCTAATTTCTTGTACCTGCTAGGAGGCCATAGGAGTGAAAACTCTTATTAGCTCCAAGACACTAGTAGAAGTTCCTATGATGAACGGTAAAATCTCCAGCAAGTTTGTGTATAAGAGAAGGATGAAGGCACCAAAAGGATTCAATCAGGGAGTAAAAAAGTGGGAATTCTGGGGCTGGGGGTAAGGAGTTGTAAGGGTGGGGTCTCCTCCCATCACAAAACTCCAGGAATCACTTCTCAAGGCCTCACTAGTTACTGGTCACATCCTTTATTTTTTGTCTTCTAACTTCAGGGTTTCACCAGCCTGCTGGGCCAAAGAGACCCATTTTCATCTGTTGCTTCTGAGGTTTTCTCTGAGCCAGGTTTTCTCTGCTTCCCTGAGGAACAGAATTCAGGCTACAATCTTGCCCTTTCAAATTTTCTGAGGGTGTTTTACTCTGTATCACTGCAACCTGAGCTCCAGAGCACATTCTAAATCACAAAGGGAGGGTTATAAATAATGAGCAGACCCCTTCCCCCACCTGGCAAAGGTACAGGGATTAGTTCCTTCCACTCTCCCTCAATTCTAGGTTATCCCAAACCATCCATCGTCTCTATTCCTATTCACACGCTGCTAAGCAATCCTGAAAAAGTCTATATGCCAACTAGATTCACTCCAGATTCAGTTTACCTAATCTCAAGTGGGCACGCCTTTTATTCTTCCTTCAAGTAGTTCAACTACTAATCACACCCTCCACAGAAGCTATTCCAAACCTCCTCTCTACTTAGACCTCCTATATCACCTCTTCTCCCCTCCTCAGAGGAAGACATTACCTCCTCTTTACAGAAAAGAGAGGTCATCCTTCACAAACCTTCTCACCACTCAACATCTCAAAACCTTTCTTTATTATTTCCCATTCTTGCTTCCTTTGCTCCAGTCTTGGATAAAAAGGTAAGTCTTTCTTTTCTTTACTAAGCCTAACCTCCCTACTTGGGATCTTGATCCCACCTCTTCACAGAAAATGCCCCCTCAATTAAGACTTCTCTCTCATCTTAAAGTATTCCTTGTTCACTGGTTTATTTATTCCATCTCCCAACTCCAGGAATTTTCACTGACCATCATCCATGCCTGCAATTCTCTCCCTTCTCTACCCTGCCTTCTGGCTTTCTTCAAGTTCCAGGTAAAATCCCACCTTCTACAAGAAGGCTTTCCTGATCTCCCATCAATGCTAGTGCCTTCCCTCTGTTAATTATCTCCAACTTATCCTGTGTATATTTGTTTGTACATAATTCTTTGCATGTTGTCTCCATTAGGCTGTGAACTCCTTCACAGTAGAGATTGTTTTGCCTTACTTTGTATCCAAAGAACTTAGCACAGTGCCTGGAATATACTAAGTACTTAATAAATGCTTATTGATCAGTCATCTCCTTCCTCTTGGCCTCCAAAGACACAAAAGACTTCTCTATCCTTAGATAAACTTCATTTAACTCCATTCACACTGCTACCACCCCTGTGCAGACCCTTATCACCGCATGCCTGGGTTGATCCCTCTGCCTCAAGTCTTTTCCCCATATCAACTCATCATCTATTCAGCTACCAAAGTGATTTTCCTAACATGCAAGTCTTACCACATCAATCCCTCCCCCTCCTCCCAACTCAGTAAACTCCAGGGACTCCTGATTACCTCCCAGATGAAATATAAAAGTCCATTTGGCCTTTAAAGTCCTTCACAACTTGGCCCTTTCCTATCTTTCCAGTCTTACATTTTATTTCCCTTCATGCACTCTACAATTATGTTATTCCTCAAACACAGAACCCCACCTCCCAATTCTACCTTTCCACTGACTATCTGTCACCATAAGTGGAATAGTCTCTCCGCTCACCCCTTCTCCTGGTTTACTTGAATATTTGGCTCAAATCTCACCTTCTGCAGAACTTTCCCAGTCTCCCCTCCCCCTTCTCTCTTATCTTATCAGCTGCATGTTGCTTCCCCCATTAGAATGTAAGCCTCTTATGAGTAAAGACCACGTGTTTGCTCTTCTTTATATCCTCTGCACTTAAATGTCCCTTGACTAACTACTGGACCTGGTAATTCTCTCAAGCTACCATCCTTTATCTCTTCTCTTTCATAAGCTAATCCCTAAGAAGGAGTTTTTGTAACTTAGTATGTTAAGTTTAGTAATTTAATATTAACTGCATCCATTTCCCTACCTCTGCTCATTTCTTAGTCCCTTGAAATACTTCCTGTTCTACCACTCAACTGAAATTGCTCTCTCCCTTGACCGCTAAATGTAGTAGCTTTTCTCCGTCCTTATTCTTGATGTCTCTGCAGCTTTCAACATCGTCAAAGTACTTCCACTCTCCTGAAAATACTCTTCCCTTGGCTTTTGTGCTATTTTATGTCTCTTGGCTTTACTATCAGTCTAGCTGCTCCTTAGTCTCCTTTGCTAGGCCATCATCTATGACATGCACATCCCATACGTGGCTCTGGAGACCTCGTCTACTCTTTCTATGCTAGATCCCTTGAGGATATCCTCAGTTCTCATGGGTTCAATTATCATCTCTATGCAGATGAATTTCAGTTCTATATAGCCAGCTATCATCCCTTTTCTGAACTGCAGTTCCTTAACCTGGATATTCCACTGGCATTTTAAACCCAAATTTCTTCCTAATGCTCCCATCCTCCAAACTTCCCCATTTCTATTCATGATACCACAATCCTTTCAGTCTCCCAGGTTCAAAAATTTGCAGTAATCTTACTCTTCCCTTTCCCTCATTCCCTATATACAGTCTTACTGATTCTATTCTGACACCTTTGAATCTGTTCCCTCTGTCCATTCACACAGCCTCTACCCTAGTTCAGGCCCTTATCAC
The DNA here is from genome assembly GCF_011100635.1 of Trichosurus vulpecula. Classification (NCBI taxonomy): domain Eukaryota; kingdom Metazoa; phylum Chordata; class Mammalia; order Diprotodontia; family Phalangeridae; genus Trichosurus; species Trichosurus vulpecula. The sequence goes on along the minus strand of NC_050575.1, from coordinate 135,128,010 downwards.
TAACCTTTTGCTATTACGATAACTTCCTAATTGGTCTCCCTGACTCCACTCTTTGCCTCTCAAATCCATTCTCCACACTGCTGCCAAATGGATAGTCCTACAATAAAGATGTAACCATGTCATCCTCCCTACTCAAATATATCAATAGTTCCCTATTCCCTCAAAGTCAAAAAATATAAAATTCTCAGCCTGGTATTTGAAGTCTTCCACAATCTAGTTCCCATCTACCTTGCCAGTGTTTCATTCACTTTCCCTCTTAGTCAAACTGGCCTGCTAGCTAGTCCCCATATACTACACGGCACTTTTTCAAATAGTCCCCTGAGTCCAAAATGCACTCCACTCTGACCTCCACCTCACAGCTTTCTTTAAAGATCAATACTGAGGCCGTTCTTTTCCTCCCCCATTTCTTAGTATTCTTCTTCCCTCTTGAAATTATTTTGTATTAACCTATACAGGTGCCATATCACAAGCAGAATATAGTTCCTTAAAGGCAGGAACAATTGCTTGCCCTTGTGCTTTACGGCAGGTGCTTAACAAATGTTTACTTACTGAAAGGAACTGGACCAAACTTTGATTGGTTCAGGAAACTCTCTAAGGCATTTGTTGTGGGAGAGAGTTCCCCAAGCTGACCAAATCACAAAGCATTTACTCCATAAATGCGTTCTTAATTTATTTCATGTATGTGTTCAGCCCTGCCAACCCCTACCTGAACCACAAATTCTTTAAGAGGAAGAACTGGGCATTCTATTTCTTTTATCTAGTGACTGACGTCATTTTACTCTACAGCTAGTACATTAATTACAGACGATGTGCTCATAAACGTGGCAAGTCACCTGTGACTTTTACAATCTGTAGCAAGGTGCATACACAAATGACATCAAGTGCACAATTCTATAAAAAACAAAAACTGAAAACACTTTTGCCAGCAAGCAGTGCTCAGAACAAGGAGAGTTACACTGTTTCTGTTTCTGTCTATGTCAGAATATAGCCGGAGTAATACATTTTAGGAAGAATTCATAAATTGAAGAGTGTCAGTTTAATCAATTGGAGCTATTTAGGTAAGATCACAAAGGCATGACATAACTGTATCCAATGTTTGAAGGGCTGCCTTGTACAGCTTTTTAAACTTATTTTGCTTGGCTTTTTAGGGCTAAATTAGAAGTTACAGATGAAGAAATCTCCGCTTCAATAGTAGTAACAATTAGGGTTAACCAAAAGTAGAATGGGCTGCCTCCAGAGGTCCTCATTAGCGGAGGTCTTAAAAAAGAAATTAGGTGACCATTTGACAAGAATGTTAAATGTGTTCTTTATTTACACAACATGAAATCACTGTTCCCACATGGGTTCACAACTAGGTAACTTCTGAGTTTCCACCCAAATATAAGATTTTTTAATTCAATGTAACACAGACCTCAACAATTTAGCTTAAAAGCTGTATTATTGCAACAAACTACATTTAGTTCAGTATTGAGAATCAGTATTGGTAGAAAAGTCAGTGAGTAGCACAATTATTTGGGTAAATTTAGTCATATACAAATGTACCTCTCCTAGCACTATATTTCTCAAATACTATGTAAATCTATCCTTTATAATTTTCATAGATGACAGAATTTAGCTAGACAGGACCTTGGATGACTATCTTTTCTAAGCTCCTTATTTCACAGGTGAAGAAACTGAGGCCCAAAGAAACTAAGTGACTTGCCCAGGGTAACACCCATAACACTCAAACTAAGTTATTTGACTTCAAATCCAAGGCTGACCATTCCATGCATTACAAAAACTACAGTGACTCATTTTATACAGGAAAGGACTCTTTTATGATATTGATTTTTCAATTTTAAAATGTGTTATGCACTTACAATCTAGTCACTCTAACGTGAATAACCCATTAAGTCATCTATTTTTCATTGATAAGTTAAATTTTTCATGTATTAGGTATTATTAAAGTAGGGCATGGCTATATAAAATAGTCATAAGCAAAAGCTTGTCCTAGGAGCAAGTCAAAGTGTTCACTTCCCTGAACATCTGAAATCCCATCAACCTTATGATTAAACTTAAAAAATACAAATTTAACTTAAAACATTTTTTGTAAGGAATATTAGATCCTATAGATTTTATTTTATTTTTTTGAAGGGCCAGAGCAGAATTTATGATGCTTCATGCAAACTTTAAAAAGCAGGAGGTAAAAAAAAAAATAAAAATTAAAAAAAAAAACAAACAAAAGCAGGAGGTAAAAATCAGATCTCAGACAAGGCAACAGTAAAAATTATTTTTAAAAAGTGTAATTGGTCCCTGAGATCCTTTCAGAGGATCTTCAACGTCAACTAGTTTCATAACAATACTAAAATGCTTTAATTTCTAATTCAGTAAATATTTATTGATATAAGCCACATAAACAAAAAGTTCTTGGGGGGGGGGGGGTTCCTCCATAATTTTTAAGAGTATGAAAGGACTTCTGAGATAACTGAAATTTAAAAAGAAACTGAAGTTAAAAGAGTGCTTTAATTCCTGCCAAAATGTGTTGTTGAGTCACAGAAGCTTTGTCTAAACAACAGAAATGATGATCCTTCCAGCAGGTCCAGTCATTTTGGTTTGATCACGGCAGCAGCCAAGAATGCAATAATCAGGCAGGGTGTAATAATGACCAAACAGAGTAATAGACCAAGAGGGAGGAACAGCAATAATTAACCTAAGGAACGAAGGAAACGTTACCAAACAATGCCATTTGGTTTCATATGAGTACTTGCATGTTTTAAGATAAAAATAAAGCCAGAAAATGATAAATGCTGGAAAGGATGTGGGGAAATTGGAACATTGTTGCATTGCTGGTGGAGTTGTGAGCTGATCCAGCCATTTTGGAGAGCAGTTTGGAACTATGCCCAAAGGGCTATAGAAATGTTCATACCCTTTGACCCAGCAATACCAATTCTAGGGTTGTATCCCAAAGAAATCACACAAGCGGGAAAAGGACCCATATGTACAAGGATATTTATAGCAGCTCTCTTTGTGGTAGCCAAGAATTGGAAATCAAAGGGATGCCCATCAATTGGGGAATGGCTGAACAAGCTGTGGTATATGAAGGTGATGGAATACTATTGTGCCATAAGAAACAGGGATGATGCAGACTTCATAACAACCTGGAAAAACCTACACGACATAATGCTGAGTGAGCGGAGCAGAGCCAGGAGAACGTTGTGCACAGCCACAGATATATGGATTCTGTGAGGACCAACCCTGACATACTGCACTCTTCTCAGCAACCTAAGGTGCAAGGACAACTCCAGAGGACTCACAAAGGAGAATGCTATCTCCATCCAGAGAAGGAACTGTGAAGTTTGAATACAGATCGAAGTGCACTACATGCTCGCCTTTTTTGCTTCTCTTTTGTTTTTGTTTTTGGGTTGTTTTTTTTTTTTGGTTCTGTTTCTTCTTTCTCATGATTCATTCCATTGATCATAATTCTTCTCCACAACTTGACTAGTGCATAAATTAATTCAATGCGAAGTTATACATGATAGTTATATGAGATTCCATGCCGTCTTGGGGAGGGAGGGGGAAGGGAGGGGAGAAAATCTGGAACTCAAACTATGTAGAACCGTGTGTGGTAAACTAAAAATAAATAAATAAATTTAAAAAAAAAATAAAGCCAAACAGAAGGGATCTTTTTAATCACAAATAATAGCTGACTTTACACAACACTTTAAGGTGTGCTGACTACTTTACATTCATCTTCTTTTTTGGTCCTCACAGGTAAGTAATACAGGTATTATCCTCACTTTACAGATGAGGAACAAAGGCTCGGATTATGAGACCTGCCCTTGGAAGGGCCCTGGTCACAAAGCTGGTAAGTGCCAGACGACACCCTAAGTCCCCTCTCTTTCCACTGTACCAAATTGAAGCATACGTGATGTTGAACTAAATTCTAATAATTCTGTACAATAAGAAACTTCTTTTAACTACATGTACAAGCTGACAACTTTGAGTTCTTCAGTAACTACTGCATCACTCTTACAAAGCAACCAAAACTTTTTCCACATAACTGTCAATAATTTTGAACATAAAACTTCAATACTGAATAGAGTTAATAACTACTTTACATATCACTTAACCTGACCCCTCTATTTTGCAAATAAGGAAAACCAGGAGTAAATCATTTATGTTAATGTCTTCTGTTCCCAATCAACCAACAATAATTGTATGCTCACTATGCAATTACACATTTTAGGGGATATGGAAAGAAATGACAGACTTGTTTCCTGACTATCTACAAGGAACTTAAACTAAGATGATGTGGTAATGTTCATAAGTCTAAAATTAGTTCTGAGACAAGAGACAGCAGGTAGTTGAAGGTGAGCTTTGAACTAACCAGAAAGACCCAAAAACCAAAAATAAGAACAGCAACAACAACAACAAAAAAAACCCATGGCTTTTTATTAAATGAATTTCTTTGAAGTTAATTTTGAATGTAAATATAATTCAACTATCAGCAACACAGATAAACTTGACATGTGTGAGTTTGAAATAACAATATTAATAAAAAAGATTAATTAAAAACTACTTTGACATTACTCCTTTCCTCTGCTGATATCCCCTCTGTAGTAGTAGTCCCCTCTGTAGAAATCAAGAACATTGCTTTTTAGCTAAAACATCTTACTGCTAATAAGTGCCTCATCTTCAATGCTATCATTGAGTCGCTACACTTTCCAGTACTGTAACAAAAATATTTCAGTTTCAAAATTTTGATGGTTGTACCAGATTTAAAAAGAGCAAACTAGTCAGAGATCCCTTAACAATATCATCTTTTAGTGATATTTACTAACAAACCAAAATACACAGATGTAGGCTTTAAGTAAATTTCCAATTCAACTGTAATTCAACATATATTAAGTACCTGAAATGTGCTATCTTTAAAACAACTCATGGTTTATGCCAATTGTATAATAAGTTCCCATACCACTTTTACTAGTATTATAAAATTATAGCCACTGGAGACTAAAATGTGTAAGGCCTGAATAATTTGATACATATAAAATGAATCCCACTTTACCCAGGCATTTTTTCAATTCAATTTTAGACACGTTTAGTTGCCAAAATGGGACCTACTGGATTTTTCCCCCTAAAATTTTCTATCATTGAACACTGTCAGTTGCTAAAAGCAAAATTAAATTTTCAATGGCCTTCTGTTCTACCTTCTTCCAGAACTAATCTTAGGCTTTTCACATAGTAAGCATCCAATAAATCCTTGTCTGGGGCAGCTAGGTGGCCAGGTGGATAGAGTGCTGAGCCTGGAGTCAGAAAGACCTGAGTTCAAATAGGACCTCAGGCACTTATTAACTGTGTGCCACCAGGCAAGTCACTTAACCCTGTTTGCCTCAGTTTCCTCATCTGTAAAATCAGCTAGAGAAGGAAATGGCAAGCCTCTCCAGTATCTTTGCCAAGAAAACCGCAAATGGGGTCAGGAAGATTCAGGACATGACTCAATAACAACAAAAAAACCCTTGTTAACCCAGAGATCTAGATATATTTGCATATTACTTTTTAGGGAGTCTGTGAAACAAAATAAAAACAGAGTAAGAGAACACAATATTAATTTTTAAAAAGGCTTTTATTTTTGGCAACAAGGGTAAAACATACAAAGCACACCTTTATCATCCAATTTAATTGTATAGAATAGTATTTAATTTCCAAGTTTTAAAAAGGTATACAATATAGGTTATCTTTCATAAATAAGAATGACTACGTGTAAAAGAAAATATTTTATTCAGTGAAAAAAGCAAAATATTGTAGATCTCGCTCTGCTGAAGGAAATAAACCATACATGTTCAGTGTTTTCTAATTTTAGCAATAAAAGTATTAAATAGCACCAAAAGGATTGAATAGTTACCTGAAGATGCTTACTTTTGAAAAGCGTAGAGCTAGCACTTCTTTCACAGAATTCTTCCAGTATGCTAATATAGAAAGCTCAAAAACTGTAATTGTATAATATTTCACTTTTAAATTTTCAATGAAAAGCAACTATCAATCTGCTTACAAAAAATCAATAATTCCCTCACCAAAACTGGCGTTTTTACAAAGAACCATAGATTTGGGATTTCTAGCCCCGGCACTAGGGGCCACTATCGAGCTTTATGATATTAGCTGTATGATATGTAAGTCCTCAATTATCTGCAGAATGAAAGAGCTAGACTAAATGAACTCGAAGATACTTTTCAACTCCGGCATTCTTCGATGCTAACCTGACTAACCCTCTGACAAGGATCAGTATCCTCACTCCAACCTATCCTGATAAATTACGTATATTTAACAATCTCTCAACAACTGCAGATGATATCCCTCCCTTCTCCCCTCCCCACCCTCCAAGCTCTCCTATTATTTCAGAATTCGACTTCTCAGCACTTCAAACCAATTAAGGCCAATTTCTTTATCACCAAGGAGAGTACTGGTCCAGCGCTCCTTTAGAGAACGCTGTTTGCGCAACCCAACCCAGGGTCTCCCTTGCCAGGACCAGACTAACAACGCTGTCCTCGAGTTCGAATCCCAGCTGTTTATTTACTAATCTGTGTGACAATCTGCAAAATCACTAAACCTCCCTGAAACTCAATTTCTTCCTCTGTAAAATGAAGGGGTTGGACGAGATGCCCTCTGTCTAGGGTCCCTCGGAGGTCTGTCAGGAAACAGGTTAGCAAACAGAAGCGAGGTTAGAAGGAACGGACTTTTCACTTACCAGGTGGTATAGTGAAACCCGAAGGCAGCTGGATTGTGATTGGCAGAGGCGGCCTAACCATCAGCTGGGGGGCACTAGGCTCTGAGCAGCTACCCCCGAAGGGCTTTAGTGACAGTGCAGGGAGGCTCCACACCCCGCAGGGCTGGAGGCTGCCTTGGCCGAGGGAACCGCTGGGCCGGGAACGTATCTGGGGCACCGGAGGGGGACGCAACCCTCGTGGTCCCAAGGTGGGGGACCCTGCCAGTCTTGGGGCCGGGGAACACGGCCGCGAGAACACAAGAAGAGGTCTTTCGGTACTGGGGGTTTTGAAGAAGGCTGAGAGGGCCGAGGTCTGGCAAACACAGAGGCGGTGCCACGTGGTGGCAGGAGAGCGTTGGGGTCGGGGGGCTGCGGGGAGGGCGGGGTGATTGCTGCACTTGACCGCCGTGGGCACTGCCCACTGGCGCGGCCGGGTGGTTGAGCTCCGGACTGGGAAGAGAGGAGCACTGTCACTACCAACGCCCGGCTCGCGGCTGGAGGGAACCCAGGGGCCAGGGCGGGGCTGTCGCCGACTGGAGGAGTGAAGAATGCCGCAGGGCTGCTGGGCCTGGCCAGCTGGGGCTCCACGCAACCCACCAGGTGGCTGCTTTCTCATCCACCTCGGAGAAGAGAATCTCTTCGAAAGTGCCCAGGGCATCGGCCATCACGCCGCCAGTAAGACCCAGACCTTGACTTGACGCGCCCGTGACTCACAGCGCGCAGCAGGCCCAGAGCCCATGACGTCAGGAGCAGAGACCAGCCCTCCGATTGGGGACCCGCCCCACCCCGACGTAACGGAAACGTCTGAGCACGAGCCCCTTTAGCTGACTGCAGGTGGTGTACACACGGTCCTTCCCTTCCCTGGCTGCCGTTAGCCACTGGGCGGGGACCGAGTTAGGCAAGATTCAGGGGTCTAAACGGTCGTGATCTCCCCGAATCTCAGCCTGCCAGGCCTCGCCCCCGCCGACGCAGCTTCTGGGTTGTTCTCGCTGGCGACGGGAGCGGCTCCCCGGGCAGAAGAACGGCGGAGTGAAGCGTCAGACCCGAGGGTGGTCACTGTCAGCACGCCAGTTCTGCATGGAGGGAAGCACTCGTGTAAAGGGCAGCCGTCTCTTTGCTCTCAGCAGAGAACAACTTCATTGCGCTTGTTCCCGCTGAACAAACTTACCTGGGCCCCTAGTCACAGACCTGTGTGCAGGTGATTCCCACGTGGCTGCGTCCAGCAGCCCTGATCTCCATTCCGAGCTGCAAACAGGCACTACCACCTGACACCGGGACATTTCGAAGTGCGTGGTCCGTAGGCAACTCAAACTCAACTATCCGAGTCAGAATTCCTATTTCTCCCCAAAAGCGTACCCTCCTCTATCCGGGGTTGCTATCCAGAGTACCACCACCCGCCCACTCACAACTTTTGAGTTGTTCACAACTTCTAAGGCGTTCACGCTCCTTCACCACCACGTGCAATTAGTTTGTGGGCCGAAGTGGTTAGAGATCAGGCCTTGGAGTCAGGAAGACCTGGGTTCAGGTATCATGGCTAATTTATAATAGCTCTGTGACAGTGGGCAAGTCACTTGACTTCTCAGGATCCCAGGCAACTCTATAAATCGTCAATGAAATCATAGGTTCAAACAAACAACAAAGGCATGGTAATAGAAAACTTAACTCTTAAATTTATTTTGTTTGACACTTGAAAAAGTAGAAAGCTCTGTTGCCGTGTGCACTGTATCATTCTGGAATCTTCCCATTAAGCCGTAGGCTGGACACATCAATATGATAATGATGATTACCCTGGATATGGGAAGGGCAATAACATTGTGAGCCATTAGAGTCATCCAGCTCTGTTTTAACACATCTCACTCATTATCCCATATTGGGGCAACAGATGGGGGAATGAAGAAGCAGTGGGTGATTGCCATGTTGAAACAGAAAACCTCCCACTAAATTACAGAACTGGCAACCCATATTTGCATGTCAACTTTGTTTACTCCCAAGTACTTCACATTTTGGAAAGCAAGACATTATCTATTAGTGGCATGAGTACTAAATTTGGAGACAGGAAAACCCAGGTTCAAATCTAAGCTCTGACATACACTATGGGCAGGTTTATCTCCCAATTTCCTCTTTTATAAAATGAGGATAATTCTGGTAATGTCTTCTTCACAGGGCTGTTGTTTCAAATGAAATAATATACGTAAAGAACTTTGCAAATGTTCAAGCGTTATGGAAATGTCACTAGTATTATTGGACAGTATTACTGAGAGTATACAGTATTGGAATGATTTTGCCCCTACTATGGGCAAAGTGCTGTAATTTTGTATAATGCTACAGGATAAATTATGAAGAATTCAAGGGAGATTAATTGCCACTATTTTATTTCCTCGTCTGTAAAACAGAGATATACCTGTCATATCTACTTAATAGGATTTTATGCAGTTCAAATGAAATAACACAGGTAGAGTACTTTGCAAATCTTAAAGCTCTACTTAAATGTTAACATTATTGGAAAGGTCAACCTCTACTGTGGGCAAATTGCTATAATAGAAGAGAAGAACACTAAAGAATAAATGGTGAAGGATTCAAGGGAGATTAATTACCATTATATTGTTTCCCTTATAGGCACAGAAAAATTATTCTTGCTGACATATATATTTAAGTAGTCAGATACTTAAGTAGAAAAACAGACAAAATATGAACAGATTCTTTCTTTGCTTCTACTCCATTCAGCCATTTTCTTTGCACAATACAAATACTCTACCTAGTTGTTGCATAAATAATCATTTCATCAGGGATACTGAATACTTTGAGTGTCACTGGACTTACCCATTACAGTTGAGTTTTTTGTTAAACAATCTTGATAAATTTGCCTCTCTTTGCCTGAATCGCACTTCGGTGCTTGACACTTCAGTGGCTTCTATGAAGTAGTTTTCAAAAAAGGTAAAGTTCTTGTTATTCTTATATTTTCCACATGATGAGATCCCACATTACATGTTGCTAACCTGAAAACTCATGTTCAATAGTAAATATATCTATTAGAAATAAACTATTTTACGTATACATAAGATTGTCTTTTTCATTATCTTTCTAGTCCTTTCTGAATATCACTGCTCACTGTGAGTTCCATGTTACCTGTATACTTTGTCCAATTATTTCCAGTAATATTAACCATTTCTTGTTTACACTTTCCATTTTGATAACTTTTTGAACCAACAGTGTCATGAATCCAGAATAATATTCAAGAATAAGTAAATAACTTTTATTCCCTCATTTTCTGCCAGTTTTTAAGCCTTCACCTATGTTTAGTTCTTTAAATGAAAAACATAAACCTAGGTTTTATAATTTCTTTCAAGCAATAAAGTTTCAATTGAAAATTTTCAACTGAAAATTTCAATCATGCTAATTTATAAAATCTCTTAAGACTTTCACAGATTGGTCACTGAAGGTTAAATGGTTCCACTGCAGGTTAAGAACTCCAGTGCAATTAAGTGGCTGTCATCCTCCATAGCAGAGCCCTTCATTGATGAAGCTGGTATATTTCTTGGTTTGCAGATTCCAAACAATGTGAGTCTCCAAAAACTTCTAGGAACTGCTGCAGGAGGCCCTCAAAGTCTATTAGAAGAGTGTAGTCACAGGTCAATTAAGGCATGGCTCGATGGACAACCTGTCTCATCAGTCAAAGGATCAAGAAACCTACCTGGGCTCACTCAGCAAAAGTGCCATGGACAAAGAGTCATAGCTCAGCCAAAAAAAACTTGAGTATTCAGCATTCAAACCCCCCACAGAGGTGTCTACCTAGGCATCCAGCCAGGAATTCTCTTCATTGATGGTTGGTTCCCTGCCCAAAGCTTGGCCCAGTTTCTAAGGTATTCTGTGCCTGTAGCTCTAATAGTCACTGATGGAAACCACAGCTGCCAGTCCTTCCCCTACCTCCCATCTAGGGGTAGAGATCTTACCTAGAATGAAGCAAGACCTCCTGAACCATGCTGGAGGTCAAGGCCCTAACAAATGAATGAGCTCATGGTGCTATTTGAATTCTTCCTAGTTTGGAGAGTACTAGAAGGAGAAAAAAAATAGCTAAAAAGTTCACTGGAGGCAGAGTTAAGACTCATTGTGGGAAGAAGTCAATGTCAAGAACTGGTCAAATGAGTCATGGGGCAGAAAGGAGGGGGTGGTAAGGAACAAGAATTTATTAAGTGCCGACTATGTGCCAGGCACTATGCTAAGTACTTTACAAATAACTCATTTGAAAGGAGCAGAGGTGGGAGACAGTATATGAAGCAGAAACAGAATAAGAAAGTTTGAACGGTAAGGTTCAGGGTTAAGTACAAGATAAGTAGCCAGGTACCAATTTGATGCATTCAGTCTATAGATGCCATGCATGTTTGTTTGTTTTTTGCCTAGACATGTGTGTCCCTCTAGCCGGAGAGCTCCCATCACTGGCACATTTGCTATTCTCCATGGCCATGGGCTGGACATCAAAAGCTTCACTTATTAGGTGCCTACTATCCAGGTACTTACTGTGCTAGGCACTGGGGATACTAGGACAAAAATTAAATAATTCCTGCCTTTAAATTTTAGAGTGCATATTCTACTGGGCACAAAACTAGACACATATGTGTGTATTCATACATATATATATATGCATATGCACATGTAAGTAGATACAAAAGATGTACAAATTAAATACAAGGTAATTTGGGGCAGAGAGTAAAGGAGGACAGAAATAGCTGGAGGGATCAAAAAAGGCCTCATGTAGGAGGCATCACTTAAGAAGGCTAGAGATTCTAAAAACTGGAGGAAAGAATGCATTACATGTATGGAAAATAGCCTATGTACAGGCATGGAGGTGGGAGACTGTTGTATGTGAGGAACAGCAAGCAGGACAATTTTCTGGACTTAAGAGGATGTGAAGGGGTATAACATAACATCTAGAAAAGTAGGTTGAAATCAGGTTGTAAAGGGCTTTAAATGCTAAATAAAAGAATTGGTGTTTTATCTTAGGGGCAAAAGGGAACCACTGGAGCTTTTTCAGCAAAGGAATGACATAATCAGACTATTTTTTTAAGGAATATCACTAGCAGGTATAAGGAGAATGGATTATAAAGGAGAGAGGCTGGAATCAGAAAGACAACTTTAAAAGCTGTTGCAGTCATACAGGTGAGAAATTATAAGAGGCCAAACTAGTGTGCTATTTGTATATAGAGAAAAGATGCAAAAGTCATATAAAATTATTAAGACTTGACAAATGACTGAATATAATAGAATCAAAATCAAAAATGACTCCAAAGTTGCTAATTAGGAAGAAGGATAAATTCCCCAGCCCCAGGGTGATAGGGGAATTGAGTCCTGTTTTGGACATGTTAAGTTTGAGATGCCTAAAGAACATCTGATTCAAAATGTTCAACAGCTAGTTGGTAATATGATGTTGGAGGTCAGCAGACAGACTGGTACTCTCATTTCCAAGCAACAGATTTAAAATGGTACCCTTTCTTCTCTCCCCCTTCCCCCACTACAGTAAACATATCTGGCTTATAAAACCATTCACATTCTACTTCTATGAGATGAGTTTCCCATCAAGTCACCTGGAAGTCTTCAGCAAAGAGATGATAATTGAGCCAATGGCAGTCGATGATATCATCAAAAAAGAAAACAAAAGAGCCTGGGCCTGAGCCATGTTGTCTAATCAAAGCTAGTGGGTGTGACTTGGCTGATTGTCTAGCAAAGAAGACTCAAAACAAACAATCAGACTGGTAAGAGAACTAGGAGAGAGCAATGTCATGAAAATCCATAAAGGAGGAAGTATTCAGGAGAAGGTGGTTACCAGTGTCAGATGCTGCAAAGAACTCAAGTAAGAAGAGAATTAAGAAAAAGCTGTTGAATTTGGCAACTAAGAGATCACTGGTAATTTTGGAGACAGTACTTTCACAGGAAAGCCAAATTGCAACAGTTTGAGAAGTAAGATAAAAGGAAGTGGAGGCAAGACATAGAGACAACTTTTTCTAGTAGTTTGGCTGACAAAGGGAAGAGAGACATAGAACAGTATTAACTATTTCATTAAATATTCAACTATTCATTTGAACGTTTCTTGATTATATATGTGTATACATAAAATAAATGCTAAAACTTTTATTTTTTAATCATTGATGAAAATCTCTTAAAAATATACTGGACATTTCCCTGATTTACAAAAACAGTATACTAATAAAATTTTACTTAATCTTTCCCTGATGATTATAACTTAATGTTCATATTAATGATAAAATACTGAACATATATATAGGACAAATGGGTACTAATCTGCTGTCATATACATATGCATACCTATAACTGATTATTACATGACAGAAAAAGGATAAAAGAAAGGAATTATAACCTAAGTCCTGACCCTAAGCTCTATGCTTGATGACTGATCCTTGACACTTAGACATATGAAAATATCCTTAGAAGAACCTATAAAGTTCCCCAGGTGTCACAATCATATTCAGAAGCTTATTTTCAGAGCCCAGGGTTATTGTGATACATCCATTATCTCCTGCTAGTCAGAGAATCTTCACAATAACTGTATGACACATGGAAACAACTGATTAAGTAATTCTAGCACAGGTATAGGAGAGACAAAGTATAAACAAACTATGATAGTTTATGAGAAAATGAGAAGAGGTTTTTTAAGGGCTACAGGCTCAATTCAAATAAAAAATATGATATGACAGCCAAAATACCTTCTTAGGCTAACAGAAGCCTAGTGTCCAGAATGATAGGGTGATGAGAGTCCTGGTGTCTGTTCTGGTCACACAACTGGAGCACTGTGTTCTGTAAACCATATTTTTGGAAGGACATTGATAAGCTGGCTAAACTATGTCTGTAAGACAATGACCAGATGGTGAAGGTACCTAAAATCATGTTATAAGTGGACTGGTGGAAGGAACTGGGGATATTTAAGCTGGAGAAAAGACAGGAGAGAGCTTAAGAACTGACTTAAATTCCTTGAAAAGCTATTATGTGAGGAAAAGATTAGACTTTGTTGATTAATTACTAGACAACAGATGTAGGACTGATTTATGGAAATTAAACAGTGGCAGGTTTTAGTTTGATATACGAAAGAACTTAACTGTTAGCTCTGTCTAAAGTAGAATGGACTGCCTCAGCACTTTATACTAAGTCCCTTGCTAGAGGCCCTTAAGACTGGATGACCACTTGCAGGGCATGTTGCAGAAGGAAGTTCGGTATCAGGTACAGATTAAACTGGATGACCTCTGAGGTCTTTTCTAACTCTGCGATTTTATGACCCTAATTCACCCTGTCCTGAATTTTAAACAGTTAATTAGTATTGCTATGTAAAAGAATACTATAATAACAGTTAATTCACTGAGATTCTGCAGTCTTCTTCCAACAACCAATTTTCTTTCTCATTCTATGGTGGTCTTCTTATACAATAACAACAACAAAATAATTTTCTGGTCTAAACTGAAGTCCTGCATAATCAATCAAAAGTTCTAATGGCCATCATCTGAGCTGAGTTTTCTCTTAGGCATTTGGGTAGAATTTCTAAAAGAGATCACCAAGAATGTTTAACCTGGGGCTTTTTTTTGGGCTGGAGGGGACAGAGTCGGTAATGATGGATGATATATCTTGATTATTAACTGACCTTGTAGCTTTTAAGATGATTCACGATGATTCATCACTCCCATGGCTAGAAATAGCCTCTTGCTCCTTCCCAATGGCATTGATACCTTTTCTAAGACAGAAATGATCCACACTACAAACCATAAAAGTAGGAAAGCTCCATGTTTGGAGATGATTGTATGAAACAAGAAAAGGAACTAGGGAAAGAAGCCTTTGGAAGATAAAGCAGTCAATTTTCTGACTGTCGATGCCTAACTAAAATGAGTCATGGTCACTGAATAAAGGTAGCAGGACCTTTTACAATGAGGACATTTTGAAGTTCTGGATTAGGGATATGGGCTGAGGAACTGGCCAGCACATTATCAGAAAGTATTTCCCTTTGTTCTCAGACCTACCCCTAATTTTCTGTGTAGAAAACTAAAATTCATTCAACATACATTTATTAAGCACCTATTAGATAAAGGCAAATGTCCTGATTTTTTAAAAACAGTAAGATGTCTACAACTTAAAATTCAGTAAAACTGCCTTTGATTCCCTTATCTAACCTTCTCTTAAGGGAATCCAAAGATGAGGAACTTCACAAAGCCATGCTGGCTCTTTATATTATTATAATATAATAATATTTTTCTAGTTGTTCATTAACCATCCATTTAATAACCAGTTCTAGAATTTTGGCAGGAATCAAGTCATTCTTAGGGTCAAATACAGGTTGACCCAGAATCAGGGAACCTGCGGCCTCAAGGCCACATGTGGCGTGAACTAGATGATTTCTGAAGCCCCTTCTAGGTTTTGAGATTTTATGACCCTAGACTACCCTGTCCTGGATTTTAAATAATTAGTATTGCTTTGTAGAATAAAGTTGTTACAAAGCTGTAATAAAATAGTTAATTCATTGTCATTTTCTAGTCTTTCACCAGCTAAGTTCACGTCAGAATAACCTTATCTTTGTTTTTGACAAATTTACTAGACTGATAGATAAGGGAAATATAATAGTTTACCTAGATTTTAGCACAGTATCTGACAAAGTTCCCATTCTCTTACACAAAAAATGTGGAGATATGGATGATATAACGCAGTTAGATTCAGACTTGCTCATTGGCCAGAATACACAAAAAGAAGAGTTGGTTAGTGGCTTAAAGTATGAGTTGGAACTACACAGCCCTTGAGGTTCCTTCCTATGCTAAGATGCTGTGATTCTATATGGATCAGGAGTGAACCTGAGACAACACCAGGAAAACAAAGGGAAGTGAAGAAATCATAACTCTTAACTTTTTAAATCATCAACTGTATACCAGTTTCACTCTCCACATTACTATTTTATGATAAAATCTGGTAGATTTAGCCTTCTAAAACAAAGGATAAGAAGGAATCACTGACAAGCAGAACAGCTCTGAAAGTTACATGTAATTTATTTTAGATTTATAAAAGTGATGGAATACTGTGCTATAGGAAATGATGAAAGGGATGGTTTCAGAAAAACTTGGGGAACATTTGTATGAACTGATGCAAAGTGAAGTGAGCAAAACCAAAACAATTGATGCAGTAACAGCAATATTGTAAAGATAAATTAACATTGAAAGATACAGTATCAAACATTTAAAGATTAACTAATTCCAATATTAAATAAATTATCTGGAATAACAGGTAAAGAAAGGATCCTACCAAATTCCTTTTATGAAACAAATATGACACTGACACCTAAACCAGGAAGAGTAAAAACAGAAAAAGAAAATCATGGACCAATTTCATTAATGAATATGGATGCAAAAATCCTAAATAAAAGATTACAATAATAGACTACAAAAATAAAGTGAGATTTATACCAAGAATGTAAGGATGGTTTAACATAAGAAAAACTATTAAACATAATTGATTACATCAATAAAAAAGTAGAAAGTCATGTGATGATATCAATAGATGCAGAAAAAGCTTTCAATAAAGTTCAACACTCATTATTAATAAAAACACTTGAAAGTATTCATATAAATGGATTTTTCCTTAAATTGATAAAAAGCATTTATCTAAAACCATCAGCAAGCATGCATTATTTGTGATGGGAATAAACTAGAAGCCTTCCCAGTAAGATCAGGTGTGAAACAAGGACACCCACTGTCACCAATATTATTGAGTATTGTATTAGAAATCCTAACAATAGCAATAAGAGAAGAAAAACAGAAAGAGAATAGGGAATGAGATAATAAAACTATCTCTTTTTGAAGACAATATGATGAAATACTTGGAAAATCCCAAAAACTCAACTAAAAAGTTCACTGAAACAATTAATAATTTTAACAAAGTAGCAGGATATAAAGTAAATCCACATAAATCATCAGCATTCCTATGTCACAAACATTATTTGTGAAAAATTGTTGGGAAAACTGGAAATCAATATAACTAGGCATAGACCAATATCTTATAACATTTACTGAGATATGGTCAAAATGGATACATGACCCAGATAAAAAGAGAGATTTTACAAGAAAATTAGAGGAACACAGAACATATACTTATCAGATTTATGGACAAGCAAACAATTTACGAATAAACAAGTGATAATGAACAGAGTGACAAAAAACGGATAATTTCAATTACATTAGATTAAAAAGATTTTGCGCAATTAAAACAAATGTAACCAAGATCAGAAGGAAAGCAGAAAATTGGGGGGAAATTTTTATAGAGTTTTAACAGATAAAGTTCTCATATCTAAAATAGATTAAGAACTTTGTCAAATCTGTAAGAACATGAGTCATTACTTAATTGATAAATGTTCAAAGGATATGAACAGGCAGTTTTCCAATGAAGAAATCAAAACAATTTAGAGTCATATGAAAAAATGCTCTAAATCATTATTGATTAGAGAAATGCAAATTAAAACAACCTTGAGATATCATTTTACACCTACCATATCAGCTAAAACAATGGAAGGGGAAAATGACAAATGCTGGAGGGAATGTGGGAAAAACTAGGGCACTAATTCATTGTTGGTAGAATTGTGAACTGATTCATTTTGGAAAGTAATCTGGAATTATGGCCAAAGAGTTATTAAACTATCTATGCCATTTGACCCAGCAATACTATTACTTGGTCTATTTCCAAAGATAATTAGGGAGAAAGGAAAAGAACCTATATGTTCTAAAATGTTTATAGCAGCTCTCTTTGTAGTGGCAAATAACTGGAAATTACAGGGTGTCCATCAATTGGAGAATGGCTGAAAGTGTGTATGATTTTGTTGGAATACTACTGTGCTAAAGGAAATGATGAGCTCAAAAACAAAAAACCTCACAAGAAATGATGAGCTCAGTAATTTTAGAAAAACATGGAAAGACTTGCAGGAAATAATGAAGAGTGAAATGAGCAGAACCAAGAAAACACTGTATACAGTAACAGCAATATTGTTTTAAGAATGACTTTGAGCAAATAAGCTATTTTGACCACTATAAATACCCAAATTAAGTATAAAGAACATATGAAGAAAGACACTATCTGCATCCAGAGAGAGAACTGAAAAATAGAAGTATGTATAGATTTACATACATATACATATAGAGAGGGGTATACATACACACACACACATATATGTGTACATACCTATTTGTGTCTAATGGTAGCCATTTCTAGGGCGGGGTGGAAGAGAAGGGAAGAAATTTACATGATGACTTTGTTGTATATTTGAAAGGAACCACAAGTTGTACATAGTAGATTTACAGTTTCATGTGCAATCATCTTTTTATTGTACCATGTTATGGAAATACTTGCTTTACTCCATAAATTAAAAATAAAATAAGCAATAAAAATAGAGAAAATAAAAAGAAAGATATAGTAACTTAGATCAACACAAAATCCCAAAGGACACATGATGAAACATGCTATCCACCTCCAGACTGAGAGCTAATAGACTCCGAGTGCAGATTGAAGTAACTTTTCTTCTCTTTCTTGCTTTTTTTTTTCTGGAACATGGCTAATGAGGAAGTTTGTTTTGTATGACTATACATAGTGGGTGGTTTTTTTCTTGCCTTCTCAATAGGTGGAAGGCAGGGAGGAGGGAGAAATTTTGAAACAGAAAATAAAATAAAATTGAATTTAACAATGTTTATAGATTTAAAAATAAGAGCAAGTTCTACATAATACAGATTCACAGTTTCCTGTGCATCGCTCCTTCTATTCTACAATATATATGCAAATGCTGATTTTTATCTGATGTTTGTCAAGTTCAGAATTGTTTTTAAAAGGAAAAAAATAAGAAGGGATACTGTACAATACATTAGACAGTAGGTTCAATGAAACACAATGGTGGTTAAGAGTTCACCACCAATAAAACAGAGCAAGGTGTGAAAGTATTGAAGGCATGGGTGGGGGGGGGCACCGAGAGAAAGGTGGAAAGCATGAGTATACAAAATAGAGAGAAAAAGAAGAGGAAAGAAATTAGGAGTGATAAAGTTTCATCAACAATTGAAAGGGCAGAAGAAAAAAAAGTATAATGAAGAGATTAAAAATCAGCATTACTAACAATTACTGAGCCCAAACACTAAAACAATATGAGTGAAAAATTGAATAGTAGACATTTTCTCCAAACACCAACATATGAAACTTGTCTTTCTCATAAACATATTACACATCACTTCATAGCTGTCATTTCAAAGAAAAAAAATCAGCTGGCAGAAATATGACAAAATCATCATTATTTTTCTTATTGTTCCTATTCACAGATTAAATGGAAAGTTTTAAAGTGATGCTATATGTGCTTAATCTATCAAATATAAATTTTGAATTTATATTTTATATAAATTTTTATTATGAACATGAAAATCTTAATATATAAAGAACAGAAGAGAGGATCATACATGAAATTGTGAACTTCTGGTACACATGGGTTGTGAAATTTTTTTTAAGTGCATGGTAAATATACTGATATATTTACATATATGTACCTTTCAATGGCTCTCAGGTCTTATATGTTTTTTTGTAAAGTGACAGGAGGATAAGTGGTTGTTGTTGTTTTTTTTACAGGATGCTGGAATTACAAGACTTCATTTAATACTGTTCTTCTGAAATTACCTTTTTGAAACAATTTTGTAGAACAAATGACACAGGCACACATTACAAATGTGCAGGAGAGAATTATTTGCCAGAACCTAGCTTGACCAAAATAATACTCTAGTGTAAAAATTGGGGGAAAAATTAAAAAAAAAATACAAAGTACTTATTCTTTGTTATAAAGTATCCGAAAATTCTTATCGATGTAAATATTGTCAAATATTTTATGTCTGTTATTCTCTCAAGCACATTGATTATTGCTTGTTTTTACTAGTTTTTCCTCTCATTAAAACTTTATTTTCACAAATACTAGTTTATTAGTAACAGCTTTTTATTTTTTTTCCCTTAAGTTAATCTATCTAAGTCTAACACAATAGGCAAAGCTTTCTTTTAACCGTTTCAGACCCCAACAGAGTAGCAATTGTTGGTCCAAGATGGAAAAGAGGAATGCTTTGTGTAACATGTGGTATGTCTCTCAGGCAAATGCAAAGATGAGTCACATGCTGGGTCTTCACAACCCAAACCAGCATGTAACAGGCTTTCTTCACTGAGAAACATGCATCAAAAATACTGCAGGCTCTGCTGCACACATGGATCTATATGTGACATATATGTATGTATGTATGCATGTATTACGTATATGTGTATGTATAAATATATATGGAGAGGAGAAAGGGAGAGGGAGAGGACAGAGAACTTCTTCAAAGAAATTAAAAGGGGCTGGGGCTGTATAAAACTTTTGGTTCCATGTTTATTATCTTTATTATTTAGAATACTTCTTGTGCAGCTTAAACCAACTATAATTTGCTAAAAACCATCAGCAATACAGCTTGACAACAGTTCTAATCACATTCACTATGACTTCTCATGTGATGCTTAGTAGATAAATAGCTAAAAGTTAATGATGCTCTTTGCCATTAAAAAGAATGCTTATGACATACTCACTATAACTGAGAGATCTCATTCTTCCACTTGCTTTTCACCATCACCTTCAACAGTCTTCCACACAGTAGGCATTTAATATTTGTTAAGATGAATTAAATAATATATATAGTGTACCCCAAAAGTCTTAGTGTAGTTTTAAGCTTTCATAGCTTGTTCTGGAAACATGCCCCGCCCCCCCTTTGCTGCATCAAGTTTTAATGGGAAAAGTGCTAGATTTGGAGTCAGAGGACCCAAGTCAATCTCAGTTCTGTCACTTGGTAACTGTGTGGCCACAGGCAAGTCACTTAATCTCCCTAAGTCTCAGTTTTCTCATCTGTAAAATGAAGGGTTGGAGTAAATGGTCTCTATGGTCTATGACCCTTCCATCCAGTGTCATGGGAATTATGACTTCAGAAGACAGATAGTGAAGTATGTCTCCTCCATTTTTCTTGGCAGGAATGGTAGAACAATGATGTGTAATGTATGTTATCAGACAAGGCCAGTGTGTCGATTTAGGGGTTTTTTTTTAATTACACTTATTTATTACAAGGTGTGTAGGAATGCATGTGGGGTGAATCAATGAAAAGTGACACTGAAGTTTAAAAAAAAAAAGATCATTAATTAAACTTTGAAAAACTATTTTTTGAGCATCAGGGACCAGTAGATGAAAAGGGCCCTTAACTAGTCTATCACGAGTGATAGATAATAAAAAAGACATGAAACTATAAATATATGCTTCCTAGCACAGGCTATCATAACATGAAGTATTTATCACTTAAGAGTTGTGAAAGTACCCAAAGATTTTATTGATAACTAGTCAACCAAAGTAATTACCCTGGACTGGTTATAAACTCTACAGTCAATGTGTTACAAGAATACTGAGTTTACGTGTGACATAAGTTGGCTTATCCTTCTCACACTGCTTCAAGTTTAAATTACCCAATATCATTAACAGCATGGGGCCTCCAAAGTTCTTTATTTTAAAATGTTTTTTCCAAAACCTTTGAGTTCCATGTGCAAAATAAATACATAATATAAAATAAATAATAACATAATGAAAGAAAACAAGAAGAGAGGAGAAGGAAGAAGTTTTAAAAAGTATGCTTTGATCTGTATACAGACTCTACTAGTTCTTTCTCAGGAGGTAGAGAGTATTTTTCATCACATGTCCTTCAGAATTTGTCTTTGACCATTGTATTGCCGAGAAAAGCTAAGTCTATTATAGCTGATCATCACACAATGTTTCTGTTACTGTGTGCAATGTTTTCCTGGTTCTGTTCATTTAATTTTGCATTTAGCTCATGTAAGTCTCTCCAGGTTTTTCTGAAAACATCATTGCTCATCAGTTTTTATAGCACAATAGTATTCCATCACAATCATATGCCAGAACTTGTTTAGCCATTCCCAAATTGATGGGCACCCCCTCAATTTCCAATTCTTTGCCACCACAAAAAGAGCTGCTATAAATATTTTCATAAGACCTTCTCCCTTTTATCATTTTTTGAGACAAAGACCCAGCAGTGATATTACTGAGTCAAAAGGGTATGCTCAGTTTTATAGTCCTTTGGGCATAATTCCAAATTGCTCTCCAGAGTAGGTGAATCAGTTCACAACTCCACCAACAGTGCATTAGTGTCTCAGTTTCCTCACATCTCCTCCAGAATGTTTTCCTTTTCTGTCTTATTAGCCTATCTGATAGGTATGTATGAGGTGGTACCTCACATTGTTTTAATTTGCAGTTCTCTAGTGATTTAGAGCATTTTTTCATATGAATATAGATAGCTTTGATTACTTTGTCTGAAAACCACCTGTTCATATCCTTTGACCATTTATCAACTGGGCAATAGTTCTTATTTTTATAAATTTGACTCAGTTCTCTTTGTATTTGAGAAATGAGGCCTTTATCAGAGAAACTTGCTATAATTTTTTCACAGTTACGATTGATTACTGTGTATTTCCCTTCATCCTACTTTCTCCAGTTTAGTCTACTCTGTCTCTCCTTTCACCCCGTCCATCCTCAAGTGTTCTGCTTCTGACCAACTGCCTCCCCCAATCTGTCCTCCCTTCTGTTAACCCCACCCTCATTTCCTTCCCCTCCTACTTTTCTGTAGGGTAAGAAAGATTTCTATACCCACTGAATGTATATGTTATTCCCTCTTTGAGCCAATTCCAATGAGAATAAAGCTCAAGTGCTACCCCATCTTTCCCTCCACTGTAAAAGCTCTTTTGTACTTCTTTTATGTGAGACAGTTTACCCCATTCTACCTCTCCCTTCCCTTTTCTCCCAGTGCATTCCTCTCTTACCCTTTATTTTTTTAGAAGTCATCCCATTATATTCAACTCATACCCATGCCCTCTGTCTATGTATACTCTAACTGCCCTGATAATGAGCAAGTTTTTAGGAGTTACATGTATCATTTTCCCTAGGTAGGAATATAAACAGTTTTACTTTACCGAATCTCTTAAGATTTCTCTTTCTTGTTTACCTTTTTGTTCTTGAGTCTCTTATTTGAAAGTCAAATTTTCTATTCAGATCTGGTCTTTTCATCAGGAATACTTGAAAAGTCCTCTATTTCACTGACTATCCATTTGTGTACCCCTGAAGGATTATACTTAGTTTTGTTGGGCAGGTGAGTTTTGGTTGTGATCCTAGCTCCTTTGCCCTCTGGAACAGCATATTCCAAGCTCTCTGATCATTTGATACAGAAGCTGCTAAACCTTGTGTTATCCTAAATGTGGTTCCACAATATTTGAATTGTTTCTTTCTGGCTGCTTGCAGTATTTTCTCCTTGACCTGGCAGCTCTGGAAGTTGGCTGTAATAGTTTCATTTTGGAATCTCATTCAGAAGGCGGTCAGTGGATTCATTTCATTTCTATTTTACCCTCTTGTTCTAGGATATCAGGGCTGGTTTTTTTGATAATCTCTTGAAAGGTGATGTCTAAACTTTTTCTTTTTTGAGGGGGGAAGACAGGGCAATTGGGGATAAGTGACTTGCCCAAGGTCACACAGCCAGTAAGTGCATCAAGTATCTGAGGCAGGATTTGAACTCAGGTCCTCCTGACCCTAACCCTAACTCCAGGGCCAGTGCTCTACTCAATGCACCACCTAGCTGCCCCTGAGCTTTTTTTTTTTTATCATCACTTTCAGGAAGTCCAACAGCTGTTAAAATTATCTCCCTCAATATATTTTCCAGGTCAATTTTGCAATGAGGTATTTCACAATTTTTTTCATTCAATTTTTTAAAAATTGTTTCTTGATGTCTCAAGCTTCCCAGTTTTAATTTTTAAGGAATTATTTTCTCCCATACCTCCTTTTCCACTTGGCCAATCCTACATTTTAAGGAGTTCTTTGCAGTGGAATTTTGTGCTTTTTTGACCATTTGGCCTATTCTGTTTTTTAAGGTGTTATTTTCTTTAGTATTTTTTTGTGCTTCCTTTACCAGGCTGTTGACTCTTTTTTCATGATTTTCTTGTATCTCATTTCTTTTCCCAACTTTTCCTCTATCTCTCTTATTTGATTTTTAAAATCTTTGTCGTCTTCTGGGTGTGTGTTTTGATCTTCTCTGTCACCATAGTAACTTTCTATGGTCAAGTTTTTTTTGTTGTTTGCTTATTTTTCTAGCCTATTTCTTGACTTTTAACTCAATATTAAAGTTAGGCTCTGCTCCTAGGGTGGAGGGGACACTATCCCAAGCTTCATTTTTTTGTGCATCTATTTTCAGAGCTAATTCTAGGGTCATGTAAGTTTTCAGTTCTTCCAAGGTAGTATAATCTAAGGAGAGGAGTCTTTACTACTCTCCTGACCTGTGCTCTGGTCTGTGAGTGACCACAAACACTCTTTTCTGCCCTGGAACTGTGATCAGAGTCCCTCATCCTCTGTGGCTGCAAACTACGGTGTGCTAGTGTTCCTCCTCCCACTGGGACTGTGGCCTAGACCTGTGTTTGAGCAATGCAACAGAGTCCTGCAGTCAGTTGCCAGCAAAGGGACCCCTGTAATCTTTTTCTGACTAGCTGTCCAACTCCAATAATGTCCGTGCGCTGAGAGCTCCAGATGCACTGCTGTTGATTCAGCTGCCTCAAAGGCTTGCTGCTGTCTTACCCAGGGGTGTTGCCTGCACTAGACTGTGATCCACTCTCACCCAAGTGTGACAGATCTTTCCTGCCAACCTCCTAAGTCGCCTTGAGCTTGTAGGTTCTACTGCTCCATTATTTTATAGTTGTTTGGAGGGGAATTTGGGAGAGCTCAATTGAGTGCCTGCCTTCCTCCACCATGTTGGCTCCACCTCTGTCCTCCAAAGTTCTTGATTTCACTATCTTGTTTCCTTCTTTAGTTTGAACTTTTTAGCAATTCAGTTGACAATGTTACTTGTATTTGAACAAAGCACAAAGAAATATTATCTTTAAATACAGCTTTCAGATTGCTTACAACATTTCTTAGATTCATGTATTCAGATGATAGTGTTTTACTCCAAGATAATACCTTACACATAATAGATTTTCAATAAATATACTGATTTCCAAACAGGAGGTATAAAATTCCTCCGATTTGCTTTTCTCTAACCAGTAAAGTTCCTTTGTCTTTGCTCTTATAACAGAATTTAATATGCTGAATTAAATTAATGTTTTCATCCCTACTTATTTTGAGGAGTGACTGACAATTGAGATAACCAAGTCTTAGTTCTAGCTCCACCCCTTACTCATTTGACTCAGACAAGTCACTTGCAAATATTTAAGGTCATAGAATCAGAGAGTTAGAACTGGAAGGGTCCTTAAAGATCATTGAGTCCAACTCCCTCATTGTATAAATAAGGAAACTGAGGCTCAGAGAAGTTAAGTGACTTTCCCAAAGTCACACAGCTAGTAATAGGATTTCTGAAATAGGATCCAAACCCTGCTACCCACATAAATTCCCAACCCTTTCCCCCTCTTGTGCTGAGACTGATAACCAAATTAACATTATTATTACTACTCTAAGGGGCACGACGATCTACAATCCTATGGCTCCACCCCTAATCCCTATGATTTTGAGTCATAGCCTGCCTTATTCAAAGCTCACCTCCCCAGCCATCACTTCTTGGTCCCTCCTGTCTAGCTATGTCAGACCCATTCTACCTATGCCTGTCCTACTCTACTCTATCCTTCCAAAGTGCCCTCTGAAACCCCATTCTTTTGAACAATCTTCAAAGTAAACCTGTGGTCCTCCCTACCCAAAATTACTTTATGTTTTGTATTTAATTTTTTACATACATGCAAATGCCAATAAAAAATTAACTCCTTAAGATTAGAGGATATTTTGTTTTCATATCCTCAATGCCTAGCATAGTTCTTGCTTCACTGAAGGTGATTCATGTTTGTTGAATTCTTCCAAGTCTCTCACATCCATCTACTCTTCTCCATTCCCTTCACTGTCACTATCCTAATTCAGGCCCAGCACTTCACACATTGACTACTGAACTATCCTAACTAGTTTTTCGGTCTCTTCTTCACTCCCCCCACCATTTCATTCTGAAAATGGATGCCAATTAATCTTTCTTTGATTAACATTCCTTTGATTCTGTCACTATATTCAATGGCTCCCTATTGCCTAAAGCAGAGCCGTCCAAAATATGGCCCACAGTGCAATCTTATGCGGCCTGCCTGTGTGTTTTAATTGTCACAAGTGAAAAAATAAAATAATAATTTTTATGGAATGCATACTAGATTTCTTAATTCCATCACTAATAATCTCATTGATGCTAATTTTCTTTGGTGTTTAAATTTAAGCAGCATTACAGACAGAACATATCGCATGGAATTTTCAATCGATCTGTGGGATGCGTTCTGTCTGTATAATGCAGACTGGTCAGCATGCACCTATCATTATGCTGTCATGTCATCGCTTTGTTGTTTTGTGTTTGCTTTCGTGCTTCATGCCTTTATCCATCATATTGATGATGCGCATTCCCCCACTTTCTATTAGTGTACTGTATTTTTTATTCTGGGTGTAGCCCTTGAATAATTATTTTAATGCAGCCCTAAAATAACTTAAGGTTGGATAGCCCTGGCCTAAAAGATAAAACCCAAACTCCTTAACCTACCTAGCTTTCAAGGTCATACACAATCAAGGCCTGACCTGCTTTTCTCGTTTCCTTTCTCAATATTCTGCTGCATGACTGGCTTACTCATTCTTGTCCAAACATGCCTTGTTCCTCTTTCCTATCTCTAGACTTTTATTAATATTTTTCCTCTCTACCTTAACTATCCTCCACTATACATCGTTCTAAATCCTACCCTTAAGTCAAAATCCAGTTCAAAATCTACCTTCTATTTAAAGCCTCCATAACTACCCCAGCTGGAAGTGTTCTGATCTTCCACCGAATCTTATAGTACTTGTGTCTATATACCTTTTACTACATTTCAGTCACGTCCAACCCAATCCCATTTGGGGTTTTCTTGGCAAAGATACTGAAATGGTTTGCCATTTCCTTCTCCAGATCATTTTACAAATGAGAGGAAAATGAGGTAAACAGTTAAGTGACTTGTCAAGGGTCACACACCTAGTTAGGCTCTGAGGCCAGATTTTAACTCAGGAAGATGAGTCTTCCTGACTCTAGGCCCAGCACTCTATCCACTGTGCCACCTAGCTGCCCCAATTTTACATATATACATGTATGTGTGTATATATACACATATGTGCATATATATCTAAATGTGCTTAAAATGCTCTATAAAGTGATTATGAGTTTATTATTTACTGTCTAGAATCATTGATTCCACAATCAACTCCTCTCTCTAATCTTCAATTAATCATTATCTACAGGTCCTTCCCTCCTACATAGAACCACATCCAAGTCTTCCTCATCCTTAAATACCACCCTTCCCAACTAAACTATACCATTTCCTCAAGCCATCATCCTGTAGTTGTCTTCTCAGCCAAGTACTTTGAAAAAAAAAACATTTTATTCATTGCCTCCACTTACTCTCCACTAATTCAAAACTGTACCTATTAGATTGTCTTTTGCCTTCTTTTCTATTTCCAGAGCTTAACACAGTGCCTAGCACATAATAAAAGATTAATGAATTTTTGTTGACCCTCTGCAACCTGGCTTCCAACTTCATCATTCAAATGAAATCGTTTTCTCCAGAGTTACCAATGATCTCTTAATTACCAAATTCAAGGACTTTTTCTCAATCCTCTTTCTTCTTCAACTATATATAAAATATGTCACAGTTAACTACCCTTTCCTCCCAGATACTCTTTCCTCTATGGAAATGATTCTTCATGAAACTATAGGAGGTGATTAGATCACCAAGTGAAATAATATAGAGGGAGATTTTTGTGACAACAATCTCTCTTGGTTTTCCTAACCATCTGAATGTTTCTCTTCATTCTCCTTTACTGAATCATCATTCATATCACACTTCCTCCCCAACTATGGGTATACCATAAGATGCTGCCTTGGGCCCTCTTCTCTTTCCTTTCTATACTCTCTCATTTGGTAAGCTCATCAGTTCCCATGGGTTTGTGTGGGATGAAAGACCCTCACCAATTAAAAGTTAATAAGGAGCCATCTCAGGATGGGAACAGAAATAAATTTTATTCAATTCTCAAGAACTGGGCATCCCCCGCTAAAATGAATCCAGCAAGGAAGGCGCTTTACAAGGGGCTAGGCACCCATAATTATACCTAACACAAGAGAATTCCCGCCCACCTCTGACCCTTCTCACCATTGGCTGGGAGGTGGGCTTACAATCTGAGCAAGAAAGCTAGACAAAGAACTGGGAAATTGAGGCACAGAAACTCCAATTCCCATTCCCTTAGTTAATGATCACAACTGAGGTGACATCTATAAATCTAAAGAAGGAGAATAGGATAAGGGGAGGGGGAGACCCTCTCCATTCTTTACAATAGAGAAAAACAGGTCATTATGACCCTGTTCTTACTGAGAAAATCTTTAAACCAGAACCAGAAGAAAGAACAAAAAGTTTCAGGGTAAACTTTCCCAGAGGCTGAGCCATCAGACTCTCACAGCCTCAGAATCTTCCTCTTCCCTATATCTTGATTTTTAAACACTCCTGTATACAGATACGAATAGATATGAATATTATACACATCCTCCCCTGTGAAGTCTTCACATTTCACTTACTTACCTCACACAGGTTTAATTATCTCTAGGCAAATAACCCTCAGATCTACTAATCTCTCTCCTGAGCGCCATTCCTGCATTTCCCACCTCTTACTGGATATTTCAAACTGGATGTCCTGTTGGCACCTCAAAATCAGCAAGTTCAAAAATGAACCCATTATGTTCCAGGCTTTCCTATTTTTGCTCAAGAGACCACTGAATGGGAAGGATAAATTGTGAAGACTTCGCAGGGTAAAAATACAGGGGTTACACTCTTCTCATATTTCTGAAATAGGGAATGTCTGAGGGAGTAGGAGAGGCTTGGGATTTGGCCTTGCTGTGACTCTGGAAGGTCAGGGCCTGGAGCTGTGGGCGTGCCCTTTCCCCCTCTCTCAGATGTTAGCACCAAACAGGGAGATAATGGACTACCGGAGAGCAGTTTGTTCTCTGCTCCAGGAAGGTCTTCCCCCCCCCACTCCTCATTTCTTCTCCTAGACTTTTGGACGCCACCCCTGGCAGTTGAGTTTCAGATAGGGAAAACCTGAACAGACCGGATCAACCTTGGTCCCCTAGTCCTCTGTCTAGTTTTTGGCGCCTAGATTGTAAACTTGCCTCCCAGCCAATGGTGAGAAAGGATAGAGGTAGGTGGGAATCTTTT
Source organism: Trichosurus vulpecula (assembly GCF_011100635.1). Lineage (NCBI taxonomy): Eukaryota > Metazoa > Chordata > Mammalia > Diprotodontia > Phalangeridae > Trichosurus > Trichosurus vulpecula. Next base: position 135,098,927 of record NC_050575.1, on the reverse strand, counting down.
CATTAACAGTATAAATTAAGGCAGCATTACCTTTTACCTCGCCTCCTCCATTATGGAGGTGTGCCCAAATCTTGCAGGGTTTATAAAATAAATTCACTTTGTTTCTCCTAAAGACGTCTCTCCTAATATTTGAAAATTCTGTCCCATACACCACCATCCTCCAAACCATGTGAGTTGGCAATCTTAAGTCATCCTCAACTCTTCACTCTCTTTCTTCCCCTATTTTCAATTAATTCAGTTGCCAAGCCTTGTCCACTCTACCTCTACAACATCTCTATCAGTCCCCTTCTCTCCACTCCCACAGCCACTCTAGTTCAGCCTCTCATTCCCTCTCATTTTGACGACTACAAGAGTCTCCAAATTAGTCTCCCTGGCTTAAGTCTCTCTCCATTCTAATCCATCCTCCATATAGCTACCAAAATGATTTTCCTAAAGTACAGATCTGATCATGTCACTCCCCACCAAATTCCAATGGCACCTTAATTATTTCTAGCATCAGACTTAACTTCCTGTTTGGCATTTAAAGCCCTTTATAACCTAGCTCTCTCCCAAGGCTCTTCTGGGCCCTCATTTTCTGTATTATTTCACTTAGTAATCCAATCACCTTCCACAAATCCAACTATCACCTCTATACAAATGAGTCTCAGGTTTATTTGTCCAGCCCTAATCTCTCCCCTGACCTCCAGTCTCACTTCTCCAATTGCCTATTTGACACTTCAACTTAGATGTCTAATATGACCTCTTCAGCTCAGCATGTCCAAAACTGAACTCATTCTTCCTCCTCAAAATTTTCTCTTCTTCCTAATTTCCCTCGGACTGTTGAGAGTACCACCAACCTCCCAGTTACCCAGGCTCAAAACCCAGGTATTATCTTCAACTCCTCACCCTCACATTCCATATTCAATTGGTGGTTAAGTCCTATCATTTCTACCTTTGTAACAACTCGTATATACCCCCCTCCTTCTCTATTCTGACACTGCCACTACTATGGTACAGGCTCTCATCACTTCATATCTAGACTATTGTAATAGCCTATTGGTTGGTCTCCCTATCTTATGTCTCTCCCCATAGCAGTCCACTGCCACTCAGCTATTAAACCGGTCTTCCTAAAGTACAGGTCTGACCATGGCACTCACCCCCAGTTAATCAACCTCAGGGACTCCCATCTCCTCTAGGACCAAATACAAAATCCTGTTTGGCTTAAAAAGCCTTCTATAATCTGTTCCCCTCTACCTACTCTATAGTCCAGAGACACTGGCCTCCTTGCGCATGACATCCTATCTCCCAATTGCAAATGTTTTGACTGGAGTTCTCTCCTCACCTCCACTTTCTATCTTCCCTGGCTTCCCTCAAGTTACAGCTAAAGTACTACCTTCTACAAGACGGCTAATGCTGGTGCCTTTTCTCTGTTGATTATCTGCAATTTATCCTGTATATAGTTTGCATATATTCTGCACACTGTTGTTTTCGTGTTGTGTTTCCCATTAGACTGAGTTCTTTGACAGCAGAGACTGTCTCTTCCCTAGACTCTCTTCCTTCAACTCTCAAGGGGGCATCAAGGAACTTAGGCTTCCTGTGAGAGGGTGGAAGATGGTGTACTTCCCCACTCTGGCCACTTGGCAACCACTCTTATTTGACAGTTAGAATAAGGGAACTCAAGTAATCCTGCCTGACTTTTTTACTTTGTGTGCTTTTTTTTATAAGTAGGTGACATCAATCATTCTTAATTATTTTTTCAATCACTAAAAATCTACTAACAGTCCCTCTTTCCCCCTCAACAGAGAAAGAAAAACAAAACTACTGTTGCAAATATGTATAGTCAAACAAAACAAATTTCCACACTGGCCATATCCAAAACCAATCCTCCCCCCTCCAAGAAAAAAAACCCCACAACTCATTTTGCACTCTCAAATCTTTCACCTAGTAGCAGGTAGACAGCATGTTTAATTATTAGTCCTCTGGAATCACAACTGGGCATTACTGATCAGACTTTGCATCAGTTCATACAAGTCTTCCTAAAACCATCCCTCTTATCATTTCTTACAACACAACAGTATTTCATCATTTTTACATGCCATAACTTGTTCAGCCATTCCCCAACTGATAGGTACCCCTTCAGTTTCTGATTCCTTGTCACCACAAAAAGAGCTATACTTTTGTACACCTTTAGTTAAAAAGATGCTTAGGACAAATCCCTCCCTTAATCTACCCATTAATTACCCCTTCTCTCCCTTTCCCTCCTATTTTCCTATTGAATAAAATGTTCTGTACCCAACTGCATACATTTTTCCTTCTTTTAACCAGTTCAGATGAGTGAGGTTCAAGTGTCAGCAACTCCCCCCACCCCCTTCTTCCTCATTCAAACTGGATGTCCTTGTACTTGCATATCCCAATTACTTGAGATAAATCTTCCCTACCCTTCTTCTCCCTTCACCTCCAATGTATATCTCTTGTTCTACTTCTCCATTCTTCTTTTTAAGGTCAAGGCATAATAGAACCACTCCCAGGCCTTTTGTCTAATTAGACTCCTTCTATGACCCCTGATAATAGGGTTCTGAGAGGAGACATGTGCATGATCATCTCCCATATTAGAATGTAAGTGGTTTATGCTTTAGTCCCTCATGACTGACTGGACATCTATCTTAAGTAGACATGTTCAGGCCTGGAAGTGACACTGTGAGTTAAAGAGGTCCAGAAGTCCTGAGTCTAGACGTCTGGGTAGAGCTGATTGGTAGTCAAAAATTCTTGCTTCAGTAAGGATAACAACAGAAAAAAAGGAGCTCAATCTCAGGCCTGACTTGGACTTTGAGGGAGATTGCAAAGGTCTGAGCTGAAATATGCAATCCTGCAAACTGCTTCATGTTTAGATGGTTTTAAGCATCAACCTCCTAGCAAAAAATAACAGTAGTTAGTGCTGCCATTTTTTAAATTTTATTCTTGCCAATTATATGCTTGTCAGTGTTTAATGTATAGCATTTCTTTTACAGGTAGGAAACAAATACTTGACCCATACTGGATACTTATTGTACAAGGAGTACCTTTCTATAACTCCCTTTTGGGGAGATCCTACACATTACCCAGAACCTAAATTTTAAGCTATTTTTCTGTAGCTCACAAAGGTGGGGGACTTAATGAGTCAATGAATGAGAAAGCGGGGTCTAATCCCTCTCACTAGAGACCATACTCCCATAGGACTGAATCTGGACCACGTACCTGAGAGGCCACTCAATGGAAAAGGGAAAAGGTCAAGGAAGAAAAAAGTTGGGGGGGAGCGGAGAACCAAGATAGCAGAGTAAGGGCGGAGAACTCACCTGAGCTCTCCCCCAACCCCTCCAAATACCTTTAAAAAATGACTCAAAAAATTCGAGAGTAGGACCCACAAAAAGATGGAGTAAAATGAGTTTCCAGCCCAAGACAAACTTGGGAGGTTGGCAAAAAAGGTCTGTTGCACCAGGGAGACAGCAACATAGTCCAGCACAGACCGTGCCAGTACAGACTGGCCCCAGCAAACCAGGAACAGGCCTCAGAACAACTGAATCGGTGGCAGCAATGGTGGTTTCCAGACCTCTCAGCCCACAGATGCCAAAGATAACTAGAAGGTCAGCAGGAAGGGTCTGTCACACCTGGGTGAGAGTGGATCACAGTTCAGCAGAGGCAGTGCAAACACAGTCTCAGCCACTGCAAACCAGGAGCAAGCTTTGGGAGCGACTGAATCTGCAGTGGCAGCAGCTGCTTCCAGAGCTCTCAGCCTACAGACAGTAAAGGGGTCAAACAACTGGATAGAAGAAGAGTACAGTGGTCTTTTTGCTAGCACTGAGGCAGGATTCAGTTGCTTTGCCCATACTTGGATCTGGGTCAAAGTCCTGGTTGGCAGTCCCAGGGCAAGGAGGAGCGCTAGCACAGCAGAGCTTGTGGAAGCGGTAGAGAGAACTCCTTACAGTTACAGGGAAGAAAAGAATGCTTGTGTTCACTCACAAACTAGAGCACAGGCCAGGAGAGTAGTAAACATTTTTCCTTAGATCACACCACCTTGAAAGTGATCACTCAAACCACCTTGAAAACTTAAAGGTCCCTAGAAGTTACCTCTGAAAACAACTGCACAAAAGCCCTGAAGCTTGAGACAGTGTACCCTCCACCCTGGAAGTAGAGCCCTACTTTAACAAAGTGTTAAAACTCAAGTAATAGGTTGGGAAAATGAAGGAAGATCAAAACATACACTCAGAAGAAGACAACAAAGTAAAAGTTCCTACATCCAAAGCCTCTGAGAAAAATATGAAATGGTCTCAGGCCACGGAAGAACTCAAAAAGGATTTTCAAAATCAAGTAAGAGAGGTAGAGGAAAAATTGGGAAGAGAAATAAGAGTGATTCAAGAAAATCATGAAAAACAAGTCAACAGCTTGGTAAAAGAAATACAAAAAAATACTGAAGAAAATAACACCTTAAAAACAGAGGTCCAAAAAACCAATGAGAAGAATGCCTTAAAATGCAGAATTGGCCAAATGGAAAAGGAGGTCCAAAAGCTCACTGAAGAAAATAATTCCTTAAAAATTAGAATGGAACAAATGGAAGCTAATGACTTTATGAGAAATCAAGAAACAATAGAACAAAACCAAAAGAATGAAAAAATAGAAGACAATGTGAAATATCTCACTGGGAAAACAACAGACCTGGAAAACAGATCCAGGAGAGATAATTTTAAAATTAATTGGACTACCTAAAAGCCATAATCAAAAAAAGATCCTAGACATGATCTTTCAAGGAATTATCAAGGAAAACTGCCCTGATATTCTAGAAACAGAGGGCAAAATAGAAATTGAAAGAATCCACGATCACTTCCTGAAACAGATCCCCAAATGAAAACTCCAAGAAATATTATAGCCAAATTCCAGACCTTCCAGTTCAAGGAGAAAATATGGCCAGAAAGAAATAATTCAAGAATCATGTAGCCACAGACAGGATGACAGAAGATTTAGCAGCTTCTACCTTAAAGGATAGGAGGGCTTGGACTATGATATTCCAGAAGGCAAAGGAGCAGGGATTACAACCAAGAATCACGTACACAGCAAAACTGAGTACAATCCTTCAGGGGAAAAATAGACATTCAATAAGATAGAAGACTTTCAAGCATTCTTGATGTAAAGACCACAGTTGAATAGAAAAGCTGACTTTCAGATACAAGACTCAAGAGAAGCATAAAAAGGTAAACAGGAAAGGGAAATCATAAAGGACTTAATAAGGTTAAACTGTTTACATTCCTACATGGGAAGATGTTATTTGTAACTCACAAGACCTTTCTCATTATTAGGGTAGTTAGAAGGAGTATATATAGACAGAGGGCACAGGGATAAATTGAATATGAAGGGCTAATATCTAAAAAAATAAAATTAAGGGGTGAGAGAGGAATGTACTGGGAGAAAGGGAAAGGGACAGGTAGAATGGGGTGAATTGTCTCACATAAAAGAGGCAAGACAAAGCTTTGACAGTGGAGGAGAAGAGGGGGGAGGTGAAGGGCAGTGAGTGAATCTTACTCTCCTCAAAACTGGCTCAAAGAAGGAATAACATATACACTCAATTGGGTATAGAAATCTATCTTACCCTACAGGAAAGTAGGAGGGGAAGGGAATAAGGGAGTGGGGTGATAGAAGGGAGGGCAGATTAGGGGAAGCAGTCAAAAGTAAAATGCTTTTGAGGAGGGTCAGGATGAAAGAAGAGAGAGAACAAAATAAACAGGCAGGGGGGAAAAGGATGGAGGAAGATATAGTTAACAATAAAGTGTGGAAAAAATTTTGAAGCAAGTTTTCTGATAAAGGCCTCATTTCTCAAGCACATAGAGAACTGAGTCAAATTTATAAAAGAGCCATTCCCCAACAAAGGACATGATCAGTTTTCAGATGAAATAATCAAAGCTATCTATCGCCACATGAAAAAATACTCTAACTTACTAATGATTGGAGCAAAATAAAACAATTTTGAGGTGCTACCTCATACCTATTAGATTGGCTAATAGGACACAAAGGGTAAATGACAAATATTAGAGGGGCCTGGGAAAGATGAGACGTTAATACACTGTTGGTAGAGTTGTGAACTGATTCAAACATTCTGTAGAGCATTGGAACTATGCCCAAAGGGCTATAAAGCCATGCACACCTTTTGGATTAGCAATACCAATACTAGATCCCAAAAGAGATTTAAAAAAAAAAAAAGGAAGAGGACCTACGTGTACAAAAATATTTAAACTGGCTCTTTTCTGGGGGCAAAGAATTAGAAATTGAGGGGATGCCCATCAACTGGGGAATGGTTGAACAAGCTGTGGTATGGGATTATGATGGAATACTATTGTACTATAAAAAATGATGAGCAGGATGCTCTCAGAAAAATTTGGAAAGACTTGCATTGGCTGATGCAAAGTAAAATGTACTGTGTACAAAGCAACAATGATACTGTAAGATGATCAGCCGTGAATGACTTAGCTATTCTCAGCAATACAACGATCCAAGACAACTCTGAAGGACTTAAGATGGAAGATGCTATCCATCCCCAGAGAAGGAACTGATGGCCTCTGAGTGCAAATTGAAGCATACTTTTTTTTACTTTCTTTATTTTTCTTGAGGGTTTTTTTTTGGTCTGTTTTCTTTCACAACATGACTATTATGGAAATGTTTTGCAAGACTACACATGTGTAATCTAGAATTGCTTGCCTTCTCAATGGAGGGTGGGTGAAGAGGGAGGAAGGGAGAGAATTTGGAACTCAAAAGTTTTAAAAACGAATGTTAAAAATTGCTTTTACATTTAACTGGGGAAAATAAAATATTTTTAAAAAAGAAAAGAAAATACACAGGGTTTAGAGCTATAATGCCAAGTCTACAATGCAACTAGAAAACCTATTCAATTGGAACACAGGATATGAAGGGCATGCATCAATCAAGTACTGTGGCAGGCACTAGGAATATAAGCACAAAGAACTGAACAATTCCTACTCTTAAGGAATTTACAATGTAATGGAGTGAAGTACATACAAAAATATATACAGTATAAATGTAAAGTTAAAAAATATAAACACATACAAAGTATAACCATTTTGTTACAAGGTAACAACTCAAGATAGTTTAGGAGGGAGAACACTACCAGAAAGGAAAATCAACAAATGCTTCAACCTGTGATGTATATTAAAGGAAAAGAGGGACTAAATGAGGCTGAGTAAGGCAAAGGCCATTCTAGATATATGCAAAGGCCATAGCAAAGGCAAGATGGGACTGTTTTGGTTGGGTAAGAGAGAAAGCCAATACAGATCAAAGTATGGGAGGAAGAGTAGCGATGTCTAATGAGTATGAAAAGATAATGTGGGGCCAGGTTTTGCAGAGAGCAATTTCCTTTGAGTTCTATGGCTGAGTTCTAAATTGGCAGATTGCAAGTGCTGAGTAGTGTGTGAGGAGAGGAAGTGAAAGTAGTGAATATAGACAGACAGCTATTTCAAGAAGTCTGGTTGAGAAAGAGGCGAGCTATAGGGTGATAGTTTGAGAATATGTAGAGTCTGGTGAAGTTTTTACTAAAGATGGGAGTCATTTGGGAGTGTCACCAGGTAAGGAACCAGTTGATAGAGAAAGAGTAAATATGCCATAGGAGAAATGTTTAAGGATGCAATCTGATGAAGATGGGAATGAAGGGATGAATGGGATCAAATGTAGAAGGGTTAGCATTAGCAAGAAGGGCAACCTATTTGTCAGAGAGTGTGAGAAAGGAGAGTGGGAAATATCAAGGGGTTTGGAATAAAGACAATGGAGGAAGAAGGAGTTCACATTGAGTCATCTCAATTTTCCCAGTAAAATAAGAGAGAAGGTCCTTAAATCTGGGGGCAGGGGAGGGAGAGGTGTGAAGGTATAGGAGGCTTAAGGAGATAAGAAAAGATTTGGAATAAGCAATCAATTAGAAAAGAATAATAGCTGCTTTGCTGCAGAGAAGTTCCATTTGGGGCTGGATAACAGAAATTGTAATGTACCAAATCCAGAAGACTGAAATTTTCTCCAGCTATGTTTAGCAAATGTTGAGTTGGAGCAGAAGAGGTAGATGGTGACAATAATCCAGGTCTGAGGTTTGGCAAGAGGGAAAAGGGGCAAGGGATTCAAGAGCAGAGGACAATCTAGAAATGACTACTGGGTCGAAGCTGGAGGAGGAAAGGAAAGTAACGGTAATAGCTTGAGAAAATACTGAGAGGTAGAGGGGCTAGAGGTCTTAATAAGGAAGGATTAAGTACTGGTTCACCAGGGATAAAGAATAGTGAAAGGTGGAATAATAGGATATCTTCAAATAGAGGAATGTTAAAGTTTCTAATTAGGGAAGCAGAATATTTATAGGTAATGGCAAGATCTAGTGTATAATTATTCCTACATGTGGCTGAGGTGGACTAAAGATGGAGGTCACTGGATTTAAGGAGGCTTAGGAATTGGGAGGTAAAGGGTTTGGAGGGAGCATCTAAGTGGACTTTAAAGTCTTCTTGTATAACGAGAGGAGTTGGGGAGAAGAGGAAGATACTGAATTCCATAGGAAAATGTTTCTATCTATAATGAAAAAATTTCAGAGGGCTTTCTTTATATGTCAGCTTGGTAAGTTTGCATTTGTGGTATAGTGTATAAGGTTCTACACTTAAAACAGGAGAAAACTGGGTTTGAATCCTGCTTCTGGCATTGGGGACAAGTCACTTAATCTCCCTCAATTTCTTTGTTTGTAAAATGGGGTTATCACTACTTGTAATACCTACCTGAGGGGCTGTTGTATGGATCAAAAGAGAAAATGTATGTAAAATGTTCTGCAACTTAAAGCACTACATAAATGTCAGCTGTCATATTATCCTAAAGGCAGTAACAGGGAGACACTGAAGATTTTTTAGCAGAGATGTGGCATAGTCAGATCTGAGTTTCAACAATATTACTTTGGCAGTTGTGTGGAGGATAGCTTAGAGCAGGCCTGAACGACCTATAGCCTGCCAAAGGATTTCCTCTACACACAAAGGATGTTTTCCTCTATGTTTTTCGAAGGCTACCCAAAGTCCTTTGGGGTGCCCCAAGCAGCTATAAGCGATCTGTCCCAAAGGTTATACAAGCCTGGCTTAGAGAGAGGGCAAGTATAATATAAGTATCTACAAATATAAACCAAAAAATGTTACCCTAAAAACTTATTGCTCTCTACCTATTTCTTTTTCTAGAAAAATTTTATCTAGTAACTTAATATAATTTCAAAAGGACACTTAAAATCCTAGGGAAGACAGTTTCTTGCCATTCTCCCAGCATAAATAAAACCGATAAGTTAGGTATTGAATCCCTCAGGAAGTTGCAGATGTTTACTGGAGGCAAGGAAGAATTGTATAGAAAAAAAAGTTGAGTTTCTAGGGCACATGTGAAAAAAAGTCAATAATCATCATATTATTGCCTTACTAAATTATACTTCTAGCTAATCTAATGGAGTAGTATAGTGAAAAGGACAATGAATTCAGCTAAAAAAATCTGAGTTTAAGTCCCAAGTCAGAGCCTTAATAGGATCATAGGATTTGGAGCTACAAGGGACCTTCCATGTTACATAGTCATAGTCCTATGAAACCAAGAACAAAATCCAGTCATAGCTTTGTAAAGGAGAAAACTGGTATGCAGAGATGTTAAGAACTTGTCCCTTGTCCCAAAAGGAATGACAGAGCCTGGACTCAAACCCAAGTCTTGTGATTCCAAATTCACTCTTCTTTCCATAATGGGTAAATCTCTTCCCCTGCCTGGGACTCAGTTTCCCCATCTATAAAACAGGGATAATTACATTTCTGTTGCCTCCCATACAAGAATAAACAACACATTTCAGAGACTGGTATAATATAAAGAGCAGAGGACCTGAAATCACAGGAAATGGGTTCAAACTCTGACCCTTCTACTCACTGCCTACATCCATATCCTGCCCCTTTAACTGTGTGGGCATTCCCTGAGGTTCTGTCCTCGATCCTCTCTTATTTCTCTACATCCTCCTCTCTTTTTATAAAAATTATATTGCTGTCTGTTGTTTTTGCAACACAGTTATTTCCTAATATACTTTGAAAGATTTTCTTGTAACATTAAGAAAAACAAACCAATACAATACAGCAACATTCCACACATCCATTGTCCTCCACCTTTCAATGGAGAAAAGGGAAATGTGTTTTATCACCTAAAGCCAAAATGGATCATTAATATTTAGTAAAGTCTCCTTGACTTTAAGTGGCATTCTCCTTTACATTACTGTTTTTCACTGTCCATATCCCCTCTTTTAGTGATCTCACCAGCTTTCATGGGTTCATTCATCATCTCTCTGCTAATGGTTTCCAAATCTAGCTGTCTAGTCCTAATCTCTCTCTTGAGCTCCAGTCCCATGTCAGCAACTGCTGGAAATCTTAAACTCAATATGTCTAAAACAGAACTTATTACCTTCTACCCTGTATCTGCCCACCCTCAAAACTTCCCCATTTCTGTTGAGAGTATCATCATCCTTCCAGTCACCCTTGTTCTCAGCATCAGAGCCACCTTCAACCACTCCCTATCTCTACCTCCATAGCCAATCAATTGCCAAGTCTTGGTGATTCCACCTTAATCTCTCCATCTCTCTTCACTTACATGACCACCTTCTAAGTCAGGCCCTCACTTCACTGTTTCTTGCTGGGACTATTTTAACACTTCTTCTTTCTAGTCATCCTCCACACAGCTACCTTTCAGTTCTAATGGCTGTGTGATCGAATTCAAGTGGAACTTGCTTCCAATAATGCCCCCTGCAAACCAAACAGGCCTGCTCACCTTAGGTGACTTTGATCTTCGTCCTCTCATAAGTTTGCCACAGAGGGTCAACCCTATGTCCTGGGATTCTTTCTTGTGTTCTCTTAACAGCATGAGGATACCAACGAGGCATACTAGCTGTCCATGATTTACACTTGCCACATGACTAGTTTATCTTCTTTTAGAGTCATACATTTCTTTGATGTCATCTTTTACACAGCTTCTCCTTTATAATTCCTAGTTTTAATATGCTCCAACCTGCTCGTACTCACCATATACCTCCTCACTGCCCTTTGGGTGATCCTCAACTTAAAAATCTATGGAGACTACAGTATCCTATGACTTACAGTCACCACCAAAACCACCAGAAGAATAGTGGTTTTTAAAAGATAAGCCTTTGTTTCAGGGAGAAGCTTGAGGTCGTAACAGCCCTGGACAAAATCCCACACAAACCCAATCCCCTGCTTTTGTTCAACTCATAAGCTATTTTTCCATTTACTGTATCCGCTCCAGATATACATATATACTGACAGACAAACTCTACAGGATGTCCATCCAAATGAATGTCATATCTGAGTAAATAGCATTCATCCACTTAGATATTGCTAAGTGGATAGATAGGCCATTTTGTTTTTAATGAATAAGAGGCTTTGCAGGGGCAGCTGGGGGGCACAGTGAGTAGGGCACCAGCCCTGGAGTCAGGAGGCCCTGAGTTCAAATCCGACTTCAGACACTTGACACATTTACTAGCTGTGTGACCTTGGGCAAGTCACTTAACCCCAATTGCCCTGCCTTCCCCCTCCTACAAAAATAAAAATAAAAAGAGGCTTTGCAATGTTCTGGAACTCAATACAATCAGCACAATGTCAATTTAAACTAGACATCTGGAGTACATCACCATCTCTAGAGAATCCATTTTCAACTTGGATCTCTCACCATTACAGTGTTGAACACCTCTGGCAAGCAAACATTGTTTTATACTTAATATTTGTAATTTGAGTTCTCAAACAAGATTCTTTCTAATGTCAAAAAATCTTGTGTAATTTTGACATGGGAACATGAGACATTATTGGAGGAGAAACTTTAAGGCTGAATTTTGTTCTAGCAAATTAAATTAATCAATATGCATTTATTCAGCCACTATATGTGGCAAGTATGCATTCAAGAGAAATATGGAAATTTTTAGGATGGGTAGATATAAAGTAGTTCCATTTTAGACATACTTAGTTTGAGATGACAACTCTAAACAGAGACCAAAATGAACAGTCCCTGCCCTCCATGAGCTTAGATTCTCTCGGCAGAAACATACACATCTAAAACTACATAGAAATAGTCATGAGGTAATTTAGGGGAGGAAACAGCTTGGAGAATCAGGAAAGGTGTCCTGATAAAATTGTTCTTGAGTTTGATACAAAGACAAAAATAAAAGTCTCTGCCTTCAGGTACTTTTTGTTTTTTCCTTTTTTCATTAGGAGAGAAATTAAAACTAACACAAAACTAGAAAAATAAAAACTAGAGAAAAAAGACATGATATGCAACTAAACAAAGAGAATCTGACATAATTAAACTAATTAGTGATACCAAAAAATGGGAAATGGACAGAGGAAATCTACACGGATAACACTTTTCAAAAGACGTTTAACTAATAATAGAAATCAACTGCCAAAGGCTAATGACCTACTCAGCATACATAGTGGCTCTCCAATCTCTCCAAGGAACTCTATGAAGAAGAGATGCTGATCTGCATTACTAGAGTCTCCTCACTTCCTAGTTCTACCAATCTACCAATGAAATTACAAGTAAGGATAAATTAATTATTTGCCATAAAGAGAAGACCTTGCCAGGTCGAGAGAGATGACAGCACACTACAACAGTTTAGAATAAAAACTCCTTTGTAAAATCTTACAGAGAAGGATGGTAAATTGTGTGCAATGTCTCATAAAAGAAGACTTAGGGAAAGAAAAACAAGTCTAAAGAAAACAAGTGAGATTCTGAACCAATCAATCATCCTCACAGCTGCCAAACTAGTTTTCTTAAAACACAGGTCTGATTATGTCACTGTTATTTTCAAGTGTATTCCCAAGCTTCCTAATGCCTCAAGGATAAAATACAAATTGTTGGCTTGACATTTTAAACCCTGCATAATCTGGCTCCAGACTACCTTTCTGGAATTATTTCATCCTATTTCCCTTCAAATCCTTATGTTTTTGCCAAATTGATCAACTTGCTGTCCCCACACTTGGTAGGGTCTGTGCCTTTGCAATGACTGTTTTTCCACTCCCATGTTTTGTAGTACATTCCCTCATCTCAACCTCTTATAATCTTCAAGCTTCAACCTGGGTTGTATCACCTATGGAGAACCTTCCTGATCCCTCTATTTGTAGAGGAATATAACATAAAACATAATCATGTTTTTACTAAAAGGACAAAAGCTTCCGGAGGGTAATGCCTGACTGGCAGTCTTTTTTGTCTTTCCTCAGCCCCCCCCCCCCGGCAGAATGAATGCACTTAGTAGGCACTTAAAAATAACAGAATTAAAATGTCTGTGTGAGCACAGGCGAATTACTTCTTCTTTCAGGCCTGTTAATTTTCCTCTAAAATGGAGGTCCCCTCCAGTCAAACAGGCACTTGAACACAAGCTTACATTCTACTGGGGAGAAAAGGGCACAATATGTACATATAAAGGTATATACCAAAACGCACAGTAATTTGTTTTGAGGGCAGGCACTGGGAGCTGGGAGAGATCAAGCAAGGCTTCATGTAGAAGGTTCCATTTGAGCCTTTTGAAAGAAAACAAGGGTTTCTAAAGAGAGGCAAGTTAGGGAAAAGGATATTCCAGGTATGGGGAACGGCGAGGGCAAAGAAAGGGAGATGAGAGATGAAGAATGTGAGGAACAGCAAGAAAGCCAGCATGGCTGGGCCATAGAGTGCGGGAAAGGGAATAACGCTTAAGAAGGTAAGAACGGCAGGTTGGCAGGCACGTTGCGAAATGTTCTGGTTTCCCATGGTTAAGGGGCACCGAAACCAAATGTTCAAGAATAGTTTTCTTCTATCCTCCCTGAAAAGGGCCTCCGAGGGGCTCCCAGGCAAACGGGGGTCGGTGGCCAGGGGCTTCAGCCAACCTGGCACCCCCAGAAATGTGCTCGCTAGGATCGCAGGTCGCTCAGCGTTAAGAAGAGAAGCAGCATGGTGGCAGGCCCCAGGGGCTTCATTTACCGTAACGCATTTCCGGGGCCCGGGGCTAACACGCGCTACAGCTCCCCGCGGCCGAGTCAAGAACCCCAGGCAAGCCGGCTTCTCTTTCCCGAACCTGCCGCCACCACTCCACGCAGAACAGTCCGAACCGAAGAGATCTCGCGAGACAAAACGTGATTGCTTCCTCCCGGCATCCCCCTCGGCTGCCGCCGCTATCGCCGCCGCCGCCGCTGCTGCCGCCGCGCTTGTAGGAGGGGGAAGGCAAGGCTACTTGGCTGGTTGTGGGGGGCGGGGGAGGGAGCGAGCGACTGAGCGGGGCGAGCGGAGCGGAGCGGAGGGCGGCCATGTTGGGAGAGAGGCGGCTGCAGTAGTCGGCGGAGCGGGCCGAGGCCGAGGCCAGGCGGGCCAGCTCGTCGTGGGACGGAGCTGGGGGTGGGAGCCGGAGCGGCGGCAGCGGCAGCGGATAGGCCTCTCTAAGGATCCTGCCCGGGCTCCGGGGGCGGCGGGGGCCGGGGCGGCGCCATGAGCGGAGGGACCCCCTACATCGGCAGCAAGATCAGCCTCATTTCCAAGGCGGAGATCCGCTACGAGGGCATCCTCTACACCATCGACACGGAGAACTCCACCGTGGCCCTCGCCAAAGGTACGGCCGGGGCCGACGGACAGCGGGCGGGCCGGGATCGGGGAGGCGGGAGGGCGGGAGGACTCGGCGCCCCGGCCTGGCCCCCAGGGTCGCGGCCCCGACCTCGGGCCAGGAGCCGGCTTGCCTTCCTTCCCCGCCCGCCGCCGCCGCTGCCCGGGCTTCTGGGAGGGCATTGATTGCGCGGGGGCCTCCTCACCGGCGGTCTCACCACACAATATGACGCCGACTCGGGGGTTACACGCGCAGGTTCGAGTCCGCGAAAGCGGCGGGCTCAAGAGTTGCCATTGAGCTTCCTCCCATCCCCCGAGCCCGGCGAGGCCTAGGCACAAAAGCCACTCTGCTGAAACAGTGAAATTACAGGGGGTCAGCGAGGGGGGGAGGCCTTCGAGGCACTCCCAGTAAGAGAGTCGCCAGAAACAGTCAAAGATGATCTCCAAGGCCCCTTCCAAGCTCAAAAAATTCCTCGATACTGCCCCCAGATATCGCAAAACAAAAACTAGGACGTTTTAAAAAAAATGTTTCCTTCTTAATAAATTTGACCTCTTTATTTTCATAACCTTAGTATTAGCTATAATTTCTTGTGTCGTCCTTGTTTGGAAAAAAAAGTGTAATTTTGTATTGCCAATTAGAAGCATTTCAGCGTCGTGAAATTTTAAGAAAATGTGAACAGTGTGCCACGATTTTTTTGTGTACCTTGTAGGTTAAAGGGTCTAAAAAGACTATAAATAACACACTAAGCTGCAACTTGTTTGAAAAGTAGTATTTGCCTGCTAAACCAGAATAGTTCCAAAAGCTTATGCAATGACCCATTTAGGGTGTGTATTAAACGTACCATTCTGAACAAGACTGGAGTTCAGCTAGCTCTTGGAGTCCATTTCTGTGACTTGGAAACAGATTGAAAGGGAGTTGAGTCTAAGATGTATGTTGGAAAAGCAGACCTGAATAGACTGTAGTGATAATGTGGATCTTTGTGGAGCCTTGTGATTAAAAGGGGAAAGTTCTGAGTTGGGATATATATGAGACTTGTCCTACTGGTAGCGTTCAGCATTGCCACAGGATGTCTGGTTTTTGTTTCTTTTCACATGTTTTTGCTCCTTAGATGGGAAGAAAGAAATGAAGAGAGTAAATCTGTTCAGGCCTTTTGGCCTAGAGACTCTCATACTGCTCAAAAGTGACAATATTGCAAACTAAAAAGAATAGCATGATGTCTTCCTAGGAAACAGGTGGTGATCCCTATTCTCTCTCTAAGGTTCTGTCTCAAACCATGGGGGGAGAAGGGAATAATTGAGTGTGAAGAAAGGTAAAAGTATATATGTACTTTTTTTTTTAACCAATTTATTTGGTGTAATTAGCTTTTAATTGAACCTGTGCTTGGGTTGTAGAAGCCAAAGTTTCAAAGTTCAGAAAATACCCCTTAGTTAACACTTTCTATTTCACACTTATCAGAAAGTAAAAATATTAGTGTCAGTTACTGTCCCTTTTCAGAATACCTCCCCCCATGACACTGTTGAGAGGCAAGGATAACATCTGTCAGAGCTTGTCTGTTATAGTGAAAAGACATGTGCTATATGTCATTGTGTATAGGGGGCACAATTTGATCCACACTGTATATTATAACCACATTCATAGGGTGGCAGAATGCTTTTTATGACAAAGTTTTACTTTTTATTCCTTTAATTAGTTTTAGTGGTCTTGTATTTGTGTTCTTAGTTATACTGGTATTTTAAAGCCATTCTCTTTTAAAAAATTTTTCTTCCAAGAGCAAAAGTAGTATAAAAAATAGAAAAGTGTCATAAAACTATCCTTGTCTAATTAAAAACATTGCATCATTGAAACAATTAGCTTTTTCCAAAGGATCCCCAGGAAAATAATACTTAACTACCTGGGGTGAAGTTTCTGATTAGACAGAATGTTTGGAACCCTTTTGGTTTACACATGGTGTATTTATTGCTTCTTTGGAGATGCAACTGACCTTACACAAATTCATCTTGTTTTTGCTCTTTCGGTGTTTGGAATCCTAATATATTTATAGTTTTATATTTATGCAATTTCCATCATCTACTCTTCTACACTTTTTTAGTAATTACAAAAAGGTTATCAGAAATAAATAATTCAGAGAGATCAACTGAAAAAATAATTCCAAATTAGAATATTACTTTAGAGCAACTTTTGAAAAATATTCTGTTTATATCATTCATCGGTCTAATAGGCCTTGAGGGATAAAAAAGGAAACAGTGCAAATTTCCCAGTCTTTGTTATCAGTAACTTCATCTTTTTTCCATTCTCCATACCCACAAAAGATGACCAGTGAGAATGTACTTGGTTAAAGCTTGAACTTAACTTTTTGCATTATGCCAAAATTGCATTCTGTCACAACCCACATTTTCACTGAATCAGCAGTCATTATTCTTCAGTTGACTTCTAAGCAGCCTAAGATAAGGTTCTGGGCTCTGTCTAAAGTAAAGATACTTTTTATGTTGCTTTGTTAGCAACTTTATGTACTTACATTCCTACCCACACATAATTTGTCCTTTGTATCTTAACTGAGTAAACAATTGAATGCTTGCTGCTGTTCCACAGTTTAAAATTATATTGTCATTCTACTTATGATTCTGCATAAGAATTTCATAACAGAAATTCATCCATTTCACATGTATCACTATATTTTAAGTAAAGAAAATGATTTCTTAATGTGTATCAGAGGTTTTTGAGTTTATGAAATGAAACAAGTTTTATCAGCTTTGCAAAAAATGATTTACTTGTTGCAACAATTTCATGGAATAATATAGAAATCTAATCCTATTTAGGAAAAAAATCTATCTACATATTTTAAACCTAATGCCTTTTTTGTGTTCCAGCTTTAATACATCAAATTTTAATGTATGCCTAGTTTGATAACTTGAAATTTGGAAATTCCACCTATTTCACAGAATCCCGTATAGTTCAACTGCTAGCAGAACATGAATCCCTTCTGTACCATAACAGAGAAGAGAAACCTATCCTCTCTGAGGCCAACCCATTCTACCCTTTAGTTAGTGCCAGACGCTAGGAAATTTTTCCTGAAATCAATCCCAAGTCTGCTTCTTTGCAACTTTCAACTATTGCACATGGCTTTGCCCTCCAGAGAACAAATCTAATCATTCTTATATGTCACCCATTCATATATCTGAAAATAGTTTCAAAGTCTAGTTAAGGAAATTGTTATTATTTATTGAAAGTAGTCATGTAATAAAATGTTAACGAAATTATATTAATCATTCTTAATTACTCCAAATCATTCTAACAATCAAAACATACAGTACAATGTAGTTTTAAGACTTCAATTCAGATTTGTTACCAAACTATGTTGGCATTCAGTCAGTTAAATCAACAAGCAATATTAAGATATTTTCCATTTGCTCCGCCCTGTATTTACTGATGGGATAAAACAACTAAAAAGAAAAAGAAACAGTCTCTGCATCTTCAAGAAGTTGAGGGGTTCAGTAAGATGGCAGTGAGGAGGGAATGCATTACTGTTAATGAGGGTTAGTGGTTAGCTAGTGCAAAGGTCTTCATTTGGAAGATATGAGTGCTGTGTGTGAAGAAAGGAGAAGCCAATTTGCCCCCACCTGAAAGTAAAGGAAGGGAGTAATATGTGTTATGAGGCTAAACTTCTACTGTTAGTTTCAATACAGGACTAGGTATCATCAGTACTTGATCCTCTAAGTGGTGGCTGCTAATCGTTGGACCAATTGTGGTGGTATCCCCCCTCATCGTAACAAGCTAACAATCTTAGATCTTTTTTTCCTTCAGATGTATTCAGAATCAACTGTCTCAGTATTAATTTGTATTACAAAGGATGGTTCTATTTAGTTTTAGGTGACCTAATTAGTTTTTTATTTAGAGTTTATTTTTAGGAATTCCTTTAAAGCTTGTTTTATTTCTCATGATACTACTAAGATAAGTGAAGATTGCCCTCCTTATTTTTTACTCCTGTAATGGGATATACTCAAAGTTGGGGTGCTTAGTCTCACATAAAGCAGCACATCTGTAGGAGAGGAAGAAGTTTGTTTTTTTCCCCTGTCAACTTCCACCTTATGAAGAGATTTCCAAGCTGTTAGAAAATAGGAACATTTTATCTTGGCAGACTTGCATCAGGTCTTTTATATTTTAATACTAAGAGAAACATTTTGTGAACTTTTAAAGTGCTGCCTAAATGTGAACTATCTTACCTTTTTAACATTTCCTACCTCCTTAAGTTCAGTGATATGGATTGGGGTGGGGAGGGGGAGTGATGCAGGGCAGGCATCTTCTGGTAGGTAGCCAACTTTCTGGTGACAAACATCTCCTGTCCCTCAGATGACAGGAATAAAGCCATCCCCAGGCCTGTACTTGAAGCTTTTCTAGCTTGGTAACTAGCTTTTACATAGCCTTTGAAAATCTAGAGTCAGCTCCCTTTCACACGTGGCATCAGAAGATTTCTTTGACATTTTTCTATTCAGAATACCCATCCCCAGATGAACTGCCAAATAAATGATACTTTGTTGCCCATATATAAGGAATGCCACCCTAGGTTTCACATATTAGCTTTAAGTCTGCTTAAAAATCAAAGGGAATGACTTACAAAAAGATATGTAGTATCTCAATGACAGCCCAGAAAACTTTTAATTGCAGTCAGGTAGGTATTTTTCATTTGATTTGTATGTTGTCAGGCAGTATAAATTATAGTGTTTTAATAATGTAAAAGGAGATAGAGACAGTGTTAGGTTTTTTTATTATTGTATAAATGCCTTTTTAAAAATGTTTATTTTTCTGAATTTAACATACATCTCAATATACAAAGTAGAAAAGAATAGAATTATATGTGAAACTATACAACTATTGTATACCAGTTTGCTTAAAAATAAAAGTATATACTAAATTTTAACATTTTAATTTCAGAGGTTTCCAAATGCTTTTTAAGTTCATAGTTTCTATGACTAGGATATGAGTGGAGAAGATAACATTTAAAATTGCAAGGATCTGTGATTTTTATCCAGGATACATGATTTTATGAATGAGTTTTCCCTCCATTAATGAATATTACAACCTCTTTACTCATTAATAGGAATTTTTTATTAATTCCTGGTGCTGAAAAAAATTTTGCTTAATAGCCAGGTTGCTCAATGATAATGACCTCTCCAAATTAGCTAGGCTGGTCCTTAGATAGACTTGCAGTCTTTTGGTAGGGGTCTCTACTTGAAGTCTGGCTTCTACTCTAGTAGAACCTATCAGACTTTGGCATAGTCTTGCCCAGCCTAGGACACTCTGCATGGTACTGTGGTATTGGAGGACTTTGATAGAGGAACATGAGGTTTAGGAGTAGTAAGGCTGGTAACAGGATTAATATTCTTGAGGTAATCATATGAAGCTTATACTCAAATATGCAATTTTAAGGTTTACTAAGACGATATCATTCAGTCCTCAAAACAGTACTGTGAGTTTGGTACTAGTACTATTGTAGTTCTCATTATACAGACTGAAACTGAGTCTTTAAGAGGCTAAGTGACTTCTGCATTGTTACCTGGCTAGCAAGCTTTGTAAATAGCCACCAGACTCAGATCTCTCCTGGCTCCAAGCCCCATACAAGTTCCATTCTATCAGCTACTGCATACCTGTGATATTTACTAGCTATGTGACATCAGGCAAGTCACTTGCTCTCCCTGAGCATTGGTTTTCTCATCTGTAAAACTGCAGTAATACTATAATACCTATACATAGGGTCGTTGTGAGACTCAAATGAAATGCCTAACCCTTAAAAACTCTATATGTCATTTATTACAATTCGCATTTACATGGTAATTTTATGGTTCTTCAAAGTTCTTCTGTGACAACAACCTTTTGCAAATACTGTTGTCCCCATTTTGAAAAGTGAAAAAGTTGAGGCTCCTAGAGGTTATGACTTCCGTAAGATTTGGATTTGAATTATGTAAGTTCAGTTTTAATGACTAACCTCTTAATGTTTTGTCTAGAAAATTCAAGATAAAGTAATAAGACTTATATTGTTTGGGACTTGTAAAATAGGTTTCATTGTTTTATTACTTCTTATCCTTAAAGTTATCAATCCTCAAGATTAAGGCATTTGTGAAAGAGTTTATACAAATACATTGATGTTGCCTGCAAGGTAATTTTAGAACCAAAAAAGTACTTTAAAGATCATCTCTTCCAACTATGACTTAGCATGAGAAGACTGAGCACACATGGGACAGTTATAGTTACTAAACACTCCTAATCATAGAATACTAGTATTGGGAAACATGTTTCCTGTAAGCATTGTAATTTGGAGGGGGAGGGCTAGAGTCATTAGCACAGAGTGGGGTTTAGATATGAGGCTACCCATTCTAAGGTTCTCAAGTGAAAAATCTAGTCCAAAACACACTACTAGTTTGAAGTATTTATATGGCTAAAGCCAGTTCCACTCATTCTTACTCTGGTGGGTGTTAGGTTGCCATTTCATGGAAAAATAAAGCGTTGAGGCAGCTAGGTTTCATAGTAGATAAAGGGCTCTATTGATCTGGACTCAGGAAGACCTGAGCTGAAGTCCAGACTCTAACACTTATTAGCTGTGTAACTCTGAGCAAGACTCTTAAACTTTGTCTGCCACAGTTTTCTCATCTGTAAAATAGGGGTGATGATAATTGTATCTAGCTGTAGTTGACATAGTGTTTTTAAAAGTATTTTACAAATGGTCTTTCATTTTATTCTCACAACAGTCTTGAGAGATAAGTACTATTTCCCTTCCCCATTTTACAGATGAAGAAACTGAGGCCAACAGAGGTAAAGTGACTTGCCCAGGGTCACAGAGCTAGTTAAATATCTAAAGCCAGATTTGAACTCAGGTCTTCCTGACTTCAGGTCCAAACCTTTATTCATTTTGATACTGATACTGCCTACTTCCCAGAGCTGTTGTAAAGATAAAGTAAGATAAAATTTTGAAGAGTGTTATACAGACCTTAAAACAAAAAGCAGGCTGTTATTATTAAAATAAGAATGATGATACATTGTGGAGAAAAAGGTAATAAAAACTACCTGCTTTCAAAATTATCAGTCTTCAAAATCAAGGCATTTGTGACAGTTTAAATAGGTACATTGATGTCACCTGTAAGATGCTTAAGTAGTGTCCTCCATCGTCCCTTATCATTGATAATGATGGGATTTTAGAACTGAAAGGAACCCTTAAAAATCATCTATTTCACTTGTGGCTTCATTTTACAGGTGTGGAAACTCCCCTTTAAAGAGGAAGATCGTTGTCTATGGTCACATAGTGAATTAGTATCGAGGATAGAATTAGAACCCAGATTTTAAAGAAAATCTTTTATTTTAAAAAATGTACATATTGCTTTCCATTGTTTTCATGCCACCTTAATTTCCAAATATATTCCTCTTTCACCCTTTGTAACAAAGAAGAAAAAAGTCAGTTCGGCAAAACTTAGGAGAGCAACTACACTAACCTATGCAGTATTCCTTCCCCACAGTATCCTGAAGCCAATTCCTACCAGCCAGCTGATTGTTAAATTTTCATTATGAGCATTTATACCTTAGAAATTGGCAAATGTTACAAATCAGAGCTTGATTTTTGTTTTGTGGGTTGTCTGGACTTAAAGTGATAGAGAAGATTTTAAAGTATTGTACACTTTTTTTTTTCCTGGAGAGCCAATTGTTAAATATTGCCAGCATACCTTTTCCCATAGTCTCTCCAACTAAGGCAAGGAGTTGCATTCTTGTGTCTTTCTTCTGGGCCAAGCTTGGCCTTTATAATTGCACAGCGTTCTTTTTTGGTTTTGTTCTTTCCATTTATATTGTCCTTGTATATCTTGTTTTTCTGGTTCTTTGAATTTTGCTTTGTATAGTTCATATGCTTCTCTGAATTTTTGATATTCATCATTTCTTATAGCACAGTATTATTCTATTATATTCACACACAACAGATTATTTAACATTTCCCATTCAATGGATATCTACTGTCTTTCCAATTCTTTGCTCTTCCCCTATAAATATTGAGGTATATATGGAACTTTTTGTCTTTGATCTTCTTGGCATAGCTTGGCTATGCTTAGCAGTGGGATCTTTGGGTCAAAAAGTATGGACAGTTTAGGATTTTTGTTAGCATAGAGTGACACTTGCCATCTGCCCCTGTGTTTTATTGAGAGGCATCATGGTATATTGAGTCAGACTAGCATAGTAGAAAGTGCTGAACTTGGTGTCAGGGAATCTTGGGTTCATGACCTGCTTCTGACACTTATTATTAGCTAGGTGATCATGAGAAAATCAGTCTTTCAGCCTGGTTTCTTTTCTGTAGTACCTTTCTTAAAGGGTCATTATGAATATTAAATATTGTATATAAAGTTATCTGTAAGCTTTGAAGAGCCAAATAAATTTCAGCTGTTATTGTTAGTCCTAAAGATTCTTAATGCCCCTCCACCCTCCCAAAAAATCAAAACTAGAATTCCACGAGTGTAGATTCATTCACTGTGAAACACAGAGAAAACATCTTTGGCATTAACCTTGAGCTTTAACAGTATCCTGGCATTGTTTTGTTTCTGCAGTTCTAGAATCGTTATGTTAAAATCATTTAAACAAAACAAGGCAAAATTGTATATATAGGATAGAGGGCTGACCTCCAAGTTAGGAATACCTAGATTAAAGTCCCTTGCAGCATTGCTGTAATCTTGGACCAGCTTTAGTTAGCTTGATATACACAGATTAGAAGGGTGCTTTTCTAGTACTCTGTTCTTTTCTTGCTAACTGACTTGGGAGCCAACATCTTAGAGTATAAAAAACAACTGTAGAACTGGACTATTTTGCAAATAAGTTCAATGTGAAGGTAAATGTAGAACCTACGTTGGATTACATGCTGTCTTGGAGGGAAGGAGAGAAAATTTGGAACCCTAAAACCTGTGGAACTGAATGTTTTAAACTAAAAATAAAAAATAAATTTAATAATTAAAAAAAAAACAACTGTAGAAAGCCAATGCAGTCTCTGACTGTAGCTTCTTTTGTATTTTAATAGTCTACCAGGACTTCTTAAGAGGTTTCTTATTGTCAAGTATAGAAAACTTGGAACCAGAACTCCTAAAAACTGTTTACCATTCTGTTAGGATAACCTTCAGCTAGAACCAAAAGTCAAAAAGAGAAAGTTAAGAGATGATGAAAAACGGGGCAGCTAGGTGGCGCAGTGAATAAAGCACCGGCCCTGGAGTCAGGAGGACCTGAGTTCAAATGCGGCCTCAGACACTTGACACATGTACTAGCTGTGTGACCTTGGGCAAGTCACTTGACCCCCAATTGCCCTGCCAAAAACAAAAAAAAAGAGAGGTGAAAAACAGATAGCATTTTGAAAGAGGGAAGTGAAAAGGAGCCATGTATGACTGAGGTACAGAATATAGCTTTGTATTTGACTCTATTTCAAAATAACTCTGGAATTGAAAGCAACTAATTTGAACTTGTCCCATGGTGGTGTATACCACACTCTAGAATGAACATGTTTACTTGGCTGTATTTTTTTCTCCAAAATATGCGCAGTTTTAAACAATTTATTCTTTTCAGCAAAGTGGCCTTTCAGAGCTACATATACAGTATAAGACAATAAACATTTATTGCGTACTCTGTGCAAGAGCACTGAGATGAGATGTAAAGTATGGATAAGATACAGTCCATACCGAAAAGAATCCTCCGTCTAATAGAGGAGTAAATTGCAAATATAGATAGCTCTTACACACATAGTTAACAGGTGAAAATTCTCTAGAGAGTTATAAAACAAAGTGTTCTATGAGGTCTGAGGGTAAAGTTATTACCAACCTGGGGGATTAGAAAATGTTTCATGGAGGAAGTGGTATTTGAGTTGAGTCTTAAAGAATGGTTACAAATTCAGCATGTACCTAGAGATTTTTGAAATAGGATGTATACATAATTTTTTAAGGTTTGAAGTAGTTTATCAGGTCAGTGGAATTCTTTATCACAGTATATATCAACATTCCCCTGACTCTTACATCCCCTCATGTTATCTTCTGTTTCTCCTCAGCATCCTTACTAAATTCTTTCCCAGAAAGTATAGAATGGTATCATGGGGATGGTAGATAGAATGCTGGACTTGAAGTCTGGAAGAACTGTGTTCTGATTCCATCTGAGGCACTTACTAGCTATATCTGTCCCTGGGCAAAGCACATTCCCTCTCTGGGCCTCAGTTTGCTCATCTGTAAAATCATGGAGTTGTATACCATGACTTTTAAAATCCCTTCCAGCTCTTAATTAAAATATGTGATGTATAAGCTTAGTCTCTACTTGCTTCCTCCATTTCTCTGCACTCCTTGCAATCTGTTTTATGATCTTACTGCTTTACTGAAATTGCTTTCTCAGAGGTCACCAAATTTTTTTGTTGTTCTGTACTTGACAAACATCATCAAATATTAGAATTTCCATATACACAGAAGAAAAGAAAAGAAAAAAATAAACAGTGGCTTCTTAATTAGTTAATTCTTCAATTTTTCTCAGTTATCATTCTTGGTGTTTCTGTTTCATCTATTGACCACTGGATATTCCTTTCTCATTTGGAGTCCATGACACTGCCTATTCTGATCTTTTCTTCATCTCTCTTTCTAGAGTGGTTCATCAACTTCTTTCTTCCCCCCTTCCCATTGAGGTACCATTCTCAAGTTTTGCCCTTAGTCATGTTTTCTTCTCTCTATATGCACTTCTTGCTTGGTGTTCTCATCTTTCCCATGAATCTAGTTAGCACCTCTATGCAATTGCACCCCAAATTTATATATCTTGCCCCATCATCTCCCACAGAGTTGCACTTCTAGCTAGACATATCAACCTAGACATCCTTGTGGTGTCTTGAACTTAAAATGTCCAAAACTGGACTCATCTTCCTTTTTAAACCTGCTGCCCTCCTCCTGTCTTTCCTGTTGCTGGCACCATGACCCATCCCTCCCAGGCTAGAAACTTTGGAGTTTGTTTGACTCTTCGCTTTCCATCACCCTTCCTCATCCAGTCAGTTACTGCCCTGTTGAGTTTTACTTCTATAACCTCCCATCTTGTCCATCCTTCCTTGTACTATTATAAGAATTTCCCAACTGGTTATCGTCCATTTTTCACACAGCTGCCAAAATAATCTTCCTAGGACACCAGTCTAAATGTATCACACCCCTCCTTAAAAAACTTGTAGTGATTTCCTCTTGCCTCCTTGATCAAATATAAGCATATGCCGTTTAAGACCCTTCACAATCTGGCACCAACCCACTTTTCCAATTTTATTTCACATTATTCATTACAAGTGGAAAGAGCACTAGATTTGCAATTAGAGGAAGGATCCAAATTCAGGCTCTGCTACATGCTACTTAAATGACCTTGGACAAGTCACTCAATTTTTCTGCGCCTTAGATACTCATTTATAAAATGAGGGAATTGAACTAAATGACCTCTAAAGTCCTTTCAGATCTAAATCTATGACCCTCCTCCCCTTCACCTTATATGTATAGGTATGTATATGTGTATCATTGCATATGCACACATAGCCCAACAAATATATTGTAAGGTCTTTGAGGTTAGAGGCTGCCATTTTTCATTATTGTGTCTCCAGAACTTATCACAGGACTTTCAACCCATCAGTAAGCATTTATTAAGTAATAAAAATAATATAAGCTAACCATTATCTAATCTGTTATGTGCCAGATGTTGTACTAGATGGTGAAAATCCAAAGACAAAAATAAAAAAGTCTCTTCCCTCAGAGAATTAACATTGTATCCAAGAAACAAGTTGTATACCTATTAACGTACAAAATGAATGTGGCACAATTTGGGGTGGGGAAGAACTAATAGTTGAGAAGGGCCTTGCACACAGTTGGTAAATAAATGTTTGTTAAATTCAGTTGAATTGGGTTCCATTTAAGATGGCAGCATAAATAGGTGCAAAGGACCTAGTTCTCCAATAGTATACCCCAGTGATGCTATACAGAGGGCATCAGATCAAGAAATCCAAAGGGAAGCATTTGTAAGCACCTCCAGCCAAAGGCTGACCCATTATTCCCTCCCACACACACACACAAAAAGCTAGAAGATGCAGCACTATATATAAGAGAGATCTGGCCAAGAAAACTGGCATGAACCCATATGAACAAGCTAGAAGATTAGGGTAATGCCTTGACCAGGAAAGGCCCAGAGAAGATGGAAAACTGTGGCACTGCCTCATCCAGAGATGGCTTGTGAGCATTCTAAACCTAGAATGTATAGCCTATGGGAGGTAAAGCCAGGAGCAAGAGCTCAGGAAACTGCACTTAAGACTAAACAGGGCCTCACTACCCCATGCAAGAAAGAGTAAAGAAGGGGCAGCACTTAACCCAATCCAATGTCCCAAATCAGGAACTGAGTCTGGAGGTATGAATAACCAAAGAAAACACTAAATACTACAAAAAGGTAGTATGACTCATGAGACACCCAGAAGGAAAGGCCATAAGAAAATAATTACTCCACAAGTCAAGCAGCCTCAAGAGAAAACACAACTAAATGGCTTGTCTGGAAAGACTACAAAGTACCTCAAAGAAAAGAAGCAAGAAATTCAAAATGGTATGAGTTCTAGAGTGCCAATTCCTTACCATTTCTGTTCCATGGACCCCTTTGCATTTGGTGAAGCCTGTGAATTCTTTCTCAGAATAATGTTGCTTGTATTCACAACTAAAGAAAATACCAAATTTCAGTTAGAGGTAAGTGAAAATAAAGATGTGGTTTTTTTTTTCCCCACAGCCAAGTATACAGACCCCCTAAAGTCTGTTCACAAGCCTGTTGGGGGGGCCTGTTCTAGAAGGGAAAGTTAGAATAAATAGCCTAGGAAACAAGGTGGAAAACCTTGCCCAAGTAGTAGAATCCCTGAAAAGTACAATAGACCTATCTAAGAGAAAAGACATATTAGAACAACATGGAGGAAGAGGTGAGAGTAGTGGTCACTAAATAAGCCTCACTGTTACATGAAATGGACAAAAGAGGATTGAACACAGAGTTTGTTATAGCAATACATGAGATTCTACAGGGAACCAGGGGAGGATTTGGGAGGGTGGGGAACACATAGGATAATAAAGAAGAAAGAAATTCACAAGCTAAACAAGCTTCCTGAACCTGAAGGGAAAGTTAAAATAAGTAGGAGTGATCATCAAACAATTTGGTACTGGTGTAAAAAAAATAGAAAATTGATCTGTGGTACAGCTTTTGTTCATTCTTGTCCTACTCTTCATGACCCCACTTGGGAGTTTTATTGGCAAAGATACTGGAGTAGTTTGCCATTTTCTTCTCCAGGTCATTGTACAGATGAAGAAACTGAGGCAAGCGGGGTTAAGTGACTTGCTCAGGGTCACACAGCTGCTAAGCGTCTGAGCTAAGATGTGAATTCAGGCCCGGTGCTCTATCCACTGTGCCACCTAGCAGCGCATCTGTGAAACAGCATGCTTCTGCAAATGAAAATACTTACCATAATGTTT
Source organism: Trichosurus vulpecula (assembly GCF_011100635.1). Taxonomy (NCBI): domain Eukaryota; kingdom Metazoa; phylum Chordata; class Mammalia; order Diprotodontia; family Phalangeridae; genus Trichosurus; species Trichosurus vulpecula. Next base: position 135,070,823 of record NC_050575.1, on the reverse strand, counting down.
GATAAGCTTCAAACCCCAGCTCTTGGGTAAGGATTCACTGTTGTATAAAAATTGGAAAGTAATCAGATAGAAATCTGATATAGATCAGTGTCAGGGGGATGGGGAAGGAGATGGCTTTCACAAGTATAGCTAGAGGAAGAATTCTTTTTAAATTTATATATTTTTAGTTTTCACATTCACTTTTATAAGATTTTGAGTGCTAAATTTTCCTCCTCCTCAAGACAGTATGCAGTCTGATATAGACAGTACGTGTACAGCCATATTAAACATATTTCCGTATTAGTCATGTTTTGAAAGAAGAATCAGAACAAAAGAGGAAAATCACGATAAAGAAAAAGATAGAGAGAGGAAGAAAATAGTATGCTTCCATCTGCATTCAGACTCCATAGTTCTTTCTATGGATGTGGATAACATTTTCTATTGTGAGTCTTTTGGGATTGTTTTAGATCCTTGCCTTGCACAATGTTGTTGTTACTATGTACAGTGTTCTCATTCTGCTCATTTTACTCAGCATCAGTTCATGTAAGTCTTTCCAGGTTTTTCTGAAATCCACCTGCTCATCATTTCTTATGGAACAATAGTATTCCATTACATTAATATGCCACAACTTGTTCAGCCGTTCTAGGGGAAGAATTCTTGAACAAATAAGGAATGGGAGAATCATAAGGGATAAGATGGACAATTCTGACTACATAAGACTGGAAAGTTTCAGTGCAGTTAAAATTAAAAGGGAAACATCTTAGGGGGGAAAAATCTTTGCAGCAAGTTTCTCTGATACCAAATTAATATCCAAGATATGTAGACTCTTGTTATATATTTGAACTGATTTAAATATGTAACAAAAGCCATTCCTCAATATAAATGGTCAAAGGCTCTCACAAGTAGTTCTCAAGGGAAGAAATCCAAGGTATGAACAACCATATTTTTAAAAATCCTTCAAAATAATAATAATGAATGAAATGCAAATTATACCAACTCTGAGCTTCCACTTCATACACATCAGATTAGCAAAGATGACAAGGGAAACTAACCATTGTTGCAAAGGCTATGAGAAGACAGGTTCACTAATGTACTTTGGATAGAGCTATGAACTAGTCCAGTGGCTCTGGAAAGGCTACTCAGCTTTCCATGATCTTTTTTTGACCATTGATTAGACTCATATCCCAAAGCAATCAAAGAATGAAGAAAAGGGTGTGTGTGTGTGTTTCTATCATCTCTTTTTCTAATGGCAAAGAATAAAAAATTAAGGGAATGACCCTCAGTTGGGAGTGGCTGAACAAATAGGGTATGTGAATGTAATGGAATATTATTTTGCCATAAGAAATGACAAAAAAGTAGCATCAGTGGAATCTGGGAAGACTTGTATGAACTGATGATGCAGAGTAAAGAGGGTAGAACCAGGAGAATAATTTATGTAACACCAGTGTTTTAAGGAAGAACAATTTTGAAAGACTCAGGAGCTCTGATCAGTGCAATGACCACAATTTTGGAGCGCCTGTGATGAAACCTGCTATCCACCTCTTTTAACAGAACTACAGAACTCAGAATGAAGATTGAGATTTTTTTTTTAATATGGCCAATTCCAGAATTTATTTTGCTTGACAATACATATTTATAGAGTGCAGGCCCTTGGATCAGGAAGACCTGAGTCCAAATACAGCCTCAGATACTTACTAGCTGTGAGACCCTGGACAAGTCACTTAATCCTATTTGCCTCAGTTTCCTCACCTGTAAAATGAGCTGGAGAAGGAAATAGCAAACCACTCTAGTATCTTTACAAAGGAAGCTTCAAATGGGGTCATAAAGAGTCTGACACAAATAACAGACCAAAAAAGAAAAACCCTGCATATTTTACAGGACTTTTCCTTTTTTTTTTTCTAATGAGAACAGTTGAAAGGGAGAGAAATTAGATTTTTATTTAGTAAAAAAAAAAAAATTAATACTTAACTCTAATCAATGTAATGACCAACAGTTCAGAGGACCAGTGATACTTCCACACCTCCTGTTACAGAGGTTATGGGGTAGGAGAAAAAAAAAAGTTCGTTGAAACTGGGGCAGGGTGGGGGACAGCAGTTGGCAGTCCACAGAAGAGAACAGAAGGGACACAGTTTGGATATTATACTTTTTAAAAAACAAATAAGATGTACTAATCCATTACTATAAAGCAGTAGTAATAACCAGTGTTCCTTGCTTGATGTCTGGTGAAAGTAATCAGCGATTTATATCAGCGAGCTTAATTTTCTGTTGCCCAGATGAAGCATTCAGTGGCAGGGCTCCAAATGGAGGGGAGACTGTTGCAGACAATGTGTTTGCTCTCTGCATTATTTGAGCATATATGTGGCTTGAAATGGTAGTCATAAAGTGCATCAAAGTATAAGAACATAAAATATTTCTAAACATCATCAAATTGAAAGATTTTTTTAAAAAGTTAGAGGTAGAGAAGAAGAAAGAATAAGAGAAATAGAGGACTTGGCTTCTAGTTGTATTACATGTTTTCCTTGAGGCAGCTAAGCAAACCAGTGGATAGAGCACTGGGCCTGTAATCAGAAAGACCTGAGTTTAAATGTGGCTATTTGTGTGACCCTGGGCATGTCACTTAACCTCTGCCATAGAGTCAAATGAAGGTGATAATAATAGTATCTACCTCCCAGGATTGTTGTGAAGATGAAATTGAGTCAATATTTGTAAAGGACTTAGCACAGTGCCTGGCACATAGTAAGTGCATAGTAAATGCTTGTTTCTTAACTTCCTTCTATCTTATTTAAGGTTAAAGCCATATCTTCTCTAGGTTATTTCTTCTGGTTAATGTTCTTTTAATTTTGCTTTTCAATATATATTGGGGAAGGGAATGAAAATGCAACATGGAAAATAGATGGTAAGCTTTCATCAGTGCTTAATACATTTTTGAAAGGAGAGGAGAGAAGTGAGTGAAACATAATTTAAAAAGCAAAAGCAAACACAGCATAATAAAATGATGCCACATTCCACAGTAAATTCAAAATGAATGTTACCTTAATATTAAAGCTCATAATATAACAAAATTTGAAGAGAAACAGATCATTTCCTTTTCATAGGCATACGGGTAAGAGAGATGTATTCTTAAGGGGCAGAAGCAATTACAAAAGATAAAACAGATAATTTTAGTTACATGAAATCAAAAAGCTTATGCACAAACAATTATTCCATCTAGGATAGGAAGAGAAACTTTCAGATAGGAGAAATTCTTTGTATCGAATTGTATGGTTGGGTTAAGTAATGATGTCTTAATGTGCTATTCCAAAGTGATATGGGACAGCTTTACATGGTGCTTGGTTTTTTTAGACCCAGAGTGAATGCTCAAAGTTCCACAGCATTTACTATTGGCTGCATTAGCTCTGGTATTTTTGCAGTAGCCTCCTAATGGTTGCAACAACCTCCTAGTTAGTCTTCCATCCTCCAGCCTCTCCCATCTATTCTCTACGTAGACAGCTGCCAAAACACAGGTCTGAACATATCATTCCCCTCCTCAGTGAGTCCAGTGATTCCCTGTTGCCTATAAAAAAAAATTTCTCCTTGTCATTTAAATCCTATCACAATCTGATTCCATCCTTCTTTTCCAGATTTATTACACGTTATCATCATACATTGCGGCCAAACGGCCTCAAACATAGTATTCCACTTCTCCCCTCAGTGCCTTCACACAGGCTGTCCCTCTCTTGCCTGTAACGTACTCCTGAGTTACCTCCACTAGTTGGAATCCTTAGCTTTCTTCAAAAGTTAAGTGCTGCAATTTGGGAGAGCAAGGAATAGTTAACCTGTCAGATTTATGGGAAGGGGAAGCATTCATGACGAAACAAGAGATAGAGAACATTACAAAAGGCAAAATGGATAATTTTGATTGTTAAATTGAAAAGGTTGCAGCAAAGATTAGGAGGGAAGCATAAAGTCTTGACATCCGGTGTCTCTGATAAAGGCCTCATCTCTAAAATATACAGGGAACTGAGTCAAATTTATAGGAATACAAGACCTTCCCCAATTGAGAAATGGTCAAAGGATATGAACAGGCAGTTTTCAGAGGAAGAAATTAAAGATATCTGTAGGCATATGAAAAAATGCTCTAAACCACTATTGACTAGAGAAGTGCAAACAACTCTTAGGTACCACATCTCTCCTGTCAGATTGGTTCACATGACAAAACAGGAAAATCATAAATGCTGGAAAGGATGTGGGAAAATTGGAACATTGTTACATTGCTGGTGGAGTTGTGAACTGATCCAGCCATTCTGGAGAGCAATTTGGAACTGTGCCCAAAGGAATCAGACAAGTGGGAAAGGGACCCGTATGTACAAAAATATTTATAGCAGCTCTTTTTGTGGTAGCAAAGAATTGAAAATTAAGGGGATGCCCATCAATTGGGGAATGGCTAAACAAATTGTGGTATATGAATGTAATGGAAAACTATTGTGCTATGAGAAATGAAGAGCAAACGGACTTCATTATAACTTGGAAAGACTTACATGAACTGATGCTGAGTGAGGGGAGCAGAACCAGGAGGTTATGATACACGATTACAGACACATGGTATCTGTTAAGAACTAACTTTAATAGACTTGGCTCTTCTCATTAATGCAAGGTTCAAAAACAGCTCCAAAAGACTCGTGATGGAAAAAGCTATGCACATCCAGAGAAAGAATTGTGGAGTCTAAATGCAGATTGAGGCAAACTATTTGTTCTCTCTTTTTTTTCTCCTTTTTTGGTTTTCGTTTCTTCTTTCTCATGATTCATTCCATTGCTTATAATTCTTCTTTACAATTGGACTATTATGTGAATAATTTCAATGCAAAAGTATATGTAGAACCTATATCACCATCTTGGGGGTTGGGGAGAGGGAGGGAGAGAAAATTTGGAACTCAAAACCTTGTGGAGCTGAGTGTTGTAAACTAAAAATAAAAAATAAATTTAAAAAAAAGTGCTGCTTCCTACTTGAGGTTTTTTCTGATTTCTCTCAGCTGCTAGTGCTGCTCCCCTATTACCTAGATTTTAGTTTGTATATATTTTGTATTTACTGTGTACATGTTATTTGCCCCCATAGAATATAATCTTGTTTCCCCAGGGCCTGGCTTGGAGCAGGTATTCTAATATGTGCTTTTTTAATGATTAGATTTCTGATCTCTTTGTGGAAGTTTTCTATTCACTTGGGATTCTCATACATATGTTCTCCAGTAAATTTTCCACAGAAGGTACACCCAGTGAGTGGAGGCCTTCCCCTATGTCTCTTAATATTAAATAGGTACAAGTGTAGCAGATACACTATCCATCATTCCCCCTTCATGAATGACCCATATGCTTAACAATTATGTCACTTTGATATTTTCATTTTTATTGGTTTTATCTGAAGTCATATTTGAACTCAGGTCCTGCTGACTCCAGGGCCAATGCTCTATCCACTACAGTGGATAGAGCCAAAATGTAGGTCCTTAAGTAAAGTTTTGGTTCAGGAAGAAACTTGAAATTGTTAAAAAATGTTATATAGTTTCCCAGTTAGAAGTATGGAACCTTAAGGACCTGCTTTATTACCATCTGTCATGAATGAAATATGTATAATATACAGTCTAGTAGGTTTGCAATCTAATTGCTCTACGTATGAGAAACACTAATAAAATAACCATTTAATACATATTTGTTGAATTGATTGATTAGAAAGAAAGCCATTAGTTCTAGCATTCTCTGCTGTGTATCTTGCTATGTTCTCTTAAACTTAATGTGTATTTGATAGCTAGTATTTATACTGTATATAAATTTTGCAAAGTATTTTATATACGTTGTCTCATTTTATCCTTACAACAACCCTGTGAAATAGATATTATTCTTTACCCTGTTTTACAGATGATGAAACTGAGACAGAAGTTAAATGACTTGCCCAGGGTTACACAGCTAATCTTAGGCGGGATTTGAACTCACATCTTCCTGATTAATGCTTTATCCACCTCACCACCTCATTGCCTCTGTTTTTGGAACAATTATAAAATTGATCATTCTGCTTATTAACTGATGCTTTTTCTTACACTTTTGGTTGTAGTGCTATTTTACTCATGTTTTTACTGTTCTACTTTTATTATATACTAGCACCTCCCTCCATTGAACCTCATAAAAGGTGAGACAACCTTATAATGGAGTCATTTTCATGATTAACTAACCTTCCTTGGGTGGCAGCTAAATAGGAGCTTATACCAAATTCTCCTCCATTTCAGACAGCAATATTAAGTGTTTTGTATTGGGTGCCTTGTGAGATATATACCATATGCAAATACTTTTCAAAAATAGTCATGAGAAAAAAAATTGTCATGAGAAGTTTGTGACATCTGTTCACTCACTCTTTTTCTTCATCCAGATTAGTTACATAAATGCTTTTTTCTTGCTCTTAGTGGAATAATACTGTGCTTTTAATTTTCCTTCAACTTAATACTGATTTCTTAGTAACTCTCTTAGTTTGTTGTTAGCAAAATCATCTCATTGTAACAATTTGCTTTAGTGGGCAGTCAAATCATTCTTTTTATTAGTTTTCTGAATTTGTAGAAATTACCTGCCACTTATTTCAACATGAAGAAACATAATGTTTTTATAATTAGTTTTTTTTTCATTCTGTAGGATCTGCTCCTGATTGCTTTAGGCGACTTCCATTTTGTTCACCACAAAGGAGCAGACCTGTCATTTCATTCATATAAAGAACTCCCAGTAAGGAACAGTTTTCCACCAACGCAAATCAGCAACTGCTCTGTACCTCAGAGTTGCCTGGAAGCATTGAGAAGTTGAATGACTTGCCCATAGTCAAATGGCCAGTATGTGTCTGAAGCAGAACTTAGATCTTCTTGACAAAATCATTTTTATTTAAAAAGCCCTTTTATATTTAGTCAATTTTAGCATTTTATAGCAGGATAAAATTGATATCAAGGATGCTTCTCTTTTCCCCACATTCTACAAATATAACTAAGGTAACAAATGTGTTTTTGAGTTTAGGATGGGGTTGTGTGTATCAGTAGATAAAATTTAACTGGGGCAGCTAAGTGGTACAGTAGAGAGTGCCAGGCCTGGAGTCGGGAAGACTCATCTTCCTAAGTTCGAATCTGGCCTCAGACACTTAATAGCTTTGTGACCCTGGGCAAGTCACTTAACCCCATCTGCCTCAAATTTCTCATCTGTAAAATGAGCTGGAAAAGAAAATGACAAACCACTCTAGTATCTTGGCCAAGAAAACCCCAAATGGAGTCAGACATGACTGAAAATAACATAACAACAAAAAATTTCACTGAATACACATTTATCTTGCCTATGAAAATGAAATCCATCTCTTACTATCATGGATTTGGTTATATGACAATCAGAAAAAAGAAGATTGTTAAAAAATTCAATTCAATCACAGTTTTTCCTTCATTGCATAGATTGGTTTATGTAATTTTCAATTCCATTATTCCAAATGCTTATTAAGCTCTGTGAAAGTCACAACTGAGCATCAGAGGTATAAAAAAGAAATGACTGCGTGACCTCATGGAGTTTAAGTCCAGAAGGAGATGAGACCAATGTAGAGATAATTATAATATAAATGGAATGTAGTAAGTGCAGAAAAAGAGGTATGTAGTACAATGGGAGATATAAGAGGGGAGAGGTTTGACATGCAGTTGTCTAGAGTAGAAGAAACAGAACTGAGATACAAAATGCCTTGCTTGAACCTGAATAATTCACTTCTCCTCTCTGAACCTGGATTGTCTTCATCTGTAAAATTAAGAGTTTGGGATTTTATGTACTTGAAATTTCCTTCTATAAAAATTATAGATCAAGTCTAGAAAGATTCTGCTTTGTGAAATATTTACATTTCCCCAAAAAATGGAGTTGTGAAGGATGTGTAAATATGGAACATTCAGCAGAACAATTTAAATATGAATCTTGGTAGCACTTTTCTTTATTTTAATAAGATATTATTAATAGTAATTTTTTAAAATTTATTTTTTGTTTTCAACATTCACTTCCATAAGATTTTAAGTTGCAGATTTTCTCCCCATTTCTCCCCTCCCCACACCCAAAGACAGCATGTAATTTGGTATAGGCTCTACATATACATTCATTTAATAGTAATTCCTTAACAACTTAACAACTAATAACAATCAAATTTCCATTAACAGCTTTTTTTTTTAAAAGAAAAATATATAGCTGTAATAAAATCCCTTGTAGAAAAAGGGATTGAGGGGCAGCTAGGTGGCATAGTGAGTACAGCACCAGCCCTGGAGTCAGGAGGACCTGGGTTCAAATCCTGCCTCAGACAGTTGACACACTTACTAACTATGTGACCTTGGGCAAGTCACTTAATCCCAATTGCCCTGTCTTCCCCCCTCCAAAAAAAAGATTAAAAAAGAAAAAGGGATTGGAAAACAAAATCATTGTATACTATCCTCTAGTAACTAATCTTTTAAAAATTTGCCCAAATGTTATTCATTTTACCTGCTTCAGAGTATTAGCAGTTGAAACTTCTTGGTTTAATATGTTTGAGGGCCACAGTTGTCTTTATTGTTTTTCCAACATTTTAGTGACATTTTACTAAGTGCTTGTAGGATTACAGAAACAGAATTGATTCCCTCTATTTAGAAAAGTTTGTGATAATTTATTGGGAGACTTAACAAATCTGTAATCAGAGAGAGCACAGAAGAGGAAAGCCAAAGTGAAAATACAACTTAAGGGTTGCTGGCTGGTTTATATAAGTTTTGATCAGGGGAAGCATCTCAGAATTGTTTGGCCTTGAATTGTGTCTTAGAAGATGATTTTACTTTTAGAAGGGAAAAGTCATTCCATTCTTGCAGGAGGGGCCCTTAACCTTTTTTTAAAGTAGTTTTCATTTTCTGCAAGCCTTGCAATCTTCAGGGAAGAAAAGAATTCTAACAGTCAAATCCCTGAGCCTACCAGCAGAGAGGATTCTGTTGCTGTTTCCATTAGCTACACTCATGCACTTTCCCTTTCCTACCTCTTGAGACTCCTGGCTCACTGGAAGTTGAAGGTGGGTGGGGGAAGGGAACATAATAAGAGCAGTCAACCTTGAAATCTACCAGGAAAATCTTCAAGTTCTACTAAGAACTCCCTAGTACCTCAAACTAATAGTTGCCTTACTGTATGCTAAGGGTGGTTTAAGGAGACTCTTCTCTGTTGTTGGTTATAAAGACAGTTCTCAATGTGAGAGATTTCAAGCTTTTTCTTGGTGCAGGGCTATGGGGGGTTTTATATATGTATTTTGACACTAATATCAAAACATTTTTTAACAGCGCTGTATGATTAATTTTTTCAAATAAATTTAATTAATCTTTTTATATCACCTACATTTCCCAACATGACAATCTTTTCTGCTGTCCCCACCTAGAGAGCCATCCTTCATAACAAAGAATAAAAGGGAGGAAAACAGTTCATCAGAACTAACCAACACATTGAAAAAGTCTGACATTATATATTGCGTAATATTCCTGCAAAGAAGAGAGGAGAGTACATTCTCATATATCTTCTTTGGAGCCAAGCTTAGTCATTACAGTTTCACAGCATTCAGTTTGTTATTTTGTTGTTGTCCTTTTCATTTACGTTGTTGTTGTCATGGTAAAATTTGTTCATGGTTTATGTATTTCACTTTGCATCAGTTTATCAAAGTCTTCCCAATCTTCTCCGAGCTCATCATGTTCCACATTTCTTACAAAACATTAATATTTCATTATATTCCCTCTACTACCTTCACTCAGGAGCCTCTTCTCTTTTGAGGCTCATTTAATCTGTATTTTTCACCCAATCAGGAATATGGTAGCTAACATCTACCCATCCCAGGACATTCTCCTTCCTTCCTCAGTGAGTTCAGTACCTGGCTCATAGTCTTTCTCTACCCAAACTCCTGCCCTCAAACTAAGGGACTTCCATTCATATTCCCTCAAGTATCCAGACTTCCCAGTTCCTCAGTCTATTCAGTTTCCAAGATCTACTCCTCCATTTTACCTTAGCTACTATCTGAGAGGGTCATATCCTTGATCTTGTAGGTTCCATGTTCACAAACTCCACACTGTTTTGTTTAATCACTATTTTATCTGCCCTACAACTGCTAACTCTATTCTTTGTCCTTTTTATTTTCTTTCCCAAGCCCTAATAATTCCACTAGCTACACTCACCTCCACATCATATCTTGGTAAATCAGTTCGATTCTATACTTGAGTTCCTTGCCCACTTGTCCTATCACCAATTATGCCTTACCAACTCTCCCCGGCTCTCAAACCCAACGCTAGATTTCTCCCACCATCCATCACTTTTGTTCCTAGTCATGTGATTCTGAACAGAACTGGAGGAAGTCATAAAATCACGCTGATTAGGGTCTATTACAAATTTATCACATAATCTCAACTGGGCCTTTACTGCAACAAGGCATTTCTTTTATACCTCCCTAATTGATTCATTCTCCCATTCACCACAGTGGCTGTTAACACACCTTTTCATCTTTTCTTGTTTCATACAATGTTCACTTGCTTCTTCTTCTCACCTGAGAACCTTTCCTCACATTTTACCAAACAAACTGGGACTGTTGTACTTACACCATGCAGAAATTTTTCCCCCCTTATCTTTTCCTTTACTAATGTCTCATTAAGAGATGGCCCCCTTCTCCCTGACAGTGCAGATTCTTGCACATGCGTCCTTAATCCCATTCCATTCTGTATTCTCAACAGATTATACCCTCCATCTTTGCCAGTCTCTCACTAATATTCTCTGTGTATCTGTCATGTCTGGTCCATTCTACCTCTACAATATTTTTCACATCCATCCTCTTCTCTCATTTTACACAGCTACAACACAGATTTTCTTAACCTCTTGCCTGGTTTGTAGCACCTCCTAATTGGTCTCTCTGCCTCTTGTCTTTCCCAACTCCAATCTGCCCTCCATTCCACTGCCAAAGCACCTTTCTGAATACACAAGTCTGACCTTGTCACTCCCTATTCAGTCACCTCCAATGGTTCCCTGTTGCTTCCAGGATCAAATATGAAATCCTGTTTGGCTTTTAAAGCACTTCACAGCTGGGCCCCTTCCTACCTTTCCTGTACTCTTATTCTTTAGTCCACTTCACATAGTCTTTGATCCAGTGACTCTGGTCTTTTTATTGTTCCTCACACACTTCACTAGTTTCCCAACTCTGACTTTTCACTGGCTGTCCACCTTCCCAGAATGCTGTTCCTGCTAATGGGTTCTCTCGGAGAATGCAATATGTTCCATCTAGTCTGAATAATACCTCGTGTATACATAGTTCATTGCATCTTTTCTCCTTCGTTAAAATGTGAGCTCCTTGATAGCAGAGACCAGGTTGTTGTCCTTCTTTGTATCTTTAGTGTTTACATAGCACTGTGTCTGGCACCATAGTAAGTGCTTAATAGTTCTTTTTGAGTAACATTCATGTACCTCACCTTGTTTAGCCATTCTCCAATTGATGGGTTTTGTTTCTAGTTATTTCCTACAAAAAAGTGCTGCTCTAAATAGTTTGGCTTTCAAAGAAGCATTTTTATAAGAAAAATTTGTTCCAGGATTGCACAGAGTATTCAAGCAGAGCCTGGAGGATTAGCTGTCAGGGCTATTATAGAGGGAATTGCACCATTGAGCAAAGGACTAGAATCACCTCTAAGATATCTTATAACTTTAAATTCTCCAAATGGTTGTGAATTAAACACAGGAATAAAGCCTGGTTTTGGCAAGATCTTATTCTCTTTTTCAGCATATTCCACAGGGCTTATACAGCAGGGTAAGCATTTTTTTTCTTATCAAGGTCAACTGACCTATGAGGTGGGGAGATCAATCAATCAAGGGCCAACAATAGTAAAAAGTATTTTTTAAATTAAAGAAATAGAAAACACTTACCTCACAATTAAGACCAGTCATAAGGTTGTTTTCACAAATGCTTTAAAATACACTTATTTCTTCATGTGTGCAGTCAATTAAAGGAAATAAGAAACAGGGAAAGAAGTAAGGAAGAAACAAGGCAGCAAGGGGGAGAGAACAGAAAGTATTCAAGACTCACATATGCAAGGAGAAATAGACTTTTAATAAAAAATTATGAGGTTTGAAAGTGATTACAGAGATGTTTGAGTTTTTCTTAAGAATTACATAAAGCCTAGAGATTCTGGATGATGGGTGAAATCAATCAAAGGAATGAAAATTACCTTTCTATCTCCCTTTTGCTAATTGATTCATTCATTTAAGAAAAGTTAATAACTATATAAAATTGTGCTGTGCTAGGTTGAGGAGAGGGAGGAGGATACAAAAGTAAATAAGAGGGGCAGCTAGGTGGCACACTGGATAGAACACTGGTCCTGGAGTCAGGAGGACCTGAGGTCAAATTCGGCCTTAGACACTTATTAGCTGTGTGACCCTGAGCAAGTCACTTAACCCCAATTATGTGTACACACACACACAATCATCCCTACCTTCAAGGAATTGGCAAACTAGTAAGGAGAATAAAACCATACACAAATAAAAGAAAGACTTCATTCTTTTTTCCCCAAGACTGAGAGAGGAGAGGTCTCAAGGCTGGAAAGATGAAGGAAGATTATTTTGTAAGACAGTAACAAATCATTTTGGTCATGGAATTCCATAGACTCAGTTTACTCAGAAAAGGAGAAAGACTGTCAGGGGTTCCAGAGAAAGCTCCTTGGCTCCACAGCCAGTCGACATTAGCTACAGAAACTTGTCCTTTTTGATTTTGCCTGTTGATAATAGTAGTAATAGTCATAATAATTATAGACATTTGCATAGTGTTTTAAAATTTACAGAACACATTGTTCATTATCTCATTTGAGCCTCACAGCATCCAGTGAGATTGGTGTTATAGGTATTTTTATCCCTATTTTATACTATGAGAAAACTGAGACTCAGAGAAATGATTTAGCTATGATCTTAAAGCTGGTAAGAATCAGTGGTGGGATTTGAATCCCAGTCTTTCTGACTCCAAATAAATTGTTCTTACCTATTAGATTATATTATCTATCATCACAGTGTTTCTCATCCAACTTGCTTATCCAGCCTGGGCCAAAAAACCAATTAAGAGGCACATCTGCTCATTCCTATCATATTCCTCTTTGGAAATCTTTTCTGTTTAGGGGAAAGGCCTGGTTTGGTTTGTTTTTTTTTTTTTTTGAGGTTAGAGTTTGGTTTTATTGAAAGCTATTATCTCTCACTCATTTGGCTATATACATAGCAGAGTTTTTTTTTTCAGTAAACATTTGAAGATATCATTTAACATGACTTATTTGATAAATTCATCTGATGCCCTAGAGCCAAAGCAGATTTGTTGAGCTCAGCATTATCTTAACTTAAGCTGATCCACTATCAGTGAGGTAATAAGGGTTGTATAGGGAGGGGTGACTTTTTGCCCTGTGTTTGTATTTTTTTTTTCTCTGTCTCTTTAAAATATGTTTTATTTACTTATTTTGGGCATTCTGTTTTTCTTGTTGTTTCACATTCTCTCCCTTTCTCCAGCCCCTCCCTCAACCACTAAGAGGGCAAGCAATATGATACAGGTTTTCCATGTGAAATCATGCGGAACATATTTCCATATATTAGGCTTGTCACAAAAAAGCAAGAAAAATAAAGTGAAAAAATTATACTTCAGTTTGCACTCAGAGTTCATCAGTTCTCTCTGAAAGTAGCAAGCATTTCTCATCATGAGTTCTTGGTATTCGTGTTGGATCATTGTATTGATCATAGTGGCTAAGTCTTTTACAGTTGATCATCATTACAATATTGCAATTACTGGGGCAGCTAGGTGTGCAGTGAGTAGAGCACCGACCCTGGAGTCAGGAGAACCTGAGTTCAAATCCTGCCTCAGACAGTTGACACACTTACTATGTGACCTTGGGCAAGTCACTTAACCCCAATTGCCCTGCATTCCTACCTCCAAAAAAAGAAAGAAAGAAAGAAAAATATTGCAGTTACTGTGTGCATTGACCACCTAGTTCTGCTCACTTCACTATTGCTCATCGTTTCCTACAGCACAGTAGTATTCCATCACAATTATATACCACAACTTGTTCAGCCATTCCCCAGTTAGTGGTCATCTGCTCAGTTTCCAATTCTTTGGCACCACTAAAAGAGCTGCTATAAATATTTTTACATGTCATCCTTTTCCTTTCTCTTTGATCTTTGATCTCTTTGGGATACAAACCTAGTATTGGTATTACTGTGTCAAAGGGTATTCACAGTTTTATGGCCCTTTGGGCACAGTTCCAAATTATTCTCCAGAATGATTAGACCAGTTCACAACTCCACCCACAGTTCATTAGTATACCTATTTGCCCACATCCCCTCCAGCATTTCTCATTTTTTATAGGTGTAAGGTATACCTCAGAGTTGTTTCAATTTGCATTTCTCTAATCCGTAGTGATTTAGAGCATTTTTTGAGTTCATATCCTTTGACTATCAGTTGGGGAATAGCCCTTATTTTTGTAAATTTGACTCTTGAGAAATGGGGCCTTTATCAGAGAAACATGCTGAATTTTTTTTGATATTCATTGTCTATGGTACCTCTTAGCAAAATGTAGTTTCCTGGTTTATCTATTTTAATTAGGTCTATTTTTACTTCTGCTTTTGTCTGAGGTCATGATTGCTACCCCTGCTTTTTTTTACTTCAGCTGAAGCATAACAGATTCTACTCTAGCTCCTCATTTAAACTCCTTGTGTCTTTCTGTTTCAAGCAGTCTCTTGTATATAGCATATTGTTGGATTCTGGTTTCTAATCCATTCTGTTATTCACTTCCGTTTTATGGGTGAACTCATCCTATTCACATTCAGTTATAATTACTATGTATTTCCCTCCATACTATTTTCTTCTGTTTATCCTTTTCTTTCTTTTTACTCTGTCCTTCCTCAAAAGTCTGTTTTGCTTCTGACCACTTCCTTAGTTGGCCCTCTCTTTTATCACACCCCTCCCCCTTTCTCTTGTCCCCTTCCCTTCCTGTTTCCATGTTGGGTAAAAAAAATGTCTATACTCAGATGAGTGAGTGAGTGAAGGGGGCTGGGGGTGTGCGTGTGTGTGTGCGCGCGTGCGTGTGCATATTTTCTTCGTCTTTGAACCAAGTCCAATGAGAGTGAGGTTCAAGCATTGCCCTCCACCCTCCATTTTACAATCCCCTGTAAAAGCTTTTGCTTGGGCCTTCTTGAGTCTTGCACTTGAATGTCAGATTTTGTATTCAGTTCTGGTCTTTTCATCAGGAATGCTTGACAGTTCTCTATTTATTAAATGTCCATCCTCCCCTCCCCCCCAAAAAAATAGGAAAAAGAAACACAGAAAAGCAAAGAACAGAGAGGCACATAATACTACTTGGCCATATGGGCTTTAAACAGGGAAGATTTGAGCCTCTCTTCTCTCTTCTCTCACTGGAGCCTCTCACCACCCAGGGAGAAAGGAGTTAGACCAAGAGAACTGACCTTAAGGACTAGTACATTTTGAATGCACCCCAGTTTTTGGCTAAACTGCCAATCAGAGGCTCCTCTTCCCAACATGGTTAACAGACTGGAACCAGCTATCAAATGTCTATGCATGCTCCATATTTCTCCAAGGCATTTCCATTGCATGTCATGATAACTTCATAAACAGGCTCCCCAATCTCTTCTCTATGATGGATTAAATCAGTCAAACTTTCTGATACCTGTTCACCAGCCACGTATTATTCTCCCTCATTCTAAAAAATTATCGTCCTTAGCAAATTGGCCAGGGTATGTTTTCAACACATTATCCATGTCTCCAATCCAAAATAGCCCTCTGGGGTGTGTTTCAACAATCCGGCTAGCAGCTGTTGTGGGAGTGAAAGACCAACACAAGCCCAACAACAAGCTGCTTCAAAAGCCCAGGTTCTTTTGATCTGTTTTAGTAAGGAAAGCAACGTTAAGGGGTTGACAAGCTTACTTTAATTCAGCATATAAATATCATTCACTTAGTTCAGGGGAAAAAACCTGAACTTCAGAGCAAAATACAAACAAAGTACAAACATCGACAGACAGACCTTGTCTGATTCAAATCCCAATACATAGTTACCAGAGTTTAACAAAGTCTCAGCATCCAGGTTACAAGCTGGAGGGCTCTTAGCTACAGCTGCCAGGAGTCTCCGCATCAACACCACAGTGAGTGAGAGCCTTGCGCAAATGGCTCTGTCTTCTCTTCTTATAGCATTTTAGATGTCATCAGACATCATCTGAATGACCAGAACTTAGGCTCCTATGATTGGCTCTTGAGTTAGCACGTCCCCTTAGTACCCTGGGAGCTTCACACCCACATAGGCTTAGCACCTAATAGGGGTTTGGGCCTGGAGCTTAGCACCTAGTAAGACTCAATGAAATACACTGAATTACTCAAAGGAAACAAAAGCCAAACTCTTCAAGGGCACTTGATTGAACTGAGTGCTAAGAGCCCATTTTGCTTACCAACACAGGGCCCCAGGGAGGCATAAGCATTGTCCTTTCAGTTGCCTTTCCAGTGCCATACAGGAAAGTCTCAAAACAGTGTGGCACAATCTAATACAGTTCCCCATGTACATGCAAAAAACAGTTTTCCCAAATACAAAATTATGCAGATACAACAAATAAGGAACATTTTACAAAGTTTACCAAAAGTTATTGCTTAATACTAAATAAGACCAGTCTTAATGTTTAAAAGACTTCCATCTCAAATGCAATGAAGAAAAGAAAATCAACTTCCTACCTCAAAAGGAAACCTGGTGTTTATAGAGCTTCTCAGACTATGTGACTCTCTCTCTCCAAAGAGATTTAGGGCCTGGAATTGACTGACTCCTTTCTCCCTGGGTCAGCTCCAGGGCCCCTCACCCTCAGGTGACAAAGTAACCCAGTTTGGCTTGGTGCCTACAAACTGGATCTGGATCTCAGGGGCCTGGTGCACTTCATCCTTTCCCTTTTCCACTAGCTCCTCACTCCCAACCCCCTACTCCTCAACTTACGTAATAAGTTCAAATATTGAGTAACTGTAAAGGAAAAGAAAATTAAGCTTCTCATCTCAGAAGAAAGACCGAGTTCCTACAACAACCCCAGAGTATGTGGGTCTTTCCACAAGAAAGACCAGCTGTCCTAGGTAAAAACTCATGATTCCAATTACCTGGGGTCTGGACAAAATTTTCTAAGGGTCATCAGTAAAATGAGCTGGAAAAGGAAATGGCAAACTACTCTATTATCATGCTAAGAAAACCCCAAATGGGGTCAGGAAGAGTCAGACTGAAATTCTGAATCTGCTAAAGAAAAATTACCAATTTTTTCCTCTTTGTTTTAGGTCTTAATTATATGGGGAAAAAATACTGAGTAATTTTCTATGCAGGATACTCCAAAATTTTAATAAGAGTCCCAGTATCATAGGTGATCCCCTTAGAAATCTAGGCACATTTTATCTGAGTCTTTATTCCAAGGGGCCCCAAAAATTTCCCTCAGTGGATCTCTACCTCTGCAAGGACACTTCTTCTGGAATTCCAAACTCATCTTATAATAGGACAATTAGGCTGAGATCAAATGAGTCCTGAATGAGGGTAAGTTTCCCAAGAAAGAGAATTAAACACTAAGTCAATTACTTGAGGTTTCTAGACAAGCAAGCAAACCTTACCCTTTGGACTTAGAGGGCATGTCACAATAAGGCAAGCAATCGATGTCTATTTAAAATGCAACAAAAAAAAAATAGAACTTTTTTCTTCTACACTACCACTCAGTGATGCCAAGTCCATGTTTCTTATTAACCTCATCGTAAATACTTATATAGGACTTGATCATAGAACAAGTATACCAGACTGAAAAATTCATCTCAAAAGGAACTGAATTGTATGGGGTACACACAGCACAGTAATTTTTTCCTTACAACTACAACCTAAAACAAAGAGAAAATTACCAATTTTTCTTTAGTAGGTTCAGAATTTCAGTTGTTTTTCAGTTGTGTCCAATTTTCATGACCCCATTTGGGTTTTTCTCAGCATAGATACTGGAGTGGTTTACCATTTCCTTTTCCAGCTAATTTTACAGAAGAGGAAACTGAGGCAAACAAGGTTAAGTGACTTGCCCAGGATTACACAGCTAGTGTCTGAGGCCAGATTTGAATTCAGGGAGATGAGTCTTAACTGTCCAGAGTTCTGACTCTGGATCTGACACTCTATCCACTGTGCCACCTAGCAACCCAGATTCAGAATACAATATCCAATAATAAAAGTCTTGGGTGGAGAATCCAGGGGTCCATACAAATTCAAAGGGCTCATTTTTATACTGGACAAACCCCTATGTGTAGTAGTCACTCTCTGGCCTTACTCTCCCCCTTGAGAGTCTTGAAGACCTCATGGAGGGTAAAGGAAGCTTTTTCTAATGCTATCAGTTCAAGATTCTCTTCTCCCCACCCCCAGTTTCATTTAACTAGTTAAAATTGGTCAACTTGTACAAATCTGTAATTTCTTCAAAGTTGCAGCAAGAATAGAAGTATAAATGTTTCTTCTCAACTCCATGGGACTTACTCTTCTATACCACTTCTATCCTTGGGCATAATAGGCTTAGTTTCTACGTAGCATTAGTCCCAAGTTCACATCCAAATTTGCCTATTGGATGAGTCTCTGTCTTAGCTATAGATGGGCTCGGTTCCAAAATCTTTCCTCTCCTTGAATCTGGAGCCTGGTGTATGGACTTCCCTTCCACTTCCCTAGAGCTCATTCAGACAGGAAGGAGTCAGAACTTGGACGTAACTTTTTAGGAGCTAGAACCTTCCAGCTTATTCTCTTTTTTCTATACTTGATTGCCTTTTCCTAAACTGATGCCAGAAAAAGGCCATTTTGTGGTTTCTAATCATATCACCCATGGAACCAATTTTTGTGTGTATGTGTGTGTGCACATGTATGTATGCATGCATGTGCTTTGTTTTAGGTCAGTTTTAAATCTATCTCCCAGAGTTGTCTTGAGAATCAAATGAGATAATATTTGTAAAGTGCTTTGTAAATCTTAAAATGCTCTATAATTGTCAGCTGTTATTATCATTCATCATTTATTGAACATTTACTTTGTGCCAGACACTGTTCTAGGCACTGAGGAAAGGTAAAAATATGGTCTGTGTACTCAAGGAGTTCACATTATAATGGGAGAGACACAGCATGTAAATGACTAGATAGAAGATAGGTACAGAGTAGAGGACTGGTAATCTCAGATGACAAGGCTAAAGGCCTCCAGCAGAAAGTTGAATTTGAGCTCCAAGACTTGAAGGAAGCTGGGAGAAGAGAGAGCATTCCAGGCATGACAGATAGCCAGTGCACATTGGTTGTTGTCTTCAGTGAGCTACGAAATGGGGCTCTGTAGCTGTATTATTGCAGAGTATATGGAGGGGCAATAAAGGCTTTTTTTTTTTAACTGGAAAAACAGGAGGGAGACTAGGTTAAGAAGATCTGTACATGCTAAAAACAGAGAACTTTATTTTCGAAACTGGAGACAATAAGAGAGACCCTGGAGTTCGTTGAGTAGGGAGATGACATGGTTAAACTCATACTTTAGGAAAATCACTTTGACAGCTGAGGGGAAGATGGATTAATAAATAAATTTAGCCTAAATTTAAAGTGAAGCTTTTCTGTTCAAGTGTGTATTTTTCCAATCATGCATTTTTAGAATCAAATTATTTTCTTTTTTATTAATCAGATACTTTGGGGAAGAGATGTTTGGGCTGTGAAATGTAAATGAGGATTCCCTTGTCATTTTCACACTGAAGAAGAGACAGAAAAAAGCAATAAACCAATCAGATATCATGGTGAAATAAAGCACTGAACTTGGAACCTAGGGACCTGTTTTGGAATCCCAGGTCTGCCATTATCCATGTGACCTTGTTTTCTTAACTTATCTAGGCCTTAGTTTCCTCATCTATAAAATGAGGGAGCTGATCTACAAGGTTCTTTCCAGCTACAAATACTATACACAGTACTCCTATAAATAATTATTTTGTACCGACTATATGCTGGGCACTGAGTATAAGTAGAGGAAATCATTGGTTTGAGGTTCATTTGCACTGTTTTTATTTAGTAATTACTCCTTGAAAAACTATCACACCTCTTCTGCTACTCCAGTCCTTAATTCTGTCCCATACTCTAGAATCAGGCATCCAGAACAGCTTCAGTTATGAGAAGCTATTTTCTGAGCTTTGTCAGAGATGGTCAGAACAATATTACTTCTTAGTTGTGAGAAAACTAAGCAGACTAGATCCATTCAACTAGAGTTTCTCTAGTCCTGTTACATAGCATCAAAGTATTAAATGAGGACAATCAGAAGAAAGACCTTGAAGTGGGAAAAAAAAGTAAAAATTCAGCCTTTCCTGTCTTTGACTTGAGCCAGGCAGCCTCATCCTCCCTACTTGGACTTCTTAATAACTCCCATCATCATCATCTAAGGGACGTTAGATATTTCCAAAAAGAAAGCCAGTAGCAGGCTTATAGCCCAGCACTGGGGCATCAACTTCATTTTTCTGTCACTTAGTGAAGCACTACATTAGTCCAAAGAGAGAAAAAAACAGGCCGAATAAAGAGATTGGGGAAGGAAGTAGGGACATAAAAGAAACAGAGAACTAAGAAAGAAAAAGAGCCAAAGCTGACCATAGAATTAGTGTGTTAATTATACCAGCTGTGCATTAACCTCAGTTTCCATATTAGGAATTATATAGCATTTTCCTCTTCTAAACTTTGTTAAATAAGGAAATGTTAGCCACTTTTATCTTCCTTACCTGTCTTTTTTTACTCTATCAACCTGTGAAACTGAGGCAATAAATTGGAGGCCATGGGGTACAAGGGAATGAACAATGGTTTTGAAGTCAAATCCAGAATCCTAGATTCAAATCCCATTTCTGCTTATTCTTTGTGTGACCCTAGACAAATCATTTAACCTCTTTGGGCCTCAATTTCATCATCTATAAACAAGAAGGTTATTTTTGATGACATCTTAAGATTCCTTCCAACTGTAGGCCATCTATGATACTGATTGTATTAGCATAGGACAAAAAAAGAAATTTTTATAAATATAGAATCAGATGTAATTTTTCAAATCCTTACTTGAAGAAAATTCTCTCTTTAGACTTAACAGTTGGCCAAGAACTCCAGCAGAACTTAAATAATCTTAATTTTAAGGAGTGAATTGCATATCTATTATAGAATGATCATTTCTCATTAATATCTTTCTACAAACTGAAATCCTAATTATAAATCCTGAAGAATCAAATAGCTCAGTGTTTGTTTTGCCCAGATTTGCATGAAAGACATTTCCAGAATACCATTTCAGGGACTTTTCAGGCAGCTAACTAAACATTCTCTTTGAAAGTGAAGAACTGAAAACAGATCTATCATTCCACTGTTTTTTTTTAAAGCAATTTTCCCCTGATTTCTCTTGAATTTACAAAGACTTAAGATTTTAGTGCTCTTATGTGAGCTGGACTTTTGCTAAAAACAGATCTTGAAATGGAAGGCAGATCTGCTGATAGAAGGTGAAATGAAAGCCTGCTAAGTTTGGCTCAAATGATTTTTTTTCCTCAGTTGTGTATAACTAGCAAAATGGCTTTTTGTTTAGGATCTACATCACCCCATGCCCCTCATACTTATTTTCTTTCTCTCTTCATACATACATACATACTACACACACACACACACACACACACATGTTTATACACCCAATTTATATTAAAATTAATTTTGAGATATATATATACCCAATTTACATTTATAATTCATTTGGGAGTCTGCTGGATAGTCTTACTGGAACTTTCAGTTTATTTTTCTCTTTTCCACTCAAACTCTGAATTTTTCGCAGTATTTTTGTGCTCTAGCGTTGAAAGTATTTATTGAAAGAATTAATATGTGTTTACTAATGGTCTCTTTTGTTAGAATCTCAGAAGAATAATTTCTGCATTAAAGCTCTAAAATTAGCAGTGGAATTTGTATTTAAACTATGAGAAAAACATGAAACTTTTAGCCCAGTTTATTGGTGGATGACCAGTGTGGTTGGAATTGATTCCCGTAGATAAAGATGCTGATTTTTTAAACCCCAGTAATCAATCAGTATAGGATGTAATCTTCAAGCAGTAGGGTCTGAAAACAGGAACTCGTGTTAGGAAGGTGTAAAAACTGTGAAAAAAAATTACCTCTCATTGTCCTGTCTATCCCTTAACTCTAAATGCATTTTATCAGTACCCTAAGAAAATAAGCACTTTCCTTTTAGAATTGTAGAGCTAGAAGGGAGTTCAGGCTTCTAGTTCAAGCCATAATTGAGCAGGAGTCATCTCATTAGCATTATTGTTTTATTCATTCAACAAATGAATGTAAATTTATGTCTGCTGGATGCGTGAGTATAGCCATATAACCTAAGGTAACAGGTTGGCTAAATATCCTGTACTAACACTGACCAAAGAGCTTAAGAATAGGAGCTATATTGGGGAAAACCTTTTCTTCCCTAAAACAATGTCAAATTTTGCACAGTTCTCTTCAGCTACATCTAGTCCACATCTGAAAAATAAAATAAGGTTAAAGAGTAAAACTGGTTTTAACCCCTTGAGAAGCCATTAGCTGTAGCCACTTAGCCATCAGCTTTATCTTAGTAATAATTGTTAAATTGTAGAAACCAGAATCAGCAGAACTGAAGTAGTATGAAGATGGGATAGTGAAAATAATGGAAACTTGAGATACCCAGCCTGGGTGACAAGGAAAAATGGAGAATTTAAGGCAAATTGTTTATCTTTTACATTTTTCTTTTTGTTCTAGGGCATCCTTATTTTCTAAATGATTATCAGGTAGTGTAGATATGGAGTTATCTTGCAAGTCTTGAATGTGTTCTCTACAATAAAACTATACCATGGGAATAAATCCTTAAATTTTTATCTCATTTTTATACATTGATAAACCATTGTGTACTTTGGAGATTATTGATCATGTATTGGTAGTACTATTAATAGTTTTTAATACAACAAAAATCTGTTAACTGTCTATGTGAAGAGCACTGTGCTAGGTATAGGGGGAAGATTCAAAGTTTAAATAAATAAGAGAACCTTTACCCTCATGGAATTTACAGTCCAATAGTTATATAGGTCACATATACAAATAAACGTACCACAAAATCATAAAAGTGCATTGGAAACTGCTTTTGTGTGAAGTCTTTAATGGAAAAAGATCATTCATTATCAACTGGTAGAGTAGGGGTTAGGGAAGGCTTTCCGAATAAGTCTAGGAGCAGGATAAAGGATGAATTGGCAGGGTATAAAGAGTATTGAGTATTTCATTGTTCTATGCATCTTCCCTCAAACTGTAAAGTGGCAGTGCAAATAGAAAGGAGAGGATGGATTTAAGAGCTATGTCACAGCTGTGACAGTTCGACTGAAATAACTGATCTATAATTACAGAATGCTAACTAAAACAATTCCCAACTGCTGTATGCTTGGCATTATAATAAGACCACCTCCATTTAATTCAGTATGGTATTTATTTCTTAGAGGTGGGATGTAGACCTGTGATTTCGTTGGCAAAGGGCTCTCCCACTGTGGAAATGCTCTTTGGTACATGCAGATCAGCTACTCTTTTGTCTTGTGTTGCCAAGGTGCTGAGAGTACCATGATCATATAGCCATTTACTCAAGGCAGGACTTTTAAAGTCTTTTAATTCTAAGGTTCTCTCTTTAACCACTATACCATTTGTCTCTTAAATTTTCCTATTTTAAACTGGTATGTACTCAGTCATTCCTAGTAAGGTCTTTAAATTTTTAAGAAAGCCACACTTTTCTTGTTATTGATTCTCCAAAAATGATAAGTTTTATTTCATGTCATAAGCATAACTCTGTTCACCTTCTATAAGTTCTTTGCTAGTAGGGATTGTTTCATTTGTATTTGTATCCCTATTATCTTGCACATCTTCTGGTGAGAACTTAAATGTTTGTTGATTGAGTGAAGGACCTAGAACTTGAAAAATGGGCCTAGCAGTGAAGAACTTTGCTAACTTTTTCCATTTTCCAATTAACAGATGAATAACAATGTACAATTCTGGTGATTAAATGTAATCAAATTACATCTTATACTTGTTTTCTTCTCTTGTCAGTTCGTTCCTTTGGTACAGAAGACAGACCAACAGATCGACCAATACCACCTCGGGATGAAGTTTTTGAATACATTATCTTCCGTGGTAGTGATATTAAAGACCTCACTGTTTGTGAACCACCAAAACCACAGTGCTCTTTGCCTCAGGACCCAGCTATTGTTCAGGTAAGACTTGTGACAGTTAAACAGTTAATGATTCATACTGGAGCATAGTTAGTACTTTTAAAATTAGAGAATATTTTAAAGGTTTTATTTTTAATTATATACTATAAATTAAGATTATAGTGGATATTAACTAAAATTATATAAGGCAATGAAAAATTATAGTCCCAATAAGTTAGAATGTAATTTGTCATAAAACATGAAAGTAGTTAAGCATACAGACAGTATATTCACAATATATTTCTTGCTCTTCATATGGTCTTACCATAAGTAAGGGGAATCCATTTTAAAATTAGTAATTTTCTCAAACTAAGAACTCAAAGAATTAAGGTTTTTAAACATATCCTTTATTTTAGGGATCCAAAAGTCACATATATTAAATCTAAATAATCACGAGTTCTAAATTAGTACATATTCATTTTACACTTACATTCTATATAACTGCAAACCAAAGGTTACCAGAAATATGTAGAAAATTGCTGAATCCCAGCCATAACATAGCAGCAGAACTAGTTATTTAAACAGAATATTCACTTAGCATAAAAAATGCATTTTGTTTCTTGATCTATCTCTGTAACACATAACTTTTTTTTCTTTAAAATTCACCATTCTGTACTATGAACTAACATTTACCTACTCTTTATTTGTCATCAATTTGATCATGTTTACATTATTTATAATAGAAATATTTCTTTGTTTATCTATAAGTGGTGGAAAACCATTGGAACCTGGCTTCTAGTGTTAGCTTCACTGTGACTAGGATGAGTAACCTAGTTACCTTTCTGAGCTCTATGAAGTTTTCCAAAGTAAATATAGAATAATAAGTTAAATTTTCTAAAAGGAAAGAAGAAAGGGAGTTTTTAAAAAGTTTTTAAGGGGTTTTCTACCGATTCAGTCACTTTCAAGTGAGAAGAAAATTGATATAGTTTTAAGTCTTATTCTTTTAAAGATATGATTACCACCACATTAATTGAAGAAAATCTGACAAAATAGTGTCTGTACAGGGAATCTTGCTTAATGGGGAAAAGGAAGTAGATGTCCTACTAGAGCTATCTACCATTTCCCCTCAATAAAACCTGTATGCACATGCCATCTTTTTTGTATGTATTGATCAATAAAATTTTTTTTGCTTAATCTTATTTAGTGAGGAAATAATTAACCAAAGTGATGTCATATAACTAACTCAGTCTTTCAAGAACAAACAAACAGCATTTATTGAGCTCTTAGTATGTGCTAGGCGCTGTGATAACCTCTCATGATGAAAAGAAATGCAAAATGGTCCCTGTCCTTAAGGAGTTTATATTCTAATGGGGGAGAAAACATTAACTTGTTACCTAAAAACCGTAATTTTGGATTTATGGTTATCTGTCAATAGTAGGCATATTATAAATAATTGTTGAATGTATGTGAAAATGCTAATAATTCTTGAATTTTTGCTATGAAATGTAAAAAGTGTTAAGTTCAAGCATATAAATAAGTTTTAACTGCGTGATATATTTTGAGGTGGGATACTAAAGAAGTTAACTGAGAAAACCCTTTTTCTTTTCACTATGATTAGTAAAAGTCTTGGCCTTTGTTGCCTAATTCGTTATAATAAGTTTTGAATGAGAAGATTGCTTAAGGGTTCACCATTTTTATATTAAATGTGTGCTTTGGACATTCTGGCCTTTTCATTGCGTTATTAAGATTTTAACAGTTGCCATTTTTTTTAATTGTAGAAAACAAAATTTTCCTTTTTAACAGTGCTACTTATAAAATAAAAGAGTAACTTTTTTTTTTCTTCAGTCTTCACTAGGATCATCTACTTCTTCATTCCAGTCAGTGGGTTCCTATGGTCCTTTTGGTAGGATGCCAGCATATAGTCAGTTCAGCCCAAGTCCATTAGTCGGGCAGCAGTTTGGTGCTGTTGGTGTTGGTATGTGGTGTGTTTTTTGTTTTTGTTTTGTTTTAATTTTCTCTTTCCTGTGAAGATAAAAAACATACAATTAATTAGATATTTCATCTTAAATCCACATTCAAAAACCATGCTTGTGTTTTTTTTATGTTAATATGTTTATTTTCTCCTACATTCATGATGTAATTATGAAATCATTTTAACTACATTGTACATGATTTCTAAGAAATATTTTATTTTACATACTTAGTCATTTTGCTGAAGTTAACTGTTTTTTCCTATTATATCACATATGTGCTAACCTTCTAAATTTTCTTAAATAGCTAGAGGTTTCTGAACTGTGTAACCTTACTCAGTACAATTACATATCTGTTATGCCAAATTCCAGATTTATTTGAACATATGTTAAACAGGTGAAGAAAGAAGGTATGTTGGCTTGAATACTTTAATCAGGCACTTTTTTGTTTCATGATAACACAGGACAGTTTGACTTACAGTATAAATATTTCAAATCTTATAATCATTATTTTGGAACTCTTGATTTCACATGAAGATTGAAAAACAAATCATATTAATAACAATTGACTCGTTGCAGAGCAATGCTGATCTTCTGATAGTCTTTTTTTTTTTTTTTAAAGAATCTCATTTAACAGAATTTATTTACAACATCTTATTCTATTTCAAAATAAGACCATAACAGAAAAATGGTACCAGGCTTGCAAACCAGATAAAGTGCAAAACTTTTGATTTTGATTTTCATCCTTTCAGCTATATTTTAAGGCAAATTTTATATAAGGGGCAAAAAAAAAAACCAGCTCTAAAGGTTTGTCTACCAAAATATTTTACATACTTATTTTATAGTAGTTTACATTTAGAGAATCATTTTCCCTAATTTTGTCTTGTTTAAACATTTTATTACGCTTAAATGTGACAGGAAAGAAAGGTTAAGGGTTTTTTGCTGTTTTAATTTTGGTAAATGAACAAGAGTGGTGGCAGGTTATTATCATCCTGAAATATTGGGTAACAGATTATATATTCTGAGAGCAAAGAACTATAAAAGTCTCACTTGTTAAATGAGGAGGAGAAAAACCATAGTTTTCTCTGGACTCATGATAGCAAGCACTCTTTTTGGAAAGAAAGGTAGGAACTAACTGAAATATTGTTTGATATTATTTATATTACTCATATTGGCTAAGCCAGGCTATAAACCTGGGCTCACTTTTTATTCTTGTAGCTTCAAAATTAAACTACAGGGACTATTTTTCCAACTTGTCATTGCCTAGTTTGGGGCATTTTATTTGAATTAAAGGACCATTTGCAGAAGAAGAAAAGGAAAGGAAGGAATTTTTCAAAATAGTCAGCTATCATTTCCCTGAATGTTCTGTGACAATCACAAGCTGTATATCCAACCAAATCCTTAGTAATTTGACTGTCATTACTAACTTCAGAGTATGCTAAAATCACTTTTCCTTTTTTTAAGGATAGTGCTATGGAAATACGTGTGAAGGGTGCTGAATAAGTTCCTCCTTGGAATTGAAAATAAATTTTTAAAAATTTCACGTTTTTAAACTATATGCTTCTTAGGGAAGATCTTTAGACCTGAGAGTTTTTTGAATCTTCTGCATTCCTCATTTGGTGATATCTGTGTACAAGTTGAAGCAACCCATTAAAGAGAATTTTCAACACTAAATAAGGAGTTTATGTATGTTAATATTGAGGCCTCTTTTTGTTTTTCAAATACTTATAGATCTTTTTTATGTCAGTCAAGATTGAGTGCTTAGTATGTATCAGGCACTATGCTAATAATAAGCACTAGGAATACAGAGAAAGATAAAAACATTTCCTGCCATCCAATACCATATATTCTAATAGGAGAGACAATATGCAAGTAACTATATACATGCAAGATGTAGAGAAAGAGAGAGCAGATGTTTGGACATCTCAGAGAGAAAGAAAAGCATTAGCAGTAGGGGATCCAGGAAAAGCCACCTTCAGAAGGTAGGATTTGAAGGAAATCAGGATGCAAAAGTGAAGAGGGGAGAGCATGCCAGGCAATAGCCAATGAAAATTTATAGAGTTGGGACATTCAATGTTGTGTGTAAGAAAAGCAAGTATTGTAACTTGTGTGGAAGGTAGTGAATTGTAAGACTAGAAAGGTAGGAAGTGGCCTGGTCTTGAAGGGCCAAACAAATAGGAGTTTATATTTGATTCCGGAGGGAATAAGGAGCCACTAGAATTTGAGTAGAGGAGTGTGGGGATGACATGATCAGACTTGTGCTTTAGGAAGGTTGCTTTGGTAACTAAGGGAAAGATGCAATAGGGAAAGACTTGAAGCAAGGAGAATAATTAGAAGGATGTTAAAATAGTCCAGGTAAGAAACAATGATGGTATGTTCTATGGAGGTGGCCATATGAGTGAAGAGAAAGGGACATGTACAGGAAATGCTGTGAAGGTGGGAAAATTAGATTTGGTAAGGAATTGCATAAGTTAGTTGAATGTGAGTAAAAAATTGAGGATGACACCAAAGTTTCAAGCCTAGGTGACTGGGAAAATGTTGGTGCCCTCAGTGGTAATAGGGAAATTGGGAACAGAGGAGAATTTGGGGGGGAAAGATAATGAATTATTTCTTTTTTGAATATGTTGAGTTTTGAGGTGCCTACAGGACATCTAATTCAAATATCCAAAAGATATATGGCGATTCAGGACTGGAGTTCAGGAGAGAGGCTAAGGGGATATATGTGTAGAAAGACTGAGAGAGAACATCTATGTAGAAATAGAGCCCTAGAGCAGGCCTGCATGATATACAGCCCATGGGCCACTTGTGGCCCACTAAAGCGGGCAGTATGTTTTGCAGGCCTGTTTTACGTCCTCTACATTTTTTGGGAGCTGCCCAACACTCTGCGGCCCTCGGCCAATATGTTGTACAGGCCTGCCCTAGAGGGACTCCCCTGAGTTAATGGATGTGACCTAGATGAAGATCCTGCAAAAAAAACATGAGGAGAACTAGGAGAGAGCAGTGTCACAAAATCCTAGAGAGGTAAGAGTATCCAAGAGAAGAGTGATCTATAGTATTAAGAGCAGCAGAGTTCAAGAAAAATAAGGATAGATAAAAAGCCATTAGATTTAACAGTTAAAAGATCTTTTCTAATGACAGCACTCAGAAGCAGGATTGCTGAGATTTTAGAAGAAAGTGAGAGGAGAGGCAAAGAGTTTAACCAAAAAGGGAGAGTTGCAATCAAAGGTTGTGGATAGGGATAGGAATAATAACTCAAATTTACTTGAAAATAGCTTGATGTTGTTATATAAAGTATATAAGCTATATAAAGTAGTGTAATACAAGATAAATATTTACAGAATAATGTGCAATGGAAAGAACAATGAATCTAATCAGGAGAGCTGGGTTCTGATTTTGACATGTCAACTCTCCATGTGACTATAAACAAATCAGTAAATGACTGCTTCCTTTCCTATTAAAAAGAGGAGTTTAGATGAGACAATGTCTTGGGTCTCTTTATAGATATAAAATTCTATACTTTGCATTTCAAACTTTTCTACATACTAGATTAGTGTGCTGACTTAGTATATTTATGAATTTTTATTGGACATGATCTTCATAAAATAATTTGCCAGTATAAGAAAATATATGATATAGTGACATAGTTTTACTTAAATCTTATCATATTTAGGATCGAATCCTAATCCTAATTTCTGTGGCAAGGACAAATTAATTTGTCATGTGAATTTTCCGAGACTGTTCAGTAATTCACTCTAGTAATTCCTTCA
Source organism: Trichosurus vulpecula (assembly GCF_011100635.1). Taxonomy (NCBI): domain Eukaryota; kingdom Metazoa; phylum Chordata; class Mammalia; order Diprotodontia; family Phalangeridae; genus Trichosurus; species Trichosurus vulpecula. The sequence continues at coordinate 135,040,890 of NC_050575.1, read as the reverse complement.
ATTCATTTATCTCCTCAGTTTTAACCAGGTTCCAGACTGAAACAAGGAAGATGTGTTTCTGTTTTTATACTCTGACCTCTTTGTTTAGCATAAATACTTAAAATAATAATATTATCATCATCATCTTTATTGTATTCTTTTTTAATTTTTCTTTCACTTCTCATCTTTGAATTCCTTGTTAAGTGTAAGATCTGTAATCATAGTACTCGAAGCTACTTTTCAGGTTTTTTGTCCTCAGAAAAAAGTTGAAGCTCCAAATATATCAAATTAAGGATTAAGTAGTCTTTTTTTCATTTGGAGCTAACATTGCTCCTTAACATATATTGTGCAAATAAATAAACAAATTAATTAGTGACCCTATTACTAATGAAACAGACAAACCTTAAGAAGTATTTCTCCCATCTACAGTTAATAACTTGTTGTGTAAGGACTTCTGGCTGATTGACTAGTACAAGTAAATGATCGTGTGAACTGCCTACCTCAATATGAGTTGGAGCCTTGTTAGTGTGCAATCAAGATGGTTATCCTGTATAAGACTAGCTCTGATTTGCTCACATTGACTAATTAATAAGGAACTTGCAGTTCAAATTTTTATTTTGCAAGCTTTGAACTTATTTAATCCATCAAAATAAATTCAGAGACAGAAAAAGTGATTGTTTCTAGTTAAAAAAAAAAAGTGAATTGGTGTTTCCCAGTTATAATAAGATACTTTTGTGCTATACCAGGAAAAAAAAATTAAAGGGAGACAGATTTCTACAAATCTCTCGTTGAAAATCAGTAGGCTATCTTCAAAGGGTGGTGAGTTTCCCTATCACTGGAAATGTTCGAGTAAAAATTTGATGACTGCTTTTTGGTTGTGGTGTAGTAAGGACTCCTTTATAATATCCGAAGTTGGACAGGATGACCTTAGAGGTCTCTCCCAACAATATTACATGATGTAAATTATAGCTGCTGAAATTTATATAACACTTAAAGGTTTACAAAGTACTTTATATACTTTATCTCATTTGATCCTTGTAACAACCTTGTGAAGTATGCGCTAAATTTGATTCCCATTTTGCAAATGAGAGAACTTGGATCTGTAAAGGTTAAGTGACTTGCCTAGAGTCACACAGCTAGTAGTTGTCTGAGGTGGGATTCAAATCCAGATCTTTTTTATCCCAAGTATAGCACTGTACCTACCACAGTGTAATAGGAATGCCAGCTTACATGTGGACATCTTGAAGTGAATGGACACCTTGTATTTATTCATTTCAACAAGTAAATTTTTTTAGCACCTAATATGTGGATAGCATTATGGGACAAAGGTAGTATAAAAGGCAATGTAAGGTACCACTCCTTTCCTTTAATAGTTTATTGTGTAGTTGAGGAGCCAAGACATAGGAAAGTTAAATAATAATGAAGTACATTATAAGATTAAGCACTAAAAGGAGTGATACAATCAATGCTATAAGAATTCAGAGAAGTGGAATATTAGCATGACTTGCCAGAGATCCATTGTGAATCCTATCTAAGGCCCCCTATCACTTAAGGCCCCAGAACTTCCTACCAAAGTCTGACATTGTCATAGCTGAGTCCAGCATTCATCTAACTAGAAATTTTCACGTAGAACATTAGTACACTGATTAGTTTAGATACTTGTACAATCCTTATTGAAATAATTCTGCCAGTAGTGTTAATATTTAATAAACTTAATCTGGTGGCCTCCCCTTTAGTCACTGACTGTATTACTTTGTTTTATCTCTTCCTCTTTTGGGCCCTTCCCAGTCCCCATCAACTCCCAACCCAGACACTTACACAGAGCAAAACAACCCTTCGTCAACTTAATCTCAGCTATTTTGCCAGAAAAGCTACAAGTGGAAATACTATTGACATTCTTTTAATGGTAGTGGTCATTGATTTTTACAAGTATTTGCACGAGAGAATCATCCTATAAGTCTGAATTGAATGATTGTATAAAAATGGGAAGAGTGCTCCTAAATTACCTTTAAAAGATGTTTGCTTTGCTTCCGCTTTTAGCTGGTAGCTCCCTGACATCTTTTGGGACAGAAACAACAGCCAGTGCTGCCTTATCCCAGAGCAGTGCAGTCGGGTCTGCCTTTACACAGGATGCAAGGTCTTCAAAAACACAGCCATCTCAAGGTACTTACTCTTCTTTATTCCATAAATGTGTCTTTTTTTTTAAATCCATATTATCTTTTTGCCTTTCTCTGAGAGGTAGGAACCTTTATTCCTGAAATTAAATTTTTTACATGGATTTCAATACCCAGATTTTGTAACATGATAAAAATCCTGGATACTCTGAAACATGCCCTGTTGAATTTTGCAAAAGCTTTCTCAAATAGGAGTCACTAATTTTTATAGTACTCAGAAAGTGGAAGGAAAAGGAAGCATGAGGTCCCTGATATTGTAAAATTTATTAGATGATTTTTACAACAAAAATCTTAATTTACAGTTTAAGTATCAGATTTTTCATTGAAGGAAGAAATATTACTAATGAACCCTGACTTCTGTTTACCACCTTAAGCACATTTGATTAAGTAATGTGATTTTAAGTCACATTTAATTTTTTTGGACCTAAGTTTCCTCACTTCTCTCCTCCTCGCTCTAAATCTATAATCAATTGGTTCCATTGTTGTTTATCATACTGCTAGTTTATCATACTTCCCTAGTATCCTCACAGTGCCTAGAAAAGTACCATGTATATACAGGCACTAATAAGTATTTATTGATTGGTTCCCTTTAGCCCTTTAAAAGTGGCCATTTTTCCCAACATATATTTAGTCTTTAAATGCTATTTACTCTGCACTGCTACCATGCTATATGATCTGCAGAAAGTATCTACATTTTTGTCTCATTTTTATCCAGTTTTATTAAGTTCTATAAATACAGTGCAAGTGATAATATGGTATGATAGAAAGTACCTTAGATTTGGAATCAGAAGAATTGGATTCAAACACTATTTATGGAATTTATTAGCTGAATAGAACTTGGGTGCAACACTTAAAAAAAAATCTATAAATTACACATGTTGACCTCAGAGAAAGGCATTTTAAATATGGCTCTAAAAATCATTTAAGGTATGACTCAAGGCAAGAAAAATGGAATTCTCATCTTGTACAGTTCCCGTTTGGTAATTTTAGAATAGTTGTAATTACTATCATCCATACAAAATCGGATTTTTTTCAAAATGGTATCACTATGGAAGTTGAACTAGTTAGCAAGTGAATACAAGTTCTCGTTTGAAGGCAGCTAGCTTCAATTTGACTGCTATCAATATGAGTGCTTTTTTTTTTATGAGTGCTTTTAAAGTAAGCCTACATTTGGATGAAAATGAGGGTGCAAGTGAATATCCAGCCTGTTTTTCCTATTAAATGAAAAGCCTATTTTCTATTAAATATGGAAAAGATACAAAGGCAGCCAACAAAGTAGGCTTTTAAATAGAATTATGTTGTATTCTGTTACCGATCTCTGCTGTCTCTGACTTGTGGACTTTCAGTGAAGATAATTTTTTTTAAATCTTTTTAAGTTATTAATTCTGACTACCACTCCAACATGTGGGTCGGTCTTCCATACTTCATTGCAGCATCCCTTTTTATTGAAGGAAAAGAATTTATTAAAAAAAAATTATAAAGTTACTAAAGTTCTGAAAAATAGGGAAAACATTGAGACCTTCTGTAACAATAGCCCCTTCACAGTAGTTACATATTAAAGGTGTGTTTCATTGAGTTTTTAGTTAGCTTTCTACAAGGATTTAATGATTACTTATATAAAAATATATCTTTCAGAGTTGAAGGTTTTATTTTTTACATTTATATTTTACATTTGTGTGTAGTCCTCCAGAGAAAAAGTTTTAAAATGTTTACAACATTGTAAATTTACTCAAACTTTTTTTTAAAGTTTGCCTCAACAAGAATAGGTGTATTGACCACCAGATTTTGATTTGGGATTGTAGTGAAATGTGTTTTATGTCGATTTTTAATGAATATATATTTTATTATATAAGTAATGGCATCGGCACCATTTAGGAGGTTTGGGGGTAGGAGAAATGTAAGACAAGGAGAAGAGAACTGGATTTGGACTCTGGGTTCAAATCTAGCTTTGCCATTTACTCTGCTTAAAAGATCTTGGGCAAGTCATGTGACTTATCTGGGCTTCGGTTTTTCATATGTAAAATAGGGGGGGTGAGCTAGTCAGCCTAATAATCCTTTCCAGCTATAAATCTAAGATTTTATGGTTATGTGATAATTAACTGATAAGAATTCCATTCCAGCCAAGGAGCTTTTATTAAGGTCATGCTGTTCCTCAGTTTGTAAGTCTTTAAGTTTTAAACAACAATACTAAAAGACTGTGTGAAACAGTTATTTTTCCAGGTTAGATTTTTATGTGATATGAAGTCATCCTCAGTTGAAATGCACTAATACTCGACAGCTGACCAATTTTCAGTTTTGATCTGAGTAAGACATAATTGCCCCACCCAACCCTTTCTATAAAAAGAATAATGCTATCTCCCTTCGGTCTGGATTAGTGGAGCTGAGAATGCAAATATTTTTCTTTTAGGGTCTGGATTGATAAATTTGAAATCCACAAGGGTAGGGTAGTTTCTTATCTTTTGGTTACATTTTAGGTCGTTCAAGCCCTCAGTTAGACCCTTTGAGAAAAAGCCCAACCATGGAACAAGCAGTACAGACCGCCTCGGCCCACTTACCTGCTCCAGCACCTGTTGGGAGAAGGAGCCCTGTATCAGCCAGACCTTTGCCATCTACCAGCCAAAAAGCAATAGAGAATCAAGAGCACAGGCGAGGTAGAACTTTAGATGTTTATTGCTTTAATTGACTGACCAAGCATTTTCCATTAGCCCTCTTTTCATCCAAGGGATTTGTTTTGTGAGTGATCTTAGCAAACTTGAACTTTATAATGTTCAGTCTGTCAAATTTAACCCTTAAAGTGGGTGGGGGAAATGGAAGATCAATATGAGCATGACTATGACGTGAGGGTTTTTTCATATTCCTGTTCACAAACCAAGGCTTTCAGTTATTTATCACCAGTTGATTTGTTGATCTGTATATTTTCTGTTCTATAGCTGAAGCACACAAAATTTCCAGACCAGAGAATGAACAAATCAGAAATGAAAACAAGAGACAAGCAGGTAAGTTATTCAGAACTGAATCTCACTGCCACTATTAAAGATCATAGAAATTAGAGCCAGGTGGAACCTTAATCTAACCCTTGCTTTATTGGTTCAGAGACATGAAGTATCTTGCCCATACTCATACAGTTATTAATTGGCAGGATCAATATTTGAACCTGCTACTTGGGACAGTAAATTTAGTGCTCTTTCTATTACAGTTTATTATGAGTTCATTTAAAATTAGCAAAATTAGTTTATTTAGATATATAAAGATATATAGCAAGCTCACTAAAGATAACTGATTAAATAAAATCTGATTTTAAAGTGTTAACCTTTTCTGGTGTTCTATTAGTTATATAACTATATTTTAGCTATGAAACTATATGTCTTTATATCTTATGTTCTTTGACAAATCCTTGGATAAGAGTAATCCAAGTGAATGTTTTATTTTTCTTAAAATATAAGCTTCAGTGCTTCCAAAGATCTATGATTTAATCAGCGTGGGGACTCTCTCCTTCATTGCAGATCAAGCCCCTCCACACATTAGTAGTAGAAGATTGAATGAGTTGCGTAGGTAGTTACATTACCTATTAGCTATCTATTTTATGACGTGCTCCTCTGAACTTAGGTAGGCTTAGTACCAGAAAACTGAAGTGCAGTCTGTTGACAGGCCCAAACTCAAAACCTTCCCAACTTGGAAAGCCCTGCCAGAACTTATTCTAGCCTTAACTTTAGTCAACAAAAGTTACTTCCATAAGGCATCAAAATAGAACTTTAGTAAAGGTTTGAACTAAATAAAGACCAAAAGAATAGCATATCTTATGTTCAGTAATGTAAATTGGATGTAGTCTTATCTTATATTTTCATAGTTCCAGGTGGCCCTTCAGCACCTCGAAGAGGACGGGGAGGTCATCGTGGTGGCAGAGGAAGATTTGGGATTCGGCGGGATGGCCCAATGAAGTTTGAGAAAGACTTTGACTTTGAAAGTGCTAATGCACAATTCAACAAGGAGGAAATTGACAGAGAATTTCATAATAAGCTTAAATTAAAAGGTAAATCTTCTTTCTTCCTCAGAAACCATCTTGTATGACTGGTGAGTTAACGGTGGCTTGCTTGGTTTGGTTTTTTTAATCCAGTGTCAAGTTTTGTTAATAGGAGTTTATAAAATTTTATTTCTGCAATATGTGGTTATTTTGTTTTTTTGTTTTTTATTAGAAGATAAACTTGAGAAACAGGAGAAGCCTGTAAATGGTGAAGATAAAGGTGATTCTGGGGTAGATACCCAAAACAGTGAAGGAAATGCTGATGAAGAGGATCCACTTGGACCTAATTGCTATTATGACAAAACTAAATCCTTCTTTGATAACATCTCCTGTGATGATAATAGGTATAGCCCTTTGGATGGACATTATCCTGAAGTTTCCTTAAAGAAATTTGTGTGTATTAACACTATTGCATGAAAAAAAGCCTAGAAGGACCTAGTAAACAGAATTAGCTTTTTTAAATATTTAATTTTTAGGAGGTTTTTAAAGCATTTTAACATTAAAAAGGATCAGTGTGGGTGTTGTACCATGTTTTTGTTCAGGTACAAGTTTAATTAAGATTACCTCTGAGATAACAGTCTAGCTATAAGGTTCCATGGGGTAGGGGGCACACATACATAGATATAGATATATACCAAGTATTTTGTTAAATCTATTTTACTATGATAATTTTGTGAAATTATTTTTCATACCTATGATATTTTTTTCCAAAATTTATTTTAGGAATATGACCTATATTTGTACCAACAAAGTATTTTTGCTTGGAGTTGTAGTCACACTTAAAAATTAATAGCTGTAAATAAGAACTATTCAATTGAGATCAAAAAACTTTTTCTGTCCCTGGGTTTTGTTATCTTTGGTAAATCTCAGTTTTAAATCGTGGTCTGAAATTAGGGCATTTTCATTATGAAGTTTGCCAACATTTTTGTATAATTAGACTAATATTATGCACATAAGAGCAGTACACTGAATTTTTTTATACCTTAGTGGCTTATAGTGACTTAGACAACATACTTATTTTTATTATTTTTTTAGAATTCACTTTTGAATTAATTTAGAAATGTACTAACTTAGTTTGTACCTAACATAACAAAATGTAGACTAGATTTCAAGGCCTTTTATTGTTATTTTAGAGAAAGAAGACCAACTTGGGCAGAGGAAAGAAGACTAAATGCTGAAACATTTGGAATTCCTCTCCGTCCAAATCGTGGTCGTGGAGGCTACCGAGGTAGAGGAATTGGTTTCCGTGGTGGCAGAGGACGTGGGGGTGGAAGAGGTGGTAGCTTTGCCGCTCCTCGAGGATTTCGTGGTGGATTCAGAGGTGGCCGAGGGGGCAGGGAGTTTGCAGATTTTGAATACAGGGTGAGTAGTGTATATATGCTTTTATTTTTTTCCCCTATTTTTGTCTTCTGTTATTCTGTAAAACAACTAATAGATCTATTATGTGTGTAAGTGTGTGTGCGTGCACAAATTAGGTATTACTTTAAAAAGGAGTCTGTGAATTACGTTCATATTGTTGTCCTACTTTGTAAAAGTGAGGGAATCACCTCATTATAGCACAGTACAGTGGAAAGAGCTGTGTGCCTGGGCAAGTCACTTAATCTCCTTGGGTCTCAGATAAATTTTCTTCTCTATAACATGAGGAAGTTAGACTAGATGGCCTCTGAGGTCCCCTTTAAATCTATAACCCAAACATGTCCTCTAGGAGAAAGGGGGAAATCCCATTTAAAAGGTCTGCTGAACACGTAAAGAGGGTAGCTGAAAGCAGAGACTTACTGACAGCAATTCTAAATACCCAAGAGTTAAGAACATGGTGGTTTTCATCCCAGGTTTTACCAGAGATCTCTCTTAATCAAACATAGTAATCAAGGTTAACAATCTGAAGATCTGAAATCTGTCTTCTACCTGAACACTACCAAAATTTCTCCCCTATGACCCATACTCAGCCAGATCCAGTGACCTTTCCCAGTCTTCATCATAATTGACCTCTTTGATACTCTTCCTACCCTCTCTTCAAAACTTTCTCCTCCTTTCATTTACATGATACTGTACTCTACAGCCTACTTTGATGGCTTATCTTCTTCCTCTTACCCTCTTAATGTGTGTTGGTAGTGTCTCCCACCTTGTATACTATACTCTCTAAACTCCCTTAGTAACCTCATCTATTCCCATTGTTTAATTTACCATCTCTCAGTAAATAACCCACAACTCTAGACCTCCAGATTTGACCTTTCACTTGGAGTCCCATATGTTTGGCTCCCCAGAGTAGGACATCTCTACTTAAATAACCAGCCATCATCTGGAGAGGCAGTTTCATGTAGTAGAAAGAATGCTGGACTCAGACTTTCAAAAGAATTTTAGCTCTGACATCATAAATGTAACTATTAGTAACAAGTAACCAAATCATTCTGAGCCTCAGTTTCTTCATCTGTAAAATGAGGTACTTGTATTATCAGCCTCACAAAATTGTTTTAAGGCAAGCATATTGTAACACTTAAAGCTCTTAAGTAAAATGAATAGTTGTTGCCATCAATCATCACATACTGACATCACATCCATACCACAAACTGAAATCATAATCTCATCATAATCTCTCCCTTCCATTTGACTCTTGTACCCCAACTAGACATTTTTGATGATGATACCATCAGTCCCCCAGACTAAATACCAAACAATCATCTTTGTCTCTTCCTCTTCAAATCTATTTCTTCACTAAGTCCTGTTCATTCTTCTGAATTGTTACTGTTTTTATACTTATCCCTACATTTTGCCACTGCCACCTTCCAACTCCAAGCCCTTCTGATTTCATGCCCACATTACTGTAACAACCTCAAAAAGTTTGAGAAATGTTGGCATAGAGAAAAGAATAGTAGAGTAGGAATTAAAAGACCTGGCTTTGTGTACCTAGCACTTCCCTGGGCCTCATTGTTCTCATCTATAAAACAAAGGAGTTACTCTAATTTATCTCAAACATCCCCTCTAATTTTAAAATATTAAGAATCTTCTTTCTGACGTATGCAAATCTCTGTGTTCCATATCCACTATTTTCTAACATTCTTGTTTCATTCTTGTCAGATAGGTCTGCTGTCTGTCCTGCAAAACATATATCTCTGCACCATACCTTGTTGCCTAGCTTGTCTCTTCCCTCCAACCCCATCTAAATCCAGTTTATTCTTCAAAGTCCTCCTCAAATTCTCTTCCTATATAGGCTCTTCCTGATATTCCAGCCAAGGCTGATATGTCCTTTCTCTAGCCTCCTGTTGTGCTGATAGCATATACTTGTTCCATGTTTGTATTGTCTCCCCAATTAGACTGTCATCTTCTTGAGGGTATCTTGTGTACTTCCATATAATAGTACTTTTCACACTCATGGGGACATGATAGGTTATAAGCAAACAGTTGCAGATTAACTATAAAATTAAAGATTCCTAGGCCTTTTCAGTCATTTCAAAGGCTAGAAGCATGGCATAGCAGAATATTTGGATCTGCTCCTGAATTTGGTAACCATCCTGCTTTATGTTATAATGGTATCCTACTTGTAGCAGCATGACATCTTTGAATGTTTGAAATAGTCACCAGTGAGTACCTTAACTTAAAATGTTTAGGAGGCTTTTATCAGTGTGTGTCGGTGTTCCTTATTGCACAATTTATAATACAAACTAATGTTATATTTTTTCCCAAAAATAAATTATTGAAGGTTCATCTACAGCAGTTGTTCACATCTGAAAAGGGAGTTCCTTAGGACCAGATCCCTACATTACATGACAGAGACATCCATGTGCACTGTAGGACTACTGTCTAAATGTATTTACCCTTAGTGAATTGGAAAATGCATTTAACTAGAAAACTCTGCTGTCTGTCTATACCAAGTAATTTAGGGATTGCTAAATGTAAAAGATAAAGAACATTATAATGAAAGCCATTAGACAGAATGGGAAGAGGGGATAAATGTAGGCTGCAAGTAAAGAAAATTGTACTGCAGCAGTAGGTGAAGTAATAAGAAATTATTCATAAGACTATTATTTGAAGCATAAGGTAACTTTTTTTCCCTCCCCTTTTTAGAAAGACAACAAAGTTGCTGCATAGTCTACGGAAAAGTCTTGGAAGTAGGTGAATTTCTATCTAGGTCTTCATGGTCCAGAGAATTAGCTTCAATCCTTGAAAAGAATGAAGAAGTGAATTTGCTGTATACTTGTCACCAGCACTGGGGTTTCACTGCTTAATTTCAAAGGGTATAATGCAGTTACTTTTTGAAAAATGGCCATCTTCAGAAATGTTGAGCATTAAATATATTTGGAATAGCAGAAGGATAAGTAATTTCTTATGTATAGTTAAACACAAACTAAAACAGTACTTCGATGGAACTTATAAGTATTTTTTCATCACTGAGAGGATTTTTCTTATCACTAAATTGTATTTGATAATTACTGCAAGTTACCTGCAGATGGGGCCGTGATACTGTGAGTGTTTTGAGCCACAGAAGGTTGTTTTTTGGGAAATCCTGTAATATCCCTTTTGAGGTAGCTTATTTCGTCAACTAATTAGGGTGCTGGATGGTAGAGAATTTTCTTTGTCAGTCAACTATGTACACACAGTAAATACTGTTTCTTAGGCAAAGGTACCTTTTTTATATAGTTGTAAAATTCCATTATATCCCATTGCCAAAGAAACATTAAGAACTTTGTATAGCTGTATAAAAAGCAACTAATTTTTTAAAGAATAAACATTTTTAAGTCAGCAAACATACTGTGTTATTGCAAAAGTTGATATGCTAAGGAACAGAGTTAATAGTTGGTTTTTTTCTTAGCTTTTCAGGCTTTAAATTTGTTTGATTTTTATATTTGGAATATAAATGAAGATTTGGTATGTTCTTCCATTATATAAAAGAGGATAAATTCTTCATTTTCACTTGCAAGAACTTCATTTTGTAGCTTATGGCATATCACAGGATTTGTCCAAATAAAGAAGATCTTTAAGATATAAGGACATGAATAATCATAGATCAGAATGCACTTAGCTCTACTTGCTGATAAATAATAACTTTTTTAGAAAATACTAGGCATCAGTTAATATGTTCTTTCTGATATGCCTGGGCTTAAAAAAAAGTCTGTCAGTCCTTAAAATTGTCTTTGTTGTGATACCTGTAGACCCATTCCATTGGATTGAAAGAACATTCTGAGTGTTGAAAGTTGCTGCATTTTGATAACCCTTACGACATTACAGTACTGGTCCCTAGAGACCAGTGAACCTCAAGCAACTCAGTATGGAGTTCATTGCCAATTAAAAATTACTAGAAAATCTTTTTGATATAAGTTATAACGGAAAAAATGAAATCTGGCCATTCAGGTGTTTTTAATGGAGGCCACAGGAATAAAGGGATCCAAAGATTAAAATGTTTTTATCTAATTTGCTGATTTTGTTAACTTTATCCTCAAAATGTTCAATAGTGATAAAGAAGTGGAGAACTGCACTGTAGGAAAGAAAATGGGAGTATTTAAAGGTGGTTAATATTCTTATCTTAATTTTAATTTTATATCTTTTGTATAGCACTACAAAGGAAGTATTTTGTAATTTGGTTTCCTTATTAAAGGTCCAGTATTTGGCAGCCATAGTTGAGATAATATTGTTTAGTACTGTTTGTTTGCATGTTACCAACACAACCTTTTTGAGGACCCATAAATCATGACACTGAACAACTTTTTGGGGTTTTTGAACATAAAGACAAGTGCTGTACTGTTGCAATAACTATGTAGACTGTCTGAGACGTCCCAGGCTTATTTAAACAAGAAAAATTGTAAATAATACCAGTGATACATGCTGTGAAGGTATGAATTGGTGCGTCTCCCTAGCCTTTTGGGTTAACAAGTGGGGTATTTTGTGCCCTAATAACTGGCAGCATGGCATACCTGCAGTGTACCTTGCAACATTAAAGCAAGGTTTTTATTCTAAGGCAGAATAAAACTGTTCAATAAAAAACAATGTGAAAGTTGTTTCTCCTTTCAAACTAATTACCTTCTGAACAGCAAAATGGGAAATGAAACAAAGAAAATAATTTAATTATCACTTTGTTGATATTTGTCCTTTCAAATGTCTGGACTCTCCCACAGAAGCTCGATTTCCAGCAATACTGCTGAATCTTATTGTTTGTTTATCTTGTATTTTACCAAGTGCATGTAGGCGTGGCCTTAAAAATCAAGGTTTTGGTGGCTTTTTACTCCAGTTTCCACAAACATTCCTGAAATCTAATTGGTGCTCTAAATCATAGATTATAGTCATAAAGACATAGGATTTTTGAGCTGGAAGACACCAGTTTACATAGCACATATCTATTCTACCCCTCCCCTTTGGCAAATTCTGCTGAGTTTCTGCACTATCTTATGGTCCCCTTTTCAATCCTTGTCACCCTATTTGGTATCCAGGCAATTCAGTGTCAAGAGGTCCTGGAAGGAAAGCACTAAAAAACAGGGCAGGGTCCACACTGTTATCTTTATTAGAATCACGGGGAATAAGTGGCCTTAAACTTGACCCTCCGGTATAGCTATTGTCAGTTTCTTGGTCTGTTCTGGTTTCCACTTGATTCCTTAGCTTCCTTTTGACAAGTGTCCTGTTTTTAATAGGTCAGTAAATGAAGAAGCTGTCAAGATGGAGCTGCCTCTCCAGCCTGTTTGTCAAGTGTCCTGATAGGTCCTGAAAGGCGGTAGCTTAACTGCCACTACTGTGCCCCCAGTCATACAGTTATATATGGAGTTTGTAAAATGCGGGTTGCACTCAGAATGCTTTTTGCTTTGTACAAGATTCATATTTCTTAATCACTTCATTTTCATGTTCAAATTTATCTTTAGAATTTGATGAGAAAAAAAAGGAAAAAAAAGAATTTGATGAGAAAAGCTGGCATATTACATACGTATACTGTTGAAAGTTTGATGTTTGTCTCATAGAAAGAGGGGGTGGGGATGAGAAAAATGTAAGAGATTATTAGTTTGGGGGGTATTATTAGTTTAGTGGATAGTATGGTAGTGAGGTGAATTGTGCTCTTATCCTGGAGTAAATTTAGCTGTTCTTCTCTTTAGTGCTTCCAGCTTATTTTAAAACACTATGACTGTAGGAGTGAACAGTCAGGACAGTTAGGTAAAGTTAGAAAAAGGATATGTATACATACATAGCCAGTACCTTCTATTCTAGAAAGGCCAAATATTAGCCTACACAGAAACAGTAATTCTAAATGGGGTATCAGCCCTACTCAGGCTGAAAGAAGGTGGTTGCTATTCTCTGGTACTTCAATAATGGAAAGTAGGTGAACATATTTACCTGGACACTGATTTGTGTGCAAGGCAAATATTTGATTCTTCTGTACCTTTAAATACCATTTTATGTTAGCAGCACCCACTGGATTTGGATTATGGATGAAAAAAGAAGTCCATCAGAAACCTTTTGATAAGTTATTTTGCTTGTGAAGGGAAATCTGTTTCATTTGTGTTTTGTTTATTATTTGTAGATCAGATATTTATTCCTCTGTCCCAACCCCATTAGTATAGCACAAGAATTAACAAATAATAATAATAAACAGCCTAAATTTTTATAGTCACTAATTAAATTAATATTTTCTTGAAGGAGAAACTAGAATCAGGATAGAGAACACAAAAGTTTCTTAGACTATTGGATGAGACAGTAACTGGTACCGCTAGAGACCTTTCAGTGGAAAGAGCACCAGAGTAGGAGTCATAAAGCCTGGATCTGAATATCAGGTCTCTGATTAAAGAATTATTTGACCATGGGCAAGTCCTTTAATCTCAGGACCTTAATTTTCTCATCTGTTAAATGAGAAAGCTAAACCCTGTTGTCTTCCCACTGAAGGTACTTTTCTGTTCTTAACATTCTGTCAATAATTGAGTGGTCCACTGATCTCTTCAATACTAGTTTTCCTTTTGGCACATTAAGGTTCTTTGATCCTTATTACTCAGGTTAAAAGTAAATCTTGATTACATAATTCCAATTTAAGAAATCTGGAGTTTGAAAGTGTCTTGGAATCAACAGGTGAGAGAATATCTGGGATAAGTAGTAGCTGTCTTAACAGCACATACCAATTTTAAGAAATGATTAACGGCCGAAGAATTATTGGAAGATTGTAAATTATACTGGAGACACTTTTGCTTTCTAAGGTACCCATCATGCTTGTTTGTATTTCCCAAAACATGGAGCACTGAACTAGACATGGGCACATGATAAGCATTCAGTTTAAACAATATATTGTAAACATCCACCATATACAACGAAGACTTATTGTTGTTAGTTTTGTTATTCAGTCATACCTGACTCTAACCCTGTGGGCCATAGCACACCAATACTGTCCATGGGGTATTCTTGGCAAAGATGCTGGAGTGATTTGCCATTTCTTTCTCCAGTGGATTAAGGCAAACAGAGGTTAAATGATTGATTCGTCCAGCATCACACAACTAGTAAATGTCTGAACTCGGGTCTTCTGACTCCAGGCCCAGTGCTTTAGTCACTGAGCCACCTAAGCTGCCCCCAAAAGGTATTAAAAGTACTCATTTAAAACTTGATTGACTCAGCTGTAGAATTTCAGAGCTGAAAAGGACTTTAGAAATATAATCCAACCCCACTTATTTTACAAATGAGGAAACAAGCCCCAGGAAGGGGAAATGACTTGTCAGAACTAGAACCCAGGTCTCCTGGCTCTTGGTGTAATGTTTTCTGATACTGGAGGCTCCTTGAGGGAGAATGTGTCAATAAGCCTGCATTTACTAAGCACTTACTATGTCCTAGGCATAGAGATACAAAGATAAAAATACGATTATCTCTATCCTCAAGGATCTTCTACTATATGGGGGAAACAACATATACACATATAAGTAAATACAAAATAAAAGCTAAGTAAGTTGGGGCAGCTAGGTGGCAGTGAGCAGAGTACTGGCCCTGGAGTCAGGAGAACCTGAGTTGAAATTCAGCCTCAGACACTTGACAAACTTACTAGCTGTGTGACCTTGGGCAAGTCATTTAACCCCAATTGCCCTGCTTTCCCCCTCAAAAAAAAAAACTAAGTAAGTTAAAGGTCATTAGTGGGTGAGGGGGGTTTTAATTGCTGGGAGGATGGCAAAAGGCCTCCTATAGGAGGTGGCACATGAAATGTGCAGAGGCAAGATGTGGAATGTACTGTGTGAAGGCCAGCGTAGTTGGCCTATAGGGTGTATGAAGGGGCACAATCCATAATAAGTTTAGAATGGTAGACCTGAAGGAATTAAAATGCCAAATGTAAGAGATTGTATGTTATTGGAGAAGCACAGGGTAGCCTCTGGAGATTTGAAATGGGAGTAATACTAATTGACCTGAGCTTTAGAAATATCTCTCGTACAGTGTGTGGGGGACAGATTGGAGAGGGAAGAGATGTGAGTTAAGAAGACCACACAGGAATCTGTTGCGACAGTCCAAGGAAGGGATTCCTAGAGCCTGTACAAAGGGAGAGACTGAGAGGAGATCAAGAGGAAGAGAGGAAAGACATTGACAACTGATTGGTTGTAAGGGAGGAGAGAATGAAGAGTAGCTGCTGATACTCCAGAAGTTGTAAACCTTAGCAGTAGAAAAGTAGTACCCTCAACAAAAATTGGGGATTTCCATTCAGAAGAGGGGTGGATTTGAGAGAAAAGAAAAGTTCTGTTTTGCACATGTTAAGGTTGAGATGACTATAGGCTACCCAGTTGGAAATGGCTAATAAGCAGTCAATGCTATGGATTACTTGTAGCTCTGGGGAGAGGTTAGGGCCGGATACATAGATCTGAGAGTCTTCTTCAGAGAGATGATCATTAAATCAATAGAAACTGATAAGATCACTGAGCCTTGGTAACCCATGAGGGATGAAGGGTAGAAAGGAAAAGACAAAGGTATCAGAAGAAAGTGGAGACCAAGTTTGGCCCCAAAAAAGACAAAAACACTACCCTTCCCACCCCCGCCCCCCAGTTTTGCCTCTGAGTAGCTTTTTATGTACATTGGTTAATTAGTTAGATATTTTTTATTTTTTTAATTCATTATTATGATTATCATCAAGGGTGACTCATGGGAGGGAAAAGGATACAATGGGAAATGTGATGCAAAGACTAATTTTTTTTAATTAAAAAAAACAGAATCAGAAGCTAAGGGAAGTCAGGTCCAATATCCACTGTAGGAAAGATCTGGGAGGACCAGCAAAAGACCTTTATTATTTGAAGATTAAGAACTCTTTAGAAACCTTGGAGAGAACCCCTGGGGACTGAAGCCAAATTGCAAATATTAAGAGAAGAGAGTTGATGGTGTGGAGGTGGAGGATATAAACCATTCTCTCTAGAAGTTGGATTGAATTCCTTTCTAGGCTAAAAAGGACCATTAAAATTAGCATCTGAATCACTGGAATGTTAAAAATCTGATTTGAAATTACTACTTGTGGCTAGGGTTGTTGCTACCTATGCAACTGCGCTTCCCAGTGGGGAAATGAAACTTTCCTATATCTTCGTAATATTGGGAGTTCCAGTAAAAATGAGTTTAACATTGCTACATCGAGAATAACTGCCTGTTTTGCGACCTGATTGCTGAAAAATGTCATTCATTCTGACCGTCCCTGGAAATTTGAGGAGTTTCATAAGTCATTTGTTTTGTTTTTTTCCTCTCATCAACTGTTTTAGCACATGATTTTGAAATCTGTGTCTTTTTTCTCTTGTTCTCTCACACATCCAAGGATGTGACCAGTAGAAATGTGAGGTCAGTGAAAGCTTTTGGTTTCTAGTTGTAGGATGGGAGGTCAATGTAAACACTAGAAGTTTTCATTGAGTCAATTTTATTGTAACTTATTAATGGAAGATCAAGAGGAAGAGAAGATGGGAATGGTATGGTGAGTGTTCATCCTGGAAACCTGCCCTTTTCTACATTAGCTGTCAGACCAGGCTTCACATTTTTCCCAGAGATGAACTCTACTTTGAGGTATGCCGTGGTAGTCCTGCTGTTCCCATCCAACTCTGGGAAAATGGCCCCATTAAATAATTTTTCCATGGTATGTTTCTTTAATAATAGTTAACTTTATGTAGTGCCTACCGTGTGCCAAGCACTATACTAAGCACTTTACAATTATTATCTTGTAGGATCCTCACAACAATTTTGGGAGGTAGCTGCTATTATCCCATTTTATAGATGAGGAAACTAAGGCAGAAGTTAAGTGACTTTCTCAGGGTCATACAGCTAATAGGTGTCTGAGTCCGGATGTCAACTCAGCTCTTCCTCACTTCAGGCTAGACACTCTGTCCACTGGAGGGACCTTTGACAGGCAACTACATTTAGGCCTTCCTGGTCACATAAGGGAAAATTGATGACTGGCTGCCAGGCTGCTCAACAATCACTTTCCCCTTGTATGTGGTGTCAGTTACCATCACTCTCCCATTACTACATTGTATCCACTAGTAAATTGTTACAGGAATAAAAATAATTCTCAGTTGGGGAATGGAAAATGAATGAGCTAATTAATACTTTTTTTTCTGTACTTTGAAACTAATATATTTTATTTGTATATTTGTTCCTTTGTGTGTGTGTTACTGACATGGTCTTTGCCCTAGAGGTCATCTGATGAGTATTGGTCAGCTCTCAAAAGAGACTTGAATGAGGGACCAGGTCCCTCTTCTCTCTGTCTTTTGGCCCAGACTGCTTCATGCTCCACTCCCTGCGACCTTAACTCACTGGCAAAGGAAGATATAGTGGGTCTTAAAAGGACTTCATTTGAAGGGACTGAATGTCCCTACATCTTGAATACCTGATGATTTCTCATGTCAAAAAATATATTTGAGCCAAAAGGGAATCCCCTTTCATCATTTTGAACTTTGCACCTACAGTCATAGTCCCCTATCCTTGAGAGCCTTTCTAAATTTCCTTGTCCATGGGATGTCTTTGTCCACCAGGTTCCTCTCCTCAGAGACCTCTGCACCCATTGGGTCAGCTCAGGACCTTCTGTGTCTGATGGGCTCTCTGTTAAGACCACTTGTAGACTCAGGGTCCTCTCTCTCATAGGTCTCTGTGCTCTCAGGTGTATACATCGACAACTCCAGCGATCTTTTTTCCTCCACTCAGAGCAATTGCACTTTTCTGTTTGGTATCTCTGAATCACAGGTCTATAAATAAAAAGCCAATTGTGCAGATCCCCTGGATGGAGACAGTTCAAGCCAAAGTCAGGGCCCATCAACAGAGGACTCATGGTCTGAAGACAAATTTAGTCAGTGCAGTCTGCAATCAAGTTGAGTTCATCATGATGAAGACTGGGCATCTGGGCTCAGGAGCCAGCCTTTCTAGGTTTGCCAAGTTCTTTCTCCAACTGAGCAGACACATTAACCAAGAGAGGAAGAACTATATAGGCTGGCATTCTCAAACCTCATTTAGGACCTGATGCTATCCCCTTCCTGAACACTTCTCTCCCTTTCACATTTTGTATGATGACGTTGACTCTTTCGGGCCCTGCTTGGTTCTTCCTTGTTACTATCAGGCAGAAAGCTAAAGCCTGTGAGCTTTAGTTGGACCTCTTGGTTCTCAAAGTTCTTGTCCCTTTAGTTTAATATCCCTTAGGAGCCTTCTACCTGGGGCTGAGGTGGTGTAGGCAATAGGTATCATACCTTACTTGACTTAACCCTCCACCAAAAACCTAATGAAGCGTGTCACAGGAGTTCAGGAGTCTGGGTCCATTCCCCACCTCAAGGCCAGATCCGTTTCTCATCTGCAACCCAGCTGACATAAAGAGCAAAAGTAGGTTTCAAAGAAAACAGGTTGGGGGCGGGGGGAGGAAACAGTTGACAAACAGAATGGAAAGAGTGCTGAATTGGGAGTCATAGGACCTGAGTTCAAATTCTAGTCTTAACCACTTACTACTTGTATGACTTTAGGAAAGTCACTTAACACCTATGCCTCAATTTCAACATTTGTTAAATGAAAGGTTTTGATTAATGAGCACTCCACTCTGGCTCCATCACTTCTTGTGTTAAAAGGGAGAAAGAACTAGCGAAAAGCACTACAAGGAAAATTATTTCACCTGATATCCATAATGGCACACATGTATAGAATGGTGTTGGTTTTGCATTTTTTTTTTTTTGCATGCAGGTCCTCAGGCTGCCAGTAGGCTTTTTACAGGACAGAAGGGAAGCCAAACTCTGAGTTGTCCAAGCTAAAAGAAATTGGATCCCTATAAATAACCCTTTTCTCTCATGCTGCAGAAGACTCAGTGTGCCAGGTCCTTAGAAGGGAGATTGCAGCAAGTACTCCTCTTCCCCCTCCATGAGAAAAGAAGCAGCCTACCTGCCTTCCTCCCTGCCTCCCATCCCCAAAGCTCAATATGTGTAGCTTATTGGTCATCGGAGAGGTCATCAGGCCTTTAGGAGAGTGAAGAGATTTGAGTGTCTCATTCTCTGCTCTACTGTTGTCCATGGGACCCACTTTTATATGAATGAATAAATAATTGAATTATTTATTAAGCACTTATGGTATACAAAGCACTGTGCTGAGAGCTAGATATACAAATAGAAAAGATGGTCCTTGTTCCCTAGGAGCTCATGTTTATAAATAAATACAGAAAATTTCAACTGCTGGTCAGATAGAAAGGTCCTATGGTCCTTAGGCTACAAGAGTAAAACAGCCTCTTCTTTAATGTCATGCCCACTGATAAAATCAGTTTCTGATGCTGAACCATTTGGCAGTGCCAGGAACTTTCTTCTGGATCTTCAGTAGAGATGGTTGTAGCACCTGTAGGAACAGTTGTTAGGTTTCATCTCTACAGGTGTTCTTTCTCAGGATGATGGCTGAAAGCATTACTGTTCCGAAGTTCAAGATCCTGGGCAGTCTCCATCAGGGTCCAAAATGAGATGGTGCTAGTGGTGGTGGGTTTGACTTGCTGGCATATGCTGCCCCCTGTCACCCTCGGGGTGCCCTTATTGCTTCAGTTTTGTCAGTGGCCATCCTGACTAGGCAGCCCACCCAACTCCCAGACATCCCTGCCTACCCAGAGAAAGGAGATCAGGAGTGAGGTTCGATTAAGCTGAGGAAAGCCCATGCTTACTCAGTAGGGTCATGGTTGAACCTTAGCTCCTACTGTATTCAGATGGGGTGAGGGGGCTGGGAGTAAGGGCAGGGATAATGAAAAGATCTTTCCCCCTCTTGGCCTGTTGAATAGGTCCACACTCCTGACTAGTAAGAATTTTTCACTCTAGGAGCATAACTTTGCAGGGTATAGTTTGCATTAGGATGTCATGACACAGATCTGACAGTGAAGACTCAGGTTCTAGCTATGAGTAGTCTCTTCAGGAGCCTAGATTTATGTTCAAATCTCACCTGAGAAAAAGAATATCAAAACTACGGTCTATGCTTGACATAGATATTTGGGAACATATAGGGGCTAATTTGATGGTGTAAGTAAAGGGAAAGAGGCAGCATGGTATAGTCAGGGGTGAGGAATCTATGGCCTCGAGGCTACATGTGGCCTTATAGGTCCTTGGTTATGGCCTTTTGACTGAGTCCAAGTATTACAGAACAAATCTTTTTATTAAGGGAGTTTGTTCTGCAAAGTTTAGTTTCAGTCAAAGGACCACACTTGAGGACCTAGAGGGCCACATGTGGCCTCAAGGCTGCAGGTTCCCCACCCCTGGTATAGGAGATAGAGAGCTGGCCTTGGGGCCAGGAAAACCTGGGTTCAAGTCCCAAGTCTGACACATACTAGCTGTGTGACCCTGGGCAACTCAATTAATTTCTCATTGCTCTACCCTAAAGAACTCGCTAGAACTCTTTAAGTTGCACAGAAGCTGCCATCATGCATTGGCTGACAGTTTTGCCATTCAAGAGTTTTCCCATATCATTGAAATGACAGGTGCAGTCCCTATCTCTAAGTACAGGAAACAAGAGATACCTGCATGTTATGCCCAATATCCTGGTCAGCCTCACCTGACCAGCAGTTGTGTTTTTTGTTTCATTTTTTATCTTGTATCCTATATGCTTCTTAATTTTTTGGATGCCTTTTGTTTCTACATATCACATTCATTCTCCATCTGAACCAAAGTTTAGAACAGGTAGAGGGTGTATAGAACAGTTAAGGAACACTACCAACATAACATCTGATTGCATATGTTATTCCACACCCATAGGGCTCCCTCTCCACCACCTCAGAAATGAAAGAATAGAAGGGCATTTTCTCAACTTTATGGAACCAAGGTTGATCATTACCAATTGCATAGTGTTCAATTTTATCTTAATATGCTTTTCTTTTACATTAATCTCCCCATGTTTCTCTTAATTCTTTATCTTCATTTCTTATGGACTTCCTTGTTAACAATATGCTCATTTCACAGACAAGAGAAGCTGTCTATGAATGAATGCCTTTTGTTGTTTAGTGCTACACGAGCTAGTAGCCTATCATGTGAGGCAACAGGACGAGGCAAAGAATGGCTTTAGACACTTGATCTTAACCTGAGTAGGCCAAGAAAGCTATGATGGCTTTATACAGATTTTTTTGGCTCTTCACTGCCCAATGGTTTGCACCCTTTATCACAGATAGGGAATCAGGTTTCATCCAGCTGAACTGTCTCCTGGAAATGGTAGTGAGGAATCCTTTCAGAAGACCCAGGATTTGGGATTACAGGCTTGGGTTGTGGGGGAAGTGGATAAGAGTTTCACCTCCCCGTGTAGCCAAAGGCTTTGTTTCTGTTCCAATAAACCGTATCTTAAGCTCTCACTGTTAGCCCAACAATGGTTCTTTTTTCCATGAAGGTCTCATTTGCAGCCATGGGATAGTTTTAGCATTATTTGGTGGGTTAGGTTTTTGGGTTTTTTTTTGTGCCCAAGGCCCATTTTAGTTGAGAAAATGACATTTGGACAAGGAAAGCCAAGGAGTACATTAGTATTCAATTTTTTCTGAATAATTTAGCCACAAAATATCCTGTAATCTCTATCCAGTTTGATTATAAATGTGAATCGGGTCCAAATTTTCAAACAATAGAGCAGCCAGTTACTGGGAACCATGTTGCTCATAAATTTATTAATGATTGCAAAGTTCCAAATTATTTCCCCATGATCCTCTTTGCAGATCCTCAGTCCCCTTCTCCAGACTTATTATGGATTCAGACACAGACACAGACATCCCTGTCTGCCTTAAGATTCCTGAGCACATAGGATTTCCTCCTTTTCCCCTTCCCTCTCTTGTAGATTCCTATACTACCTTATAAAGATACCTAGACTTGCTACAGACCTTTGAGCCTCTTGCATTGCCCCCCTTTAGAGATCCCTAGGTCCCTTGTAGTTCCCTACATGGCAATGTGATATTTGAGAAAATTTAACTGGAAATGCAGAAAAGGAAGTGTAATATATGTAGAAAAAATTGGAAGTAATCCACATGCCCCATACTTTAGTATGCATTTAAGCAAAAGTAGTCGATAAATGTCCTGGAGCACTTAAGAGCCATATGATTCATATCTTTCATCAGAGATGCCATCTTGACATGAAGGGCCCAGATAAATATCTAGGACCTTCTGCTTCTCTGGTCCATTATCCCTATGCAGGTGGATACCTGGGAATGTCAGTTATCTGGTACTCCCCACGTACCCTTACAAGGCTCACATGGTTTCACAACGTAAAAGTTTCTTTACCCTAGAAAAGGACACAGAAAGGACTTATAACCTAGCCTGTAGAGATTTAAGAAATCACACACTTCTCGCTCCACAAGGCCACGTTTCTCCCCCAAATACCTGTATTGCTATAGTGACTTAGAGTACTGCCCTGAGTTAGACCCTGGTAAGTGAGAGGCTGGGGCTGACTCCCCTGTGCTTATGGTCTATATCACATTCCTCTCACCAAACCACTCCTCTACCTGTTGGGATTCGTAGTCCTCTATAGCTTTTATCAGGAGGCCACCTCACTGCTCGTTCTGTACTCAGCTTTGCTTTGCTGCTCCCTACTCTTGAGCTCACCTCTTCTAGATGGTGCTAATTACCACTTCTCTAAGTACCGTTCCATCTCTACACACACACAGACACACACCCTCAATATGTTTATTAGCTGTGAAAGTGCCTCTTCGACATTAAAACAGGCTGTGGTTCATTTCTGTGTCTGTTTAAATCCTTCCACCAGTCCCTGGTTCCTACTTGTGTTAGCATCTCCCCCTGAGTTTTGGAGGGGATTCACTGAAACACCCTCATTCTCTCTCCTTTTGTCTTTCCATTTCCCAGCTTCCACTGAGGCAGTTGGTTGGGTTATGCAAATTAGCCCAAGCCATCTGTCAGAAATCTCCTGGCCACTGGAACAAACTACTGTGATTCAGTGGGAGGATAATCTCTTACTACACATGGAAATATATCTATCTCACAAAGTCAACTAGTATTCATTAAGCACCTACTGTGTACCAGGTACCATCTTAAGTACTGGTCAGAAGTAGAAAAGACCTTGGAGACTATAGTCCAACTCCTCATTTTAAAGATGAGAAAACTGAAGACCAAAGAGAGGAAATTAGTTGTAGCCCACCAACTTGAACTTGGAACTTAACCCTCAGTACAATGAATAGAACATGAAATAGTGTACACTGATCACAGCAAGCACACACGCACTGTCATAGGTGCCTCACCCAGGTAAGGAAGAAATCTGGAGGCTATAAACAGATTGAATTCCAGGTATGTTTGGTCTTGGGGGGGGAGGGGAGAAGTAGTTCAGAAGGAGGGGACACAAATTGTTAGTAATAAAACAGCAGAAAAAAAGCAATGGGCAAAACTAATCCTTTCCATGTCTGAAGATCAGCCTTAGGAGAGGCCAATCCTACTAAGCAGAACAAAGTGGTGTTGCCCAGTGGGCAATACTGTGAGTCCATGGGTATAAATAGGTGATTTTATTTCTGGCTTTGCTTTTATGTGATTTTTCTAGACGATATTGTGATGTCTGCCAGCCTACCGGCTCTCAGGGCCCTTGGAGGCCAGAGCCACAAGGTCTTCATGGAGGAGAGAAGTTACTGAAGTTTGTGTCTAATAACCACTGCCTTACTGCCACAGAGCCCCTCAAATGTGGAAGAACTGACTCCATCAGAGCTGATGGGGATGAGGACATTTCAAGCCCTTGCTTTTTAATCTGAGATGTAAATGGGAATGGATAAACTTATCTCAACCACCTAGTGTACAGTTTCTTAACCTTTTTTATTTTGCAGATCCCTTTGGCAGTCTGGTAAAGCCTATGGATCCCTTCTCAGAATAATATTTTTAAATGCACAAAATAAAATACAGGATTATAATGTAAATGAATATTATTGAAATGGAGTTATCAACATAAAATTTTTTTAATTGAGTTCACAGATCCCAAGTTAAGAACCCCTGTCCTAGTGCCAGGAGAGAGCCTAGAACAAAAGAAAAAGACTATCCAGGCTTTGGAATGAAATATATTGAATTGTTGAGTCTTTCCTCCCTTCAGAAAAGTACATAGCTGTACCTATACATGTGTATACATGTATACATACACGGGTATGGCCAAACCAATTCTCTGTGTCTAACAACTATGTAACTATAGATCAGCAACAAGACCCTGAAATGCCTTATTCAAAACTTATAGAGAGGAGTTCTGGGTTATGTGAGCAATGAGATGGAGGACTAGACTTTTACTTTGATCTCCATGACTGACCTCTCACATCTCTCCAAAATTGAAATTATGTGTCAAAGATGAAACAACTAAAGCTCTCTCTGTGGTCTAGGACACCCAGAATCCAAAAGAAGGTTAAGCTACAACAGCAATCCATGAATTGACTCTCAAGGACCTGTGTTCCTTCGGCATCCCTCCCCCATTCTCCAAGCTTCCAGTAAAAAGGCTGCACTAGCAGACCTAAGGACGCAACACAGGCTCACAGTTTTGTTAAACTCTCCCTCACACCCTAGTCCCCCCTCCCTCTTTCCAGTACCATTGAGACTGGCTCCAGGCTGCAGGAGTTTGCCATGGCCAAGGTAGACAGCCAGGTAGCTGTAGTCCCTCAGGAACAAAAGCTTCCTGGGGGCCAGTGCCTTGTGGCACCAGCACTACAAAGCTCCAAACCGTCAGTGCAGAGCCAAAGAATTAAGGAACAGAGGGCGTAGGACAGGCCACCAGAACAAGACACTGAAAGGGATTTGCTGTGTAGCACTCCACTAAGCCTCTAACATCATTGTTCTGACCACCCAAAAATCGGTTGGTGCAGAGACCAAGGCTGAACTGTGACTTGCCTAAGTGGGGAAGGAGAGCGACATGCTTTCAGATCCAGCCCTCAAGGAAGCCACAATCAAAGGAAAAGAAGTCAGAAAGTTAGCAATAGGGGAAAATAAGAGAAAAAAAATAAATTTACCAAAGACTTCAGGAAGAAAAAAATTCAAAGACCTTGAACATAAATAAGCAGATAAAGCAACAGGAAAAAAGTAACAGCAGAAGGAAATATAGCCTCTAGTAGATAAGTTCAGGCATCTACAAATAAATATTGCAAGCCAAAGAAAACTGATCTAACACTTAATGAGACAAAGAACCTGTGTAATTTGAGAACACAGAACACCACAATACACTGTCCCTGAGTGGTCGAAAAGAGAAATAAAAAGTGTGAGAGCACAATTTTTGGCCTGCATAGCAAAAATAATAGGTAGAATAGCAAAACTGGAATCTGCAATGGCAAACCTCACCAAAGAAACAAAAGAAAATAATAGTTTGGGAGTGCAAATACACAGAAGTAAAGGGCAATCTAGAAGAAGAGAAGCAAAAAGCAATAACATTCAAAGGAAAACATGCTCACTATGCAAGTAAAATATACTGATCTCAAAGACAGAATGTGTAGAGACAACCTAAGGATTATAGGTCTCCCAAAAGAATATGACAGAACAAAACCTAACACCATAACAAAGGAGATAATGGAACAGAACTGCCCAGAAATTTTTAACATAGAAAATGAAAAATTAATTGAAAGAATTCACACTTCATCTCTAGAAAAAAATGCAAGGCTACAAATTCCAAAGCACATAGTGGTCAAATTTAACAATTCAATCTAGAAACAAATCCTGCAAGTGATCAGGAGAAAGACCTTCAAATACAAAGGAAAGAACATTTGAGTCACACATGACTATTCTTGACCCACTAAAAAATGTAAGGTAGAATGGAATCATATGTTCTAGAGAGCAATGGAGCTCAGAATACAGGCCAGGGCGAACTACCATACAATTTTGAGTTTAAAAATATATGAAAGAAGATGGGTATTCAATAATAGAAGTTTGAACAGAAATGCAGAAGTAAAGACAGCAACATCAATAGAATGACAACAGACTTTTTCTAAATATACTCAAGGAAACAGGAGTAAAGGCAGAGATCTGGTAGAAGTAATAATGAAGAGGTAGATGAGAGAATTATGGTCAGAACCAAGTGACACCCTGCCTACAGGTGAATCAACGTTTTGGGGGAATTTTGGCGGGGGAGGGGTTACAACACGGGAAGGTGCATGAAAGGGAGGAGGAAAGCAGAGGGATAGAGTGGATGTGCCTGGGTCAAATCAAGTTCAAGCAATGAGGGGGAAGGTGACCCTTGTGATCCCAGAAAGAGAAGAGCCTACAGAGGAATGGGTAAGGAGAAGGGAGGAAGGAATACTTGCTTTGGTGGTGGGAGGGGGATCCACTGATGATGCTCCTATGGAGTATCCCTGACTGTAGCCTGAGGGATTTGACGCTTGAAAAATCTCTTCCTATATTGGGAGGGTGGGGCAGTTGGAACTCTCAGGGCGAACTGACACCTGAGCAGATAGGAGAGCATGGACCCAGGGAAGGGAGGGAAGGAGAGAGAGAAAATTATATAAGCAGATAAAAGCAGGAGAGGAAAAGGAACTAATAAACAAAACCCCAAAGGGAAAGGGGTAACAAATGACAGCAGGGGATCAGAGGTGAGGAGAAGAGAACTAATAGGAATAGGACTACTTTTTAAAAATTAGTAAAAATTTTTTACTTTAAAAGTAACAACTTTTTTAAGTTAAAAAAGTTAAATAACTTCTTTAAAGTTGCTTAATGCTTTAAGTTTTAAATAAAGTAACTGAAAGAACATATGTATTTGTAGCACAAGACAGGAAAAATCGTAACTTGAAAAAAAAAGCAATATTAGAGGCAGATAGAGGGAAATATAAACCTAACTCTTATAACTTTAAATATGGATGGAGCAAACAAGTGACATTGGATAAGAAAACAAAACCCTACAATCTATTGTTTATAAGAAGCACATTTAAAAAGCAGTCATACATGAAATAAAACTGAGGGAATGGGAAAATATTTACTATGCATCAAGTGAATCAAAAAAAAAACAGGAATTGCAATCATGCTATCTGACAAAGCAAAACAAGCATTCAAGAAATAAAAAGAGGTAAACAAGGAAACTATGCTGAAAGGAACCATAGGCAAGAAGTCAGTATCAGTAATAAACTTATATGCTTCAAATGCCATACTATCCAGATTCATAAAAGAAACATTATCTGAACTACAAGAAAACATAGACAGTAACACAATAGTGATGAGAGACTTCATTATTCCTCTCTCAGTTTGGGATAAGTCCATACAAAAATAAAAGGGAAAATATAGATTAATTGTATTAAAAATCAAAATACCCAAAATCACATGATCATCTCAATAGATGCAGAAAAAGTCTTTGACAAAGTACAATATTTTTGTGCTCAGGACCCTACAAACAATAGGCACAGAAGGACATTTTTTTTGTATCACAAAAACCATGTGTCTAAAACCAAAAGTAAGCATCATATGCAATGAAAGTACAATAAAATCTTTTCCAATAAACACAGGAGTGAAACAAAGATGCCAAATCTCCCCCCTTTTATTTGATATTGTTCTGGAAATGCAAGCAACATCAGTAAGACAAGAAAGAAATTAAAGGAATAAAGATAGGTAATGAGGAGCTAAAATTATCCCTGTTTGCTGATGATATGATTGCTTGGAAAATCCTAGAGAATCAGCAAAGATATTAATTAAAACAATAGCTTCAGCAAAGCAGCAAACTATTAAATAAATCCTTAAAAATCAAAAGCATTTCTATATAATAACAAAACCAAAAAAAGCAATAATGAAGAGGGAATTCCCATTCTAAATAACTATAAAATACATAAAATATCTAGGGATTAACTTCCCAAAGCACACAAAACACTTGTATAGATTTAATTACAAAGCTTCTCATTAAAGAAATAAAGAACAACCTAAATAGCTGGAGAAATTATTCAGTGCCCATGGCTAGGCTGTGCCAATATAATAAAAATGATGATACTCTCAAAATTAATTCATGCTTTCAGTGCTGTAACAGTCAAATTACAAAAGAGATACTTTAAAGAATTTTTTTAAAAAATAACCACAAAATTCATTTGGAAAAAAAATTAAAATATCAAGGGAAATGATTGAAAGAAGTAGATTGAAGGGGGAATAGTACTTCCAGATAAGACAGCAGTCCTCAAAATCATCTAGTATTAATTAAAGAATAAAGAAACAGATCAGGAGCAGTAGGTGGCACAGTGAGTAGAACACCAGCCCTGGAGTCAGAAGGACCTGAGTTCAAATCCGACCCCAGACACTTGACACACTAGCTGTGTGACCTTGGGCAAGTCACTTAATCCCAATTGCCCTGCCTTCCCCCCCTCCAAAAAAAAAAGAAAAGAAAAGAAACAGATCAATGGAATAGGTTAGACAAGGGAAATTAAGAAACAACAGAACTCTATAATTCAGTGTTTAATAAAGTGGAAAATATAAATTACCTAGGGAAAAGCTCCCTACTTAAAAACTGCTGACAAAGCTGGAAAGCAGTCTGGCAGAAATTAGGTTTAGAACAAAATATTACACCATATTCCATAATACATTATAAACGGCTATGTAACCTTAATGGTAAAGATCATACTATTAAAAAATTAGAGGAGAAACAGATCATGCCTGTGGGGATGTATTCTTAACCAAACAAGAGGTAGAGGCAATAAGAAAAGATAAAATAGATCATTTTGATTACTTGAAACTGAAAAGCTTCTGCACAGGCAAAATTAGTGCATCTAGATAAGAAGGGAAGTGTTTAAATAGGAATTTTTTTGCATCAAATTTCTCTGTTAAGAGTTTGGTATTGAAAATATAAAAATAATTTATGCATGTCATATTGATAGCCATTCCCCAACAAATAAATAATCAAAAGATGCAAAAGTT
This sequence comes from Trichosurus vulpecula, assembly GCF_011100635.1. Taxonomy (NCBI): domain Eukaryota; kingdom Metazoa; phylum Chordata; class Mammalia; order Diprotodontia; family Phalangeridae; genus Trichosurus; species Trichosurus vulpecula. The sequence goes on along the minus strand of NC_050575.1, from coordinate 135,011,515 downwards.
CTCAAAAGAATTGCAAAGTATTCACATCTACATGAAAAAAATGCTCCAAACCACTAATAATAAGAGAGATACAAATCAAAACAACTCTGAAGTTTTACCTTATATGCTGCAAATTGGCAAAAATAAACCCAAAATGGCAACAATCAATATTGGAGGGGTTGTGGAGGAATGGGCACACTACTACATTGTTGGTGGAGTTGTGAAATGATATAACTATTTTGGAAAGCAATTTGGAATTATGCAAATAAAATAATAAAAATATCTATGCCCTTTGAACCAGAGACTGCATTATACTTTTACTCCAAGAAGGCCATGGAAAAGAAGAAAGTTCTCTTGTACTCCAAAATATTTTTAGAGGCATGTTTTGTAATAGCTAAGAATTGAAAACAAAATAGAAGTCCATCCATTGAAGAATGGCAAAATGAATTTTGGTATATAAATGTAATGGAATTATCTGTGTAAATGATAGAATGGAAAGATTTATATGAACTGTTCCAGTGAGGTAAGCAGAGCCAAGAAAACAATACACACAGTAACTACAATCATGTAAATGAAAAGAATAACTATATACCAAAAACATCAAAATTAAATTAACAAAATCATAAAGCTCAAGCAAGACTCAGATGAAGAAGTATGAAAAGATACTCCTAACCTTTGCCTCCATGGAGGTGGGAGGTCCACAGGTATTTATACATAGTACATGTTTTTGGACTTTTTCAATGTATTGATCAGTTGTGCTGAATTTTTTTCCTCTCTAAGATAAACAAAACTGATCTGGGATGGCTCTCTGAGAGGGAGAAGGGAGGAAGAACGATACTTGGAATAACTGTGGTAATGTAAGAAACAGAAAATAACAATAAAAACTTTTTTAAAAAAATCTTATAGACTCCAGAAATATCTCTCAAGTCATATGTAGCAAGGGATGTCCCCCACATACACACATGTAGTATGGAGGTGTCATGTGGTTCCAAAGGAGGTAGAATAGATATTTCCAGCCTCTTTGTACCGCCACTAGCTGCACTTTTCCAAGAGAGATTTTAATTCCTGCCGGGAAGAGATGCAAAGGGTTAGGACCAAAAGTTTGGTCACTCTGCTGTCATCAGAGAAAGGGGGTACCAGGCTAGAATTACCCTCAAATATTATTAGTCTAGAAGATATTGTTTTCAGGTTTGAGACAAACCTCTAATACCTATTTCTTAATGGGGAAAAAACAGCCCAATCTCTATATTCAAGGCTTGATCCCTTTCCCACCAAAGACCAGTTCCACAATGGACACACATAGTAAGTAACAAAGAAATCCATTAATCCAAGCTGACAACAAAACAGAAATTTTAAAAAAAAACTATACATAGGAAAATTATACCAGACAATAAAAAATGATTTATTTCTCCCATTAAGAGCAAGGTAACTCAGCTCAACCAAGAGAGTTGTAGATCTCACCAAGTGGAAGTTCCTCGAAGTCTCTAGTATAGCAGAGCTGGAGGTGGGGATACAATGGAGACTGCCTGCTCCTCTCATGCCAGCTTCTTCCCAGCCTTTTCCTTCAACAATCTGAAGTGGGGTTGGCATCTTCCATATCCTCACTCAGAGCTGGAAGCCAGAAGTACTCAAAGTGACTACAGAACCCGAAGAGACTTATGAGCCCAAAGACACTCAAAAATCCTCGTGCTCCCCTCTTTTATGCTCTCACAAACCACGCTGCCCCTCACAAAAGCACAGAGCAATTATCGCCACCAATGAGGATAGAGTCCCATACCAATGGGCGTTGGGACTCAGGTTACACACGTAAATAGCTTAATTTTCTTCCACTCCTGACTTCTGGGTTCAAACATGTCTAAGTTTCCAACCTAATTCCTTTCTTCATTTCCTTGAAAACAAATCCCAGACTCAAATCACCAGCTGCTGAAATGTTGTCTGATGTGCTGTGGAATTTATTTCCTCTTAGTTGCCCGTGTGTAGGATGAGTTTCTACATGATCTTGACTCCCTGAAAGGTGATAGTAAAAGTTCATATCCACCTCTACCCAGGCCAGAGATATTGGCCCTTAGGGTCATAGTTTTAGAGCTAGAAGTTACCTTAGCAGCCATGTGGTCCACCCTCCCCGTTTTATATGTGAGCTGACCAAGAGAAATTAGGTGACTTACCTCAGGTCACACAGGAAGTGAGGCACAAAGGTGGGATTTAAGCCATGTGCTCTGATTTCCAAACCAGTGTTCTACCCACCATACTGTACTGCCTCCCATATCTCAGGCAGCCTTTTCAGGTAAAAGAGTCAGATGAAATGTTTCCTATCTATCAGTTATTATGGGATAGTTTGGTCCACAGCAGATCAGAAAAGGGCCCCAGTTTAAGGACTCGAATTTTACTGGAGCTAAAAAATAATAGAATCGAAACTCCTTGTGGGCAGGGATTATTTCATTTTTGACCAGGACCTGGAAAATAATTGGTACCTAATAAATGCTTATTGATTAATGGGTTGATGATGGTACCACTAGTTCAGGGCTTTCTCCATATAGAAATCTTGTGTTTGTTGTTGCTCATGGTCATCACATCACAGCTTCAGTCCAGTTTGCTTTGAAGGGTCTGAGGCTCTCGAATGATCTGGCTTAGCCCCTGGACCTAATACATGGAGTCTTCTCTTTTTCTTCTATGCTTTAGTTGGACTAAACTGGCTACTCTTCCTGTGCCATGTTCATACCTACTTCTGCAGAGAATTCAGGCAGAAGGGCTATGGAGAAAAGAGGACTCTAGGATCTTTGAATTATTTGTTATGAAAGCCCTGACTCATCCTCCTGGAGTAAATTACAGTCTCTTCTTTTAGCTCCACCAAGAGAAGTGAGCCCAAGGAAGCACCGGCCTGACTAAGGCCCTCCCTCCTAAGCCAGGACTTTGCTCATCTTCAGGCAGGAAAGTAAGGATGTCTGTAATTCCAGCAGAAGTGGAATGTTCCAAGGCTGCGTCATAAACTTGCTGCCTTCTAAATGTGCTCTGCTTATTTGAATGTAGGTCATGCTTTCCCCCAAACTTTGGCTTATAAAAGCCTGAGTGCAACAACCTATAATCACATTTAATATCATAGCATAGTGAAGCCAAGACTTAAGATCACCTGTACTTCTCTTCAGAAAGAGGGGGCCTGTTGCCTGGTAAGTCATTCATTATGGGGTGAGTGTAGAGACAGTCCAAGTGTTTTTTTCTAATATAAAAAAAAGATGATTTGAAAAAAATGCAAACCTTATTATCAGTCAGAGGTTGAAATTTATTTACAACTGAAATTTTAAAGCAACTATGGCAACTACACAATAGAGAAATAGGAATAATAATAACAGCTTCTATTTACATAGTACTTTAAGGGCTACAAAGTGCTTTACATATATTATCTCAAGAAGGTGCTGTAGGAAGGTCAAGATTGGGAAGAACAGCATGATCCTGCAGGAAAAGTACAAGCTCTGGAGTCTGGAGTCAGAGAGCCCGGGCTCAAATCTCACCTCTGAAGCTAACTACCTATGTGATCTTGGCGAATCCCTTATCCTCTACGGGTCTCAATTTCCTCATTTGTAAAATGAGAGGATTAGTTTGAAAGACTTAAAAACTGTGATCAATACATTGACCAGCCATGATTCCATGGTGAAGCACATCAAAGAGTGAAGGATTAGAGGTACAGGATGTGCCTTTGGACGTGACCAATGTGTGAATCTGTTTTGCTTAACTATTATTAACTTTTTACAAACGGCATATTTTTAGTGAGGGTGAGGTTGGGGGAGGAGAGATGAAGTTTCATGACAGAGGTGCCAAAAAAAAGACTTTTTTTTTTTAATTCAGAGGACAGAAATACAAGACAAGATGTGCTGACATTAGTATATGCTTTTAAAAAACAACAACCCAAGCTATACTTGATGTTCAGGTTCATACAAAATCCCTATTTTTCTGTTGTCGATAAGGCAGAAATGTTCTTGTTTGTTGGTATTCATCAAGTTCAGAATAACAACAGAAACAAAACCTTTGAGTGAGAGTGTTGTTCTAGATGGCCTCTTAAGTCTCTGTCAGTTTATCTCTATGTATAATCCTAAGACAAGGATAACCAACATGAGTGAGGTGGAAAGAACTGGGATTTTTTTTAAAAAGAATAAAACATCCTTATTTGAACAAAAAGAAATGCAAAAAAATACCAAAAATATATTTTATGTGATATTTCAGTGGATACCTTTATATATTTTTCTTCCTTTTAAAGATATCTCATTTAGAAGGAAAGTCTGAATCAGGATCAACACAGCAATCATCCATATTCAGTGTAACAGAAGGCACTGCTGTCTTCAGGAGAAGACCATACACCTGTGTGGTACCCTGGGATATCTCAGGGCTCTTACTAGACAGAGTTGGAGCTATAATTCTCCAGTTGCCTGCTCATAAGCCAGCAGCCTTGCCTTTAGACATAGCTCCCTCTCTGTAAACACAATCAAAGCCTACATTCCACCACCACAGGGTGGGGTCTAGCCAGTCTGTCCTTTTTCTACCTCCTTCCCCATTCCTGAGCCAAGATACCTCCTGCCTCAGCCGCATGGTTTTCATGCAAAGATCTGGCCGTCTTTCTCTCCTTGCCTCAGACTTGGACCCCAGGACCATCACTGAAACTACAAGAGTCATCAAAGGATCTTGAGCTATACGTCCCCTCTCCACCACACATTAGGAGAAGCCAAAGGCTGTCAGAGAGCAAACTTCACAGAGAAATCTGTTCTCAAGCATCTCAGACCACTGAAACTAGAAGAGATCATTTAGTTCAACCCCTTTATTGTACACAGGAGGAAACTGAGGCTCAGAGATGGGAAATGACTTGGCAAAAGACTATATACATACATACATATGTATATGTATGTATGTATGTATATGTGAGTATATATGTATGTATGTATACATATATACATACATATATAGATATATGTATATAAAACAAGTCAGTGTCAGACTAAAGAATAGAGCACAGTACTCCTAACTTCCAGTTAAGAACTCTTTCCAATGTTCTGCAAGGCCTTCTTGAATCCAAATTTTCACCCAACCCTGTTGCCATCAACTTTTCTTCAAGCCAAAGGCCACAGCCCCCTAGCCTCATGCTATCACTATAGTTGTTATTAGGGCAAACAAAAGAGTAGTGCAATGGAGAGAACCCTCCATGAAGGTCTAGATTAGAATCTCTGCGCCACTGCTAATTTGCTAGATGACTGGTGAAGTTACCTGTTCTTCTCAGAGCCTCAGTTACTTGTTCTATCTACAAGTAGATAACCACTTCTAGGGCATGTTATAGAGGAGATTCCTTATATATTTGAGCTGGACTAGATGGTCACTGAGGTCCTTCTAACTCTCAGTTTCAGTGGTTCTGTGACTTGCGCTATCCCCCTTCTGGGTTTATTGTGAGGTTCAAATAGCATAATGTCTGAAATGCACATCCTTCCCACTTTTGCCAATTGACATCCTTCTCTTCTTTCTAGGCCCAATTCGGGGGCAAACTCCATTAATTATTTCCTGTCCCCCACCCCGGCCAATTGAGAGTGATTTTTCTCTCCTTAGGTCTTTTAGAGCATTTTCCCGTATTTGTCTTTTGTCCTTATCAATTCAGCCATCAACAAGGATTTATCAAACACCTAACATGTGCCAAGCATAATACCAGGCTATGGGGCTACAAAGACAAAATTTAAATAGTCTCTGCTCTTGAGGAACTTACAATTATCAGTGACATTTACACATACACATTATATATAATATATGTATGTTTGTATGTGTATATATGCACCTATGTATACGATGTAATTTGGAAAGGAGGGTACTAGACCTTAGAGGGTTCAAGAGACACTTCATGTAAAAGATGGTACTTAAGCTAAGTCTTGAAGGAAGTAAGGGATTGTACAAGGCAGAGGCAAAGAGGGAGTGTATTCTAGGCATAGGGGATGGCCAATGCAAAGGCACATAGGCCGGAGATGGAGTATTATGTTTGAGGAACAGCAAGGCAGCCAGTTTGGCTGGACCATGGAGTATGAGAAGGGTAACATATAGTGATACTGGAAATATAGATTGAGGCTAAGTTGAAAAGGACTTCAAAAGCCAAAAAGAGGAGTTTATTTTTTATCCTACAGGGAAGTCTTTGGTTCATTAGTGGTTCTATATTAAAATACAAGTACAACTGGGCCTTTGAAAACCAAATATTTTTTGACTACCCACACCAGTCACCTCTAAAGAAGTCAGGAGTCATTGACAATATTTTGGGTAGAAGATTGGGGAAGAATGAAATGGTCAGATCTTCATTTTAGGAATATCAATTTGGTAGCTGTGTAGGGGGATGAAGTGAAAAGGGGAGAGACTGGAGGCAAGGAGACCAACTAATAGGCTATTGTAATAGCAAGAACTACTGAATAATGTAAACTGGGATAACGTATATGATTGGAGAGAAGGGAATATTATGGATATTGAGAGAGACATTGTGGATGTGGAGATAACAAGATTTGGCAATAGATTAGATATGGGGGATGAGGAAGATAGAAGTCCCTGGGAGCTGACGAAATCACCAAGAGACAGTTTTTAAGAAAGAAGGGAAGAAGGCCTAGGACAGAGTTTTAAGAAGCATAAGTCTTTAGATAGAAGATGGCCTAGAGGATAGAATGTTGGATCTGGAGCCAGGAAGATCCAGGCTCAAATCCTACCTCTCATACTAACTAGCTGTATATCCCTAGACAAGACATTTATCCCCCCTGAGCTTCCATTCCCTCATCTGTGAATGAAGAGACTGGGCCAGACGGCCTTTTCAGGTCCTTCCCAGCTCTGAACCTATGACGTAAGGCCATGGAAGTGGGGAGGAGATGCTTTAGAATAGCTGCTGTGGGGAATGTAATAAAGAGTCAGGAAATATGGGGTTGCTGTAGAAAATGGAGGCTGGGATTTCCAGTGCCAAGATGGCAGAGTGAGGAAGGAATCCTTTGAAGCCCTCCCAAGTTCCCCTCCAAAAAAATAGAAAACCACCTCAGAATCTAGGAGCCAGGAAGCAGCTTACCAGCACTGGTCTCACTGGGGTGGGAAGGGAGCAAGGTAAAAGAGCAGTCGCAGTTGCCAGTTTCACAGCAGGGAGCCTGCAGCAAGATTCCAAGCATGGAGCAATCCACTAGCAAGTCCCTACCCACCTGCAAACCAGCAGCCCCCTATGCAAGTGAGCAGTCTGTGTAGTGGAGCAAGGCCCCATTCCAGGGATTCCATCCCCACAACAAGCCACCATAGAGGCCTTGACCCTATTGCTGACCAGTAGTAAAGCCCTGCCCCAGGGCTGGCCAACAGCAAGACCCCACCCCTGGGACCTATCAGCAAAGAGACTGTTTCCATAGCAACCCAGCAGCAGGGGCCCAGCCCTGGGGCAGATCAGCAACAAGATCATTCCTTCAGGGCCAGCCATTAAAAAGACTGTTACCACAGCAACCCAGCAGCAAGGCCCCACCCTTAGAGCAGGCAAGCAGCTAAACCCCACACCCAGGGAAAAGGAACAGAGAGAACACCTCTCCCCAATACAAGCCAAAAGGGAAGCTTATTCTCCAGAGAAAGCAAGCAGCTAAGCCTTGAAACTCAGTGAAAGCCAGCAGAAAGACCCAGAGCCCCAGCATAAAAAGCTTGGGACAATGCAGGACCAGAGCCCAACATTCACATGAAAACACCAAGTCACAAAAAAAGGCAGAAAAATGAGCAAAAAAAAAAAAAAGATCTTGACTATAGAAAGTTACTATGGTGATAGGAAGGATCAAGGCATAGACTTAGAAGAGGAAAAGTGTCAAAATGGCTACATGTGAAGTCTCAAAGAAAAATGTAATTTGGTCTCAGGCTCAAAAAGAATTCCATAAAGAGCTTTTAAAAGATTTTTAAAAGCAAATTAGAGAAGTAGAAGAAATATTGGGAAAACAAATGAGAATAATGCAAGAGAATCATGAAAAAAGAGTCAATAGCAGGGGAAAAGATATATAAAAATTTAGTGAGGAAACTAATTCCCTAAAAGAAAATTGGCCAAATGGAAAATGAAATACAAAAGCTCACTGAAGAAAATAAATCCTTAAAAAAAATTAGAATCGAACAAGTGGAAACTAAAGATATCAAGATATGATAAAACAAAATCAAAGAAGTAAAAAAAAAAATAGAAGAAAATGTGAAATTTCTCATTGGAAAAACAACTGACCTGGAAAATCAATCCAGGAGAGTAATATAAGAATTACTGGACTACTTGAAAGCCATGATTTAAGAAAAATAAAAGGTCTGGACATCTTTAAAGAAATTATCAAAGAAAACTGCCCTGATACATTAGAACCAGAGGCAAAATAGAAATTGAAAGAATCCACCTGATCACCCCCTGAAACAGATCCCAAAAAACTTCCAGGAACATCATAGCCAAATTCCAGAGCTCACAGATCAAGGAGAAAGTATTGCAAGCAGCCAAAAAGAAGCAATTCAAATATAGTGGAGCTACAGTCAGGATTACACAGAATTTGGCAGCTTTCACATTAAAGAACTGGAGGGCTTAGAATATGATATAGAAGAAGGCAAAAGAATTAGGATTACAACAAAGAATCATCTACCCAGCAAAACTGAATATAATCCTTCGGAGTGGGGAGGAGGGGGAGGAATGGACATTTAATGAAATAGAGGACTTTCAAGCATTTCTAGTTAAAAGACCAGAGCTGAGTAAAAAGTTTTACCTCCAAATACAAGACTCAAAGGAAACATAAAAAGGTAAAAAAGAAACAAGAAAGAGAAAACATGAGAAATTATTTATATTTGTATATGGCAAGGTAATATTTGTAACTCTTAACTTTATTACTATAAGAGCAACTAGAAGGAATAATATATAGATGAATATAAGGTGATTTGGATAGGATGATACTCCAAAAAACAAAACAAAGGGGTAAGAAAGAAAATTGCACTGGAAGAAGGATGGAGGAGATTGAATAGGGTAAATTATCCCACATAAAAGAGGCATGAAAGAGCTATTATAATGGAGGAAAAGATGGGGAGGGTGGGGTGGCAGGCAAAACTTAAACTTTACTCTCATCAAAATTGGCTCAAAGACAGAATAACATACATACTCAGTTGGATATAGAAATCTATCTTACTCTATAAGGAAGTAAAAAAGTGATGGGAATAATAGAAGGGGAGACTGATAAAAGGAAGGGTATATTGGGGAAAGTGATGATCAGAAATAAAACACTGATGAAGAGGGAAAGGGTGGGGGATAAGAGAGAAACGGGGAATAAACAAGTGAAAAATAGAGTGGAGGGAAATACATAGTTATCATAACTATAAATGTGAATGGGATGAACTCACTCATAAAATGGAAGCAGATAGCAGAATGGATTAAAAACCAGAATCCTACCATATGTTGTTTACAAGAAACATATCTGAAGCAGAGGATACACACAGGATAAAGATAAAGAGCTGGAACGGAATCTATCATGCTTCAGTTGAAGCAAAGAAAGCAAGGGTAGCAATCATGATCTTGTATAAAGCAAAAGCAAAAATAGATCTAATTAAAAGACATAAAGAAGGAAACTATATCTTGCCAAAAGGTACCATAGACAATGAAGTCACATCAGTACAAAACATATATGGACCAAATGATATAGCATCTAAATTTTTGAAGAAGTTGAATGAGTTACAGGTGGAAATAGATAATAAAACTATACTAGTGGGGAAGATCACCTTTCTGCTCTCAGAACTAGATAAATCTAACCAAAAAATAAACAAGAAAGAAGTTAAGGAGGTGAATAAAATTCTGGAAAATTTAGATATGATAGATCTCTGGAGAAAATTGAATGAGAATGGAAAAGAATATGCCTTTGTCTCAGCAGTACATGGCACCTATAAAAAAATCACCATGTATTGGGACATAAAACCTCACAACCAAATGCAGAAAAGCGGAAACAGTAAACGCATCCTTTTCAGATCATAATGCAATTAAAACTATATTCAATAATGGAAAATGGAGAGATTAAAAATTAATTGAAAATTAAATAATTTAATCCTAAAAAACAAGTGGGTTAAAGAACAAATCATAAAAACAATTGATAATTTCATTAAAGAAAATGACAACGAGACAACATACCAAAATTTAAGAGATACAGCCAAAATAGTAGTTAAGGGAAAATGTATATCTCTAATTACTTACATTAGCAAAATAGAGAAAAAGCAGATCAATGACTTGGGCGTGCAACTAAAAAAAAAACTAGAAAAAGAACAAATTAAAAATCCCCAATGAAACACCAAATTAAAAATCCTGAAAATCAAAGGAGAGATTAATAAAATTGAAAGTAAGAAAAATTGAACTAATAAATAAAACTAGAAGCTGGTTTTATGAAAAAAACCAATAAAATAGATAAACCATTGGTTAATTTGATTAAGAAAAGGAAAAAAGAAAACCAAATTACTAGTAACAAATTCACCACCAATGAAAAAGAAATTAAGACAATTGTTAGGAGCTATTTTGTCCAATAATATGTCAATAAATTTGACAACCTAAATGACATGCATAAATACCTACAAAAATATAAATTACCCACATTAACAGAAGAAATAAAATACCTCAATAACACAATCTTAGAAACAGAAATTGAATAAGCCAGCAATGAGCTTTTTTTTTGCCTTCCCACTTTATTTAATTTTTTTAAACATTATTTAATTATTTAATATTTTTAGTTTTCAGCATTAATTTTCACAAGAGTTTGAATTAAAAATTTTCTCTCCATTTCTACCCTCTCCCCAGTTCAAAGATGGCATACATTCTGATTGCCCCGTTCTCCAGTCAGCCCTCCCTTCTGTCACCCCGCTCCCCCCATCCCCTTTTCCCTTACATTCTTGTAGGGCAAGATAGATGTTTATGCCCCATTGCCTGTATATCTTATTTCCTAGTTGCATGCAAAAAAATTTTTTTTGAACATCTTCTTTTAAAATATTTTTTTATGTCCTTATTTTTTTTAATTTTTTTTAATTTATTTAACATATTTAGTTTTCAGCATTGATTTTCACAAGAGTTTGAATTACAAATTTTCTCCCCATTTCTACCCTCCCCCCCCACTCTAAGATGGCATATATTCTGGTTGGCCTGTTCCCCAGTCAGCCCTCCCCTCTGTCACCCCACTCCCCTCCCATCCCCTTTTCCCTTTCTTTCTTGTAGGGCGAGATAAATTTCTACGCCCCATTGTCTGTGTATCTTATTTTCTAGTTGCATGCAAAAACATTTTTGTTTGTTTTTGAACATCTGTTTTTAAAACTTTGAGTTCCAAATTCTCCTCCCTCCTCCCTTCCCACCCACCCTCCCTAAGAAGTCAAGCAATTCAACATAAGCCACATGTGTATCATTATGTATAACCCTTCCACAATACTCATGTTGTGAAAGACTGACTATATTTTGCTCCTTCCTATCCTATCCCCCTTTATCCAATTTTCTCCCTTGACCCTGTCCCTTTTCAAAAATGTTTGCTTAGGGCAGCCAGGTGGTGTAGTAAGTAGAGCACTGGCCCTGGAGACAGGAGGACCTATGTTCAAATCTGGCCTCAGACACTTGACACACTTACTAGCTGTGTGACCTTGGGCAAGTCACTTAACCCCAATTGCCCTGCCTTCCCCCATCAAAAAAACAAACAAACAAAAGTGTTTGCTTTTGATTACCTCCTCCCCCATCTGCCCTCCCTTCTGTCATCCCCCCTTTTTATCTCCTACCTCCTTCTTTCCCATGGGGTAAGATACCCATTTGAGTGTGCATGTTATTCCCTCCTCAGGTCAAATCTGATGAGAGCAAGATTCACTCATTCCCCCTCACCCGCCCCCTCTTCCCTCCCAACAGAACTGCTATTTCTTGCCACTTTTATGTGAGATAATTTACCCCATTCTATCTCTCCCTTTCTCCCTCTCTCAATGTATTCCTCTCTTATCCCTTAATTTGATTTTATTTTTTTAGATATCATCCCTTCATATTCAACTCACCCTGTGTCCTCTATCTATCTATCTATCTATCTGTCTGTCTGTCTGTCTGTCTGTCTGTATGTATGTATATTTCCTTCTGCTACCCTAATACTGAGGTCTCATGAATTATACACATCATCTTTCCATGTAGGAGTGTAAACAAAACAGTTCAACTTTACTAAGTCCCTTATGATTTCTCTTTCTTGTTTACCTTTTCATGCTTCTCTTGATTCTTGTGTTTGAAAGTCAAATTTTCTATTCAGCTCTGATCTTTTCACTGAGAAAGCTTGAAAGTCCTGTATTTTACTGAAAAGCCATATTTTGCCTTGGAGCATGATACTCAGTTTTGCTGGGTAAGTGATTCTTGGTTTTAATCCTAGCTGCATTGACTTCCAGAAGATCGTATTCCAAGCCTTTCGATCTCTTAATGTAGAAGCTGCCAGATCATGGGTTATTCTGATTATGTTTCCACAATACTCAAATTGTTTCTTTCTGGCTGCTTGCAGTATTTTCTCCTTGATCTGGGAGCTCTGGAATTTGGCAACAATATTCCTAGGAGTTTACTTTTGGGGATCTTTTTCAGGAGGCAATTGGTGGATTCTTTCAATTTCTATTTTACCCTCTGGCTCTAGAATATCAGGGCAGTTCTCCTTGATAATTTCTTGAAAGATAATATCTAGGCAATTTTTTTGATCATGGCTTTCAGGTAGTCCAATAATTTTAAAATTATCTCTCCTGGATCTATTTGCCAGGTCAGTGTTTTTTCCAATGAGATATTTCACATTGTCTTCCATTTTTTCATTCCTTTGGTTCTGTTTTAGAATATCTTGATTTCTCATCAAGTCACTAGCTTCCACTTGTTCCAATCTCATTTTTAAGGAAGTATTTTCTTCAGTGGTCTTTTGGACCTCCTTTTCCATTTGGGTAATTCTGCCTTTCAAGGCATTCTTCTTCTCATTGACTTTTTGGAGCTCTTTTGCTATTTGAGTTAGTCTATTTTTTAAGGTGTTGTTTTCTTCAGTATTTTTTTGGGTCTCCTTTAGCAAGTCATTGACTTGTTTTTCATGATTTTCTTGCATCATTCTCATTTCTCTTCCCAATTTTTCCTCTACTTCTCTAACTTGCTTTTCCAAATCCTTTTTGAGCTCTTCCATGGCCTGAGACCAGTTCACGTTTTTCTTGGAGGCCTTTGATGTAGGCTCTTTGACTTCGTTGACTTCTTCTTGCTGTATGTTTTGGTCTTCTTTGTCACCAAAGAAAGATTCCAAAATCTGAGTCTCGTTCTGAGTCCGTTTTTGCTGCCTGGCCATGTTCGCAGCCAACTACTTGACCCTTGAGTTTTTTGTAGGGGTATGACTGCTTGTAGAGTAGAGAGTACTTTGTCCCAAGCTTGAGGGGATGCACTGTTGTTTTCAGAGCTATTTCTATACAGGAAACTCTGCTGTATAGCAAACTCACACCAGCGCTCCTCCTCCCCCAAGAACTGCCAACCCAGACCTGACTCAGATCTTATGCAGGCTCTGCACTCCTGCTCAGATCCACCACTTAATTCCTCCCACCAGATGGGCCTGGGGCCAGAAGCAACTGTAGTTGTAGTTCTGTCCTCAGAGCTGCACCACGTCTGCTGCCCCTGGGGCAGTGGCCAAACCACGAACTCCTTTCACTCTGTCCCCTGTAGCTTTTCCTACTAACCTTCTGTGTTGTCTTTGGTGTTTGTGGGTTGAGAAGTCTGGTAACTGTCACAGCTCACTGATTCAGGGTGCTAGGGCCTGTTTCACCCAGCTCCCAGTCTGGTTGATCCTGGCGCAGCCCACGCTGGGCTCTGCTCCACTCCACTCCCTGCTCTGTGCGTGATAGACCTTACCTAGCGACCATCCAGGCTGTTCTGGGCTGGAGCCCTGCTTCCCTCTGCTATTTCGTGGGTTCTGAAGTTCTAGAACTTGTTCAGAGTCATTTTTATAGGTTTTTGGAGGGACCTGGGTGGGGAGCTCATGCAAGTTCCTTCTTTCCAGCCGCCATCTTGGCTCCACCCCTCCATCAATGAACTTCTTAAGAAAAAATCCCCAGAACCAGATGGATTCACGAGCAAATTCTACTAAACACTTAAAGAACAATTAATCCCAATACTATATAACCATTCGGAAAAATAGGCAAAGAAGGAGTACTACTAAATTCCTTTTACAAAACAAATATGGTGCTGATTCCCAAAACAGGAAGAGCCAAAACAGAGAAAGAAAATAATAGGCCATTTTTCCTAGTAAATATTGATGCAAAAATTTTAAGTAAAATACTAGCAAAGAGATTACAGCAATACATTACAAAGATCATACACTATGACCAGGTGGAATTTATATCAGGAATTCAGGGTTGGTTCAATATTAGGAAAACTTTCAGCATAATTGATTATCTCAATAGATGCAGAAAAAGCCTTTGACAAAATACAGCACCCATTCCTATTAAAAAAAAAAAACAACTCAAAAGCATAGGAATAAATGGAGTTTTCCTTAAAATGATAAGTAGTTATCTATCTAAAATCATCGGTAAGCATTATTTGTAATGGGGGTAAGCTAGAAGCTTTCCCAGTACAATCAGGGGTGAAGCAAGAACACTCATTATCATCTCTATTATTTAATATTGTACTAGAAATTTTAGCTATAGAAATAAGAGAAGAAAAATAAATTAAAGGAATTAGAACAGGCAATAAGGAACAAAGCTATCACTTAGGATTAGAAAATCCTAGAGAACCAACTAAAAATCTACTTGAAATTATTAATGATTTTAGCAAAGTTACAGGATACAAAATAAACCCACATAAATCACCAGCGTTTCTATATATTACCAACAAAGTCTAGCAAAACAAGAGATAGAAAGAGACATTCCATTTAAAATAACTGTAGGCAACATGAAATATTTGGGAGTCTACCTGTGAAGAAAAATCCAGGAACTGTATGAACACAGATATAAAACACTTTTTACACAAATAAAGTCAGATCTAAACAATTGGAAAAATATTAATTGCTCATTGGCCCAGCCAATATAATAAAAATGACAATCCTACCTAAATTAATCTGTTTATGCAGTGCCATACCAATCAAAGTATCAAAAAATTACAGAGCTAGAAAAAAGAATAACAAAATTCATCTGGAAGAACAAAAACTCAAAGATAACAAGGGAATCAGTTGTGAAAGAAAGTGGTCTAGCCATATCAGACCTCAAACTGTACTATAAAGCAGTAATTATCAGAACAATCTGGTACTGGCTAAGAAACAGAGTGATGGATCTGTGGAATAGATTAGGTACAAATTACATTACAGTAAATGACCATAGTAATCTAGTATATGATAAACCCAAAGATCCAAGCTTTTGGAACAAAAACTCATTATTTGACAAAAACTGCAAAACAACATGGCAGAAATTAGGTACAAACCAACATCTCACACCATATATCAAGATAAGGTCAAAAAAGGTACATGATTTACACATAAGGGGTGATATTATAAGCAGATTAAGAGAGCCTGGAATAGTTTATATGTCAGATTTATTGATAAGGGAAGAATTTAGGACCAAAGAAGATATAGAAAGCATCACAAAATATAAAATGGATCATTTTGATTATATAAAATTAAAAAGTTTTTGCACAAACCAAACCAATGCAACCAAAATTATAAGGAAAGTAGAAAACTGGGGAAAATTTTTGCAATGAGAATTTCTGATAAACACCTCATTTCTCAAATATATAGAGAACTGAGTCAAATTTATAGAATACAAGTCACTCCTCTATTGATAAATGGTCAAAGGCTATGAACAGGCAGTTTTCAGACAAAGAAATCAAAGCTATCTATAAAATCATACGAAAAAATGCTCTAAATCACTATTGATCAGAGAAATGCAAATTAAAACAACTCTGAGGTATCACCTCACACCTATCACAATAGCTAATATGGCAAAAAAGGAAAATGTTGGATGATGGAGGTGATGTGGGAAAACTGAAACACTAATGCATTGTTGGTGGAGTTGTGAACTGATCCAAACATTCTGGAGAGCAATTTGGAACTATGCCTTAAGGGCTATAAAACTGCACACCCTTTGATCCAGCAATACCACTGCTAGGTCTATATCCCAAAGATATCCTAAAAAAGGGAAAAGGGACCTATTTGTTTTGTTTTTATTTTTTTATTTTTTAATTTATTTAACATATTTAGTTTTCAGCATTGGTTTTCACAAGTTTGAATTACAAATTTTCTCCCCATTTCTACCCTCCCCCCCCACTCTAAGATGGCGTATATTCTGGTTGCCCTGTTCCCCAGTCGGCCCTCCCTTCTGTCACCCCACTCCCCTCCCATCCCCTCTTCCCTTCCTTTCTTGTAGGGCAAGATAAATTTCTACGCCCCATTGCCTGTGTATCTTATTTTCTAGTTGCATGCAAAAACTTTTTTTTGTTGTTTTTGAACATCTGTTTTTAAAACTTTGAGTTCCAAATTCTCCTCCCTCCTCCCTTCCCACCCACCCTCCCTAAGAAGTCAAGCAATTCAACATAGGCCACATGTGTATCATTATGTATAACCCTTCAAAAATACTCATGTTGTGAAAGACTCACTATATTTTGCTCCTTCCCAACCCATCCCCCTTTATTGAATTTTCTCCCTTGACCCTGTCCCCTTTCAAAAGTGTTTGTTTTTGATTACCTCCACCCCCATCTGCCCTCCCCTCCATCATCCCCCCCTTTTTTTTATCTTCTTCCTTCTTCTTTCCTGTGGGGTAAGATACCCAATTGAGTATGTATGGTATTCCCTCCTCAGGCCAAATCTGATGAGAGCAAGATTCACTCATTCTCCCCTCACCTGCCCTCTCCCCTCCTCCCACAGAACTGCTTCTTTTTGCCACCCTTATGCGAGATAATCCATCCCCTTCTATCTCTCCCTATCTCCCTCTCTCAATATATTCCTCTCATCCCTTAATTTGATTTTATTTCTTTTAGATATCTTCCCTTCATCTTCAACTCACCCTGTGTCCGCTCTCTCGCTCTCGCTCTCTCTATATATATATATACACACATACATATATACATACATACACATTCACTTATATATATGTACATAAACATATATATATACATAAACATATATATATATCCATATTCCCTTCAGCTACCCTAATACTGAGGTCTCATGAATCAGACACATCATCTTTCCATGTAGGAATGTAAACAAAACAGTTCAACTTTAGTAAGAAAAGGGACCTATTTGTACAAAAATATTTATAGCAGCTCTTTTTGTGGTGGCTAAGAATTGGAAATCAAAAGGATACCTATCAGTTGGGGAATGGCTAAATAACCTGTGATATGTGATTGTAATGGAGTATTATTGTGCTATAAGAAATGACTAGCAAGATGATTTCAGAAAAACCTGAAAAGACTGACAGACTGAAGCATGCTATTTTTTACTTTCTTTTTTTCTTTCTTTCTTTCTCTTATTCAAGTCTTCTTGTACAAAGTGACTAACATGGAAATGTTTTACATAATTGCACATGTATAACCTATATCTGATTGCTTACTATCTCAGGGAGGGGGGAGTGGAGGAAGGGATAGAGGGACAGAAGTTGGAATTCAAAACTTTAAAAAAAAGGTTAAAAAAAAAATTGAAAAAAAGGGAAAAGAAAAGGGAGGTTGAATTTCCATAACAATTTTTTTAGTAAATCCAGTTGTCAAAATTATGTGACCTTCTCTAGGAGTGTTCAGCATCAACTTAACAGAAATGATGGCTGTAAGTAACCCAGGGTTGGGATTTGTATCAAACTGGGTCACCTTATATCAATCTTTGTTTCCCTGAGAAGCTACCCTTCCTCCCAAACCATGGTGCCCAGGAACACAAAGTACACAGACCCAAAGTCCTCCTCCCTGCATCAGGAAGATCCAGCACACCATGGAGCAAAACCTTTGACATTCTTCTGCCCAGATCCTGAAAACCAGCAGCAGAAGGCCCTGGTGCCATAATCATAATAGAATACTTGTAATTTCAAATTGGCGCTGAGAAGACCGATGCTATCTGACAAGAACTCTTCCCTGCAGCTTCCCCCTTACTCTTCGAAATTGCTCAGCATCCTCCTCTCCTCTAACTTCCATACCTCTATCACAGGAGAAGATATATCCCTCCTACTTCCTAAGGCTTATCCCTCTCTGCCTGTTCCCTCAGTCTCAATACCCCCTGCCTCCTCCAAGATCTTGATCCAACAGCCGTCCTCCCTCTCTCTCATGTATCTTCAACGACTCTCATATGCTTACAAAAATTTTCAGACTCCCCAATCCTAAAGAGACTTTCGTTTATCATTCTAATCTGTCCAGATTCTACACTATCTCTTTCCTCCCTTTCACTTCTAAAACTTCTTGAAAAACATTTCTAAACCTAATCCTTCCATATCCACACCATTCATTATCTTTTTAACTTCTTAATAACTCAGGAGTTGTTCCCACCCCTCTATGGAAACTGCTCTCTTTAAAATTAACAATATCCAAATCATCATATCCGATGGGTTTTTTGGGTTCTTTTGTTCTCATCTCCTTGATTTGTCTATGGCTTTTAACACCATTAACTATCTTCTTCCCAAAGGATATACTCTCCTTCCTCAATATTAAAAATACCATACTCTCTTGGGTCATCCTATTTCTCTAATCCTTTTTTTCTTTGGCTCTTTGACTGGACCCTCATTCTCTTCCCTTAATGTGGGTATTCCCCCAAGGGTTTATCCTTGGCCTTCTGAACTTCTCTCATTACCCTTTCTCCCTTATCAACTTCATTAACTCCCAGGGTTCAATGGCCATTTCTCTGCAGATCACTCCTAAATCTATTTTTCCGATACTGACCTCCATACTCTAATCTCTAGTTATCTACAGGACTTCCCCTAGATGTCTCATCAGCAACTAAAACTCAATATGTCTAAAACCAAGCTCATTTTTACCCCCCAAATCAGCTCAAAAGTCCTCAGTGGCTTCCCATTAACTCCTAAAGAAATTTTAAACTCCTCTGCCTGGCATTCAAGGCTCTCCAAAATATGGGATCACCCTACTTTTTCAGCTTTATCTTATATTAACCCCTTCAATATGCTCTACCCTTCAGACAAACTGGCCAACTCTCTGCTCCTGAAACAAAATCTTTGCTATGACATTTCTATGCCTTTATTCAGGCTATTTCCAACCTGAAATGCCCTCACTCTCTTTACCTGTTAAATCTCTCAGCTCAAATGTCACCTCTTCCATGAAACCTCCCTGACTTCTCCCATTTGACAACAATTTTTTTCTCTTGTACCTTAGGTAGCATGAAACTAATTAAACTAAAGGTAACTAAAGTGAACCTGTCATGAATATTTGCATGATGGCAACAGGTATTGGGGTAAACTCCTCCAGGGCAGGAATTGTATCCCATATAAATGTTGTATCTCCTCAGTTCCAAACACAAAAAACTGCACACAGGAGGTGATTAATAAATGCTTGTAGTGTATTTGATTATAAACTTCTAGAGGGCAGGAATTGTATCCCATATAAATGCTGTATCTCTTCAGTGCCTAACACAAAAATCTGTACACAGGAGGTGATTAATAAATGCTTGTAGTATATTTGATTATAAACTTCTAGAGGGCAGGGACTGTGTCATTTTCCTTCCATCTTTGTGTCTCAAGCACTACTCATGTTTATTGAATTGTTAAATTTTTGTTTAAAGTCTATAAAAGCAGTACATAAGTGGTAAAACTATATTCTCATATTGAGCTAATACTTTTAAAACATTTCCAGGATAGGTCTCATATTCCCCATTAGGACTAAGGGGAGGACAGCTAGGTGGCGCAGTGAGTACAGCACCAGCCCTGGAGTCAGGAGGACCTGAGTTCAAATCCAGTCTCAGACACTTGATACTTAACTAGCTGTGTGACCTTGGGCAAGTCACTTAACCACAATTGCCCTGCCAAAAAACCAAAAAAAAAAAAAAGACTAAGGGGAGAAGTAGAGTCCATGGACCAAATCTAACAAGACATATTAAGGATGAATGTACTATATGGTCCTTGACTTCAAAAAGTCAACTCTACAAATACAGGTTGGTGGAACTGGGGCTAGGCAAGAATTCCCAGAGAAAAGATCTGAGAGTTTTCCTGAATTGTAAGCTCGATATGGCACTCAAAAGATGTAAAGCAATCTATAACAGAGGCAGTGTCCAGAATGAGAAATAGAAAAACCCTATTGCTTTCATACACTTCACCGCCTCCTACATACACATCACACACACACACGTCATCACAGCTAGATCACAGTATTCTGTTCAGTTTGGGGTGCCATATTTTAGGAAGATATTCTGGGCTGTGTCTGATTCAGGCAGGTCCCCAGTAAATTAGGTATGCTACTGGAATAAATGGGCACTAGGTGGCGCAGTGGACAGAACACTAGGCCTCGAGTAAGGAAGAATCATCTTGAACTCAAATGTGGCCTCAGATACCTTACAGCTGGGTGATCCTGGGCGAGGCTTAACTGTTTGCCTCAGTTTCCTCATCTGTAAAATGAGTGGAGAGGGCAATGGTAAACCACTCTAGGATCCCAAATGAAAAGAAAATCCCAAATGGCATCACAAAGAATTAGACACAACTGAAAAATGACCAAGCGACAACGTTGGGACAAAATGAGACATGCTGAAGTTATTCACAATTAACCAAAGATGATTGACTTAACCACAGCAGGTGTCAGGCATTAATAAAAAAGAAATTTAAAAAGTTTTAGAAAGAAATTTATTCTGTCGTTGGGAAGAGGGGTGAGCTGAAATAGGTAGTTCCCTCCCCCCAAGCCTCTGTAATCTTTGCAATATAGAGAGTTCAAACAAAGACAGAAGGAAACAAGCTGACTGGCCAGCACACAGGCAATTTCCAGATAAGACACATAGGTAACTTGAGATATATAACAGGAAGAAACTCCCTACATTCCTTGCATCAATCTTTGGATGCCCTGGAAGGTTTTTTGGAATCAGTGTGACCTGGAAGTCCTGGGTTAAACATTAAACAAAGCAACAAGTCTAGTCTCTCATCTATTCAGGGCTAGGTTCAAACAATACAATAATGTTTTCCCACAAAGGATATTCAACAGGGATAGGCACTGAGGATACCTCAAGTTGATTCAGCTGAATGAAGTTCCCTTGCCATCTAGATCCACGAGCCAAACCTCCAACCACGCTGAAAGCTCCTTGTGGCTGCTTTGTACTAAAGCGAGAATAAGAGACATCAATAATCGGAGCCCTTGTGCCCTGAGGCAACTGAGCCTAGAGTCTCAATACCTTTTAAGGAACCTCGCCTCTCCCTTCCTTTGCTCTCCCCCACTCCCTGCATAAGGGCTGGGGTTAAGATACTGCTCAAAACAACATTGACAAACTGGACTTTGTCCAGAGGAAAGTGATTAGGATGGCAAAAAGAAAACTGAGACTGATGTACAACGATTGGTTAAAAAAAAAAAAGGAACTGAGTGTGTTTATTATATAGATGAAAAAATTGGAAGGGGAACATAGAAGCAGTTTTCAAGTATTCAAAGGGATTTCATAGAGAAGAGGGATTAATCTTGTTCTGTTTGAGCCCAGGGTGAAGGAGCATTGGGGTAGAAGATCCTGTGGCTTCCTATTGTTCCTAAGGTAAAATGCAAACTCCTCTGTCTGACATTTGAAGCCCTTCAAAATTTGGTCAATAGTCATTCATTAAGTGCCTACTCTGTGCCTAGCACTGTATTAAGTGCTGGGGATACAAATATGAAAAAAGAAAGACAGTTCCTGTCTTCAAGAAACTTACACAAAAAGCTGAAAAGCAGGAACAGGAGTGGGGAGGAAGTGAGGGGAAGAAGGAACATGAGTGGGATGGGGAAGAGCAGGTGGAATAGTATGTCAAAGAAGTCCCAAAGTGGTGCAGCCAGGACAGTGATGAGGAGATATCTGAACTGAGCAATCTCTTCTCTGAAATGGATGTTTGTAGTTCATGGCCCCCGCAAAGGGTAGGAATGAGGTAGAGAGCCAAGGTAGGTAAGATCTTACAGCTGATTTTTCCAGGTTTATTACCCTTTATTCCTCTTCCTACAATCTACCATTA